>NC_138169.1:74932483-75323076 GCF_964165515.1 Mesoplodon bidens
ACAGATCAATACAAGTAAGGAAATTGAATCAGGAACCAAAATCCTCTCAAGGCCCAAGACCAGAGAGCTTCACTGTGAATCCTACCAAACATTTAAAGAAGAATTAATGCCAATCCTTTTTAAACTCTTCCCCCAAAATGGAAGAAAATGCAACATTTCCAAACTTCTTTTACAGGACCAACTGCCCTGATACCAAAGCCAGACAAGGACACTACAAGAAAATTACAGGCCAATAACCTTTATGAACATAGATGCAAAAATCTTCAACAGGGCTTCCCTGGGGGCGCAGCGGTTGAGAATCCGCCTGCCGATGCAGGGGACACGGGTTCGTGTCCTGTTCCGGGAAGATCCCACATGTCGCGGAGTGGCTGGGCCCGCGAGCCATGGCCGCTGAGCCTGCGCGTCTGGAGCCTGTGCTCCGCAACGGGAGAGGCCACAACAGTGAGAGGCCTGCGTACCGCAAAAAAAAAAAAAAAGAAAAAAAAGAAAATCTTCAACAAAATAGTAGCAGAGCAAATGCAATAGCACATTAAAAGGCTCAAACACCATCAAGTAGGATTTATCCATGAGATACAAGGATGGTTCAAAGAAGGTATGCAAATCAATAAATGCGATACACTGTATTAACAGAAGGAAGGATGAAAATCCTGTGATTATCTCAGTAGATGCAGAAAAAGCATTTAACAAAATATAATATCCTTTCATGATAGAGACTGTCAAAAACTTAGATATAGAAGGAATGAACAGTAATGTAATAAAGGCCATATATATAGCACATGCAAATGTCTGATTCCACACACCTTCTGCAGATTCTGGCTGTTACAATATTTTGTTATATGTATAATTTTATTACAACATAATAATTCATAGAATCGTGTATAGTTGTAATAGTTATTTTATTATAATTATTATTTTATTGTATTTTAATATTCACCAATTTTATATAAAAATTGAGTTTTTGAATTCTAATTGTCATTCTTTTGCTTGCAAGCAGAGCCAAACATTTCTGTAAGATTATTGGCCTTTTGCATTTATTATTCTGCTTTTTTTTTTTTAACTGATTTTTAAAAAATTAACTTGTAAAAGGTATAGAGCAAGTAGTATCCCCATGTGGCTATGGTTATAACAGTCAGCTTTTCTGGCGTCTGCTCAGCCCATTGTGACTTTTGTTCTCTAGTAGCCCCACAGGTACCCTCAGTTACCCTCAGCTCTGTGTGTTCCATGTGTCCATGGGGCCCTGGTCACAACCATCTGGATTAGAAGCTTACAGCTGGAAACACTGGGCCACTAAGATACTCTGTCATGGGGACTTGGAGTCAAATTGAAAAGTCAGCTTCTGTATGTGGATAGAAATGAAGACTTAGAAGGTCAGGAGCGTTAGGTGATGGGGAAGGCAGGAAAGACAGCCTGAGAAAGAAAAGAAGGCGGAATCAGGGTAGACTGAAAAAGGAGTGACAGGAGACTCTGTGGTTCCAGGACAGCTATGAGGGTACCACTTCATTCCCTCATTCCCAATGGCTTCCTGTGCCCTGGTCCTGGCTTTCCTGAGGTCCAGCGTTGCTCCTATCCTTGGAGTCTGTGAGAGACCCCTGTATCCTCATCTTCTGTTCTTTTTCTTTTGTCATGAGCCAGCTTGAGTGGATTCTCTACAACCAAAAGGAAACTTGAGAATTTTGCACACATTCTTCTGATTTGCCTTTGTTTATGGTGCTTGAATCCTGAATAAAAAGCTTTTTAACTTGAATGAAGTTAAATCTAGGTCTCATTTCCTTTATAAACTTTGCTGTTAGTTTTAGTCTTCAAATAGCTATTTGCACCTCAAGATTATATAAATATTCATCTATATTTTTTGTTGCTTTATTTTTGTTCATTTTTCTTTCTTTGTTTATCATCTTCCCTACATTTTCCTTCAGTTCTTATGTGGTTTTATTTTTTCCATTAAAATTTCAAATCAGTCGGATTTTTTTTTTTTTTTTGGTATAAGGTGTGTGGTACTAGAAGGGTGTCAATCTACCTTTTTCAATGGTTAAAGAAAAAGAAGCGTATGTCTGAGAAAAAGCCTTGCAATGCTGTTTCATATCTAGACTGGTCCCAATTCCTTTATAACAAAAACCTTGAATCTATCACACTTTTTCTGAAGTCGGTCCTTTGCTCTTGGCTTCTCCTGTCTTCATGAATTCCTGGACATGAAAAAAAGAAAAAAAGGAATAGTGATTGATTTTCTTCTGAGAGTTTGTTCTTAAATATTGGTACCGTGGGAGTAGAACTTATAGTTTTTATATTCCTAATCTATCCATCTCTCAACATAAATGTCTCTCAGTCTCTCATGCCTGAAATAAATTCACTGTAATCACCTTTTACCCTCGTTTACTATATTCCTGGCATATAGTGTAATAAAGTCTCCTTCTTTAGAGAATAACAAAACCAAGGACATTGTGTTCCATTTTTATGATGCGATGCATATTTCCCAAGGGGCAAAGCCCTCATTTCAAAGGATTGAATGGATGGTACTTGTAAAAACATTCCAGCTGCTTAAATGCAGGGCACTGACAAAAGTCAGCTCAAACTATTAGTTGGCTCTGAACCCACAGCATGTTCATTTGATTGCGAATTGGACTAGCTTTCACTCGTTTGAAGCTCTTGCCTCTCAACGTTTTGTCCTACGAGGGGAAAATGTGTTCGCCGCTATGTTGACCCACAGCTCGATCTGCCAAATACGGGGGTACACTCCCATGGGAGGCAGCCCCATTCTCACAGTCATGTTTTCAACAATCGGGTGTGCAAAATAGTGGGCTGTGTCTGTGCCACTTTGCCTCTTACTCTACGGGCCCAACCCCATGGTCTCATCTTTCTGTGAATATTTTGCCTCAGTTAGAATCTCATTTAGCTCTTATTCCACCTCTTTGTGAACAGTTCTCTTTCTTCCTCCTTCCTCTCCCTCTTTAACCACAATACAGAATGAAAGTACGATTCACATTTCCCTTATACATGCATATATGATTACTAAATAGTACTCCCTTTTACCTTCTTAAAATTTGAAATGGAGAGAGAATTCCCTGGTGGTCTAGTGGTTAGGACTTGTGCTTTCACTGCCAAGGGCCGTCAGGGGAATAAGATCCCACAAGCCACGCAGCGCAGGAAAAAAAAAAAATCTGTAAAAATTTTGTTCAGATTTTTGAAAAATGCAAAATGTCCAGAAATCTGTGACCAAGAGAAGGACAAGAGGGCAAGACATTGTAGGCCAAAGAAGCCGCAGGAGAGAGAAGGCAGCAGGATGGGGATGAAACTTACGCTGTAACTTGAATTCCTCAATAATGATATGGTCCTAATGTGGATATGGCTGTGGGTTTTTCCTTTTCATTTCAAATTTTCTGTAAAACATTCCTTTAAGGTTTGATAAAGAATAAGTCTGTGTTGACTGGAAGTATCCTCAAATATCTACAAATTCCAATAACACTAAGGTACCACAAAAGAAAAAGGAGACTATGAGAGTAACCAGTCAAAAGGAAGGTTCTCCAGTTGAGTTGGAGAGACCTGTGGCCTAGCCTGCCATGGAGGAGAAAAGTCACCAAAGAAAGCCAGAGAACAAGATCGGAGGGTCAGACGATGAAGGTGGCTTGACTTTACCATTAAACTATACATTTCCTTTATATATATATTTATATATAGATGTATTTTTAAAATATTTATTTTATTTATCATTTATTTTTGGCTGCGTGGGGTCTCCATTGCTGCGCATGGGCTTTCTCTAGCTGTGGTGAGTGGCGACTACTCTTTGTTGGGGTGCATGGGCTTCTCATTGTGGTGGCTTCTCTTGTTGCAGAGCACGGGCTCTAGGTGCATGGACTTCAGTAGTTGTGGCATGCGGGCTCAGTAGCTGTGGCTCTTGGGCTCTAGAGTTCAGGCTCAGTGGTTGTGGCACATGGGCCTAGTTGCTCCGCGGCATGTGGGATCTTCCCAGACCAGGGCTCGAACCTGTGTCCCCTGCATTGGCAGATTCTTAACCACCGTGCCACCGGGGAAGCCCTACATTTCCTTTTTTTTTTTTTTTTTTTTTTTTTTTTTTGCTGTACGCGGGCCTCTCACCGCTGTGGCCTCTCCCGTTGCGGAGCACAGGCTCCGGACACACAGGCTCCGCGGCCATGGCTCGCGGGCCCAGCCGCAGCGCGGCATGTGGGATCCTCCGGGATAGGGGCACGAACCCGTGTCCCCTGCATCGGCAGGCGGACTCTCAACCACTGCGCCACCAGGGAAGCCCTCTACATTTCCTTTTGATGTCATAAAGTTTTATAAATTGTTAAGACTGTGTAGCACCTAATAATTGACAATAATTTGATACTTGGTAAATGTTTGTTGCATGAATGAAAAAAGATCTCCAATAACTGATCATTTTTGCCAAATTTGAAACTCATTAATTTGGCCCAGTTAAGAGATTAGTTGGATTGGTGCTTTATATGGGAAAAAAAAAGTCAGAGAGGTGAATGGACTGTATAACAGATGGTTGTGAAAGCCAAACTGGGTAGTTAAGAATAACTGGGGTAGGCAATGGGACTTATGGTTGTGTAAGTACATTGAACTGACCCTATGAATCTGACTAGACCCCTTAAAGACGGGGTCTATAGAGAACCAAGCTAAGCACAAAATGGGTGCTTCCTCTATATTGGTAGGATGGATGTTAAAAATGGCGATGAAGGGAGATTGGTCTGGCTGTGATGTACAAAATGGATTGAGAGGGGAGATTGCAAAGGCAAGCAGGTCATGTAGGAATGTGATGTGATGATCCCGACGTGGGACAAGGAGGTGTATCGGCAGTAGGAAGGGACGGGTGGATTTAAGACCAATCGGGGATTAATAGGATTTGGTGACTAACTCCACATGGGGTGAGAGAAAGAAAGGGATATATAGGCGGCAGTTCCTAGGTAGGGAGGTAAGGCCATGTGGAGAAGTGGTTAGGAGCTCAGTCTTTAAATCCAAACAAACCACAGTTTGAACCCCACACCTACTGATTACCAGCTGTATGACCTCGGGAAAGATCTTAATCTTTCCAATCCCAGGTTTTTTCTTCTATAAAATAGCAGAGTTATGAGAAATAAATGAAATGTAAAGTACTTTTAATGGTGCCTGGAAGAAAATACATGTCAATGAAAGTTAGCTATTGTCATTTTCCCTCTGTTCCACCTACCCATCAAAGATTTTCCAGAAGGAAGATGGTGGTCTATTTTCCCATAGAAAAATGACCATTGGTTCCCCAAATGGTCCAAGCCAAGAGAATATAACAGTGTATTTCAGTGGTTACCATGCTCACAGCTGCTCATCATGAAATTTCTCTTGCAGATAAATCAGGCACCTAGCTGACATATAATAATCACTATTGACAAGAAGCAAACCAGGTTCATGTCATAGCATGATTTATTTGCCCTTAGTGGGAAACTGTCACTGCCAAATTGCTTTCTTTTTGGAATCCACAAATGGAAACCTTAAATTCACCTCCTCATATTCAGTGAAAAACAAAACAAGTTCAATACTAAAATAATTGTTTGAGGTTGAAGTTGATCAACTTTGTTATTGTTATCAACAATCCTGACATAAGTGTAGTACATCATACTATATTTTCAAGAGTATAAGCTGATATCTACATTGGCATCCCTTTAAAAGTCCTTAACTCTCATACCACTGACCAAAGTCCAAGCTTTTCTTTCTGTCTTAACACCAATACCACCTCTGATTTCACACACACACACACACACACACACACAGAGTCACTACTCCTGAGGTGATAAACACAGCTCTGTCTTTTTCTGAAATTTTACTTCCTGGTTTTGATTAACTGAAAAGAGTCAAGACAAAGTTTTGATAAATGGCAGGAGGCAGATGGTGCTAAAACACGCTCTTCTGGCCAAGGAATGGCCTCAGTTTGAGAACATAAGATAAGAAACAGGAAATGAAAAATGAAAATAAATATCTCCCCCAACTTTAAAGTGTATTAATGGTCAATAACCTTCTGGAGATGGTTTCTCTTTAAACATCTGGAAGTAGGTTCTTGGTGACTTCCTGGCTAGTTGAGCACAACTTTTTGTGAGATACAGGACCACGATCCACACAAATTTAGAACAAAGTTAAATAAGTCACATTTTCTCAGCGAGTATTAGTTCTCTTTCTTTCTTTTGTTATTCCCCTTAAGTTAATAGAGACTATCTCTATCTCCACAGAAAAGAATTTTGTCAATTACATTTAAAAAAATTATTTACATACTTATTCACTCAACAAACATTTATTTGTAAATGCCTATTGTATTTGAAATGACTGAAACATATTTTTGTTTTACAACTTTATTGGAGTATAATTGCTTCACAATGGTGTGTTAGTTTCTGCTTTATAACAAAGTGAATCAGTTATACATATACATCTGTTCCCATAGACTGAAACATATTTTTATTTTTCCCTCTTTCTGTTCTCCTTATGAGATGACTAAGGAATATATAGAGAAAAGGCCATAGAAGTGTGACTATCCAGGGAATTCCCAGGTGGTCCGGTGGTTAGGACTCTGTTTCCACTGCAGAGGGCACGGTTCGATCCCTGGCCGGGGGACTAAGATCCTGCAAGCCTTGCAGCATGGCCAAAAAAAAAGAAAAAGTGAGACTATCTGTTAGTGACTACTTGAGAAAATGGAAGAATGTCAGTAATCCAGGTAGAAGAAATCAACTGAGAATCCCCACAGTTCACTTTAAGTGAGGTGACCTTTCCTCCCGGTGGATGGTTCTAGGTTATGCTCATAGCCCTGGAGTAATTACTGATAGGGCTCCCAATCATTCTCCAGACGTGTCCCAGTTTGGAGGTTGAATTATATGGTTTCCATATGTAATTTCATTTGGGAAAATCCAAGATATGTGTTAGGGACAAATACTTATTCTCTACTCCTCATGTCTCCCACAGGTAAGGGTATTTCTGTACCACTCCCATGGGAAATGGCTGATCTGATTGCTGAAGTTGGGGGGAGGAGCTGAATATGCTCAGCTCTGCTTTGGGGGCGGGGGAGGGGGCGTCTCTGTCCAATCTGGCTGCTAACACAGAGGGCACACTTTGGTCTGCTTGCCACCATGTGGAGCCTGTGGTTGCCCTTCTGTTTCAGTGCCAGGTTGAATAAATCTGATTAATTTGTCTAGGGGGTGATGTCAGTTAACCCATTAGGCCTCAGATCCACATTCTTCAATCAGCTTAATCAGTCGTGTATTGACATTTTGATCTTCATTTTTTTGTCTCCTATGTCTTATTTCTCATTTGGTTCCAGCTTTGGGTGGAGATGTTTATTGAATTCCCCAACCCCAATGTCTTGTTACTTTATCTAGGACACTGAGGCACGGGCACAAGGGCTGACCTTGTGGATTGAAATAAAATGTGGAGATCGATGCTTCTGTTCTGAAAAGGGCAGGAAGATAATAGTTTAGCCTTCGTGTGAAGAGCTGCAGCTTGCCTTAAACCACAGACACACAACTTGACCTAATATTCCAAGGAGACTAAGACAGGGATTAATTCACCAAAAAAGAGTTTTTGAGCCCCATAAGGAGTCACTGGAAACAGGCAGAGCATCAGTATACAGGTCTTTCTGACATTCTTCCAAGAAAATAACCTTACCGTACGGTAAGGTTACTCTCCACTGTGTGGTGAGATTTACAGGCATGCTTTGCCTGTTCAGCAGAGACCTGAAATTTCCTATCTGTGTTAGTTAGCAGGGGTGTGAATTGCTCCAGTTAGGGAATACATCCAAAGCCACATGCTCCAATCAGCATTATCAGAACGAAAGCTCTTATTCTGTTCTCCATTTGTATTTCTCAATTGGTTTCAAGCTCAGAAATGGGATATTATTGATTGATTCTTCCTCTCCATTACCGATAACTCAGATGTCCAAACAGATATACCAGCAGTCTATCATTTGTAGGGTTAAAAAAGATTAACTGTAGGTTGAAAAGCCCCTCCCCTCACAGAGTTTCTAGTCATCCTCTCAGGGCCTTGCTAATTATGAAAGAACAGGTGAGGATGACTAGATATGTCAGGAAAATATCTAATATGAAACGAAAGGGAACAAACCAAGCAAATAAAAAAACACAGAGGAAGAAAGACAGTGAAGGAAAGAGAAAAAAAATTTTAAATCATTAAAGTGCACAAAGACCAAAGAGAAGATGTTGCATTCATGAATAAGAATGGGAAGCGAGAGAAAAAGAACTTTTGAAATAACAAGAAAACGTTCTTGAACGTTTAGAACTATTGTAGCAACAATAAAATAAAAGTATCAGGAGAGGGCCTCCCTGGTGGCGCAGTGGTTGAGCGTCCGCCTGCCGATGCAGGGGACGCGGGTTCGTGCCCCGGTCCAGGAAGATCCCACGTGCCGTGGAGCGGCTGGGCCCGTGAGCCATGGCCGCTGAGCCTGCGCGTCCGGAGCCTGTGCTCCGCAGCGGGAGAGGCCGCGACAGTGAGAGGCCCGCGGACCGCAAAAAAAAAAAAAAAAAAAAAAAAAAGTATCAGGAGAGTTTGAGATAAGTGGAACAGGCAGTTGCCTCCAACAGTCGGGGCCCAGTTGATACAGCCCCCCTCTCCCTGGCACGCTGGGAACTGTCACCTCAGGCAGAGGAAGCGAGGCCGTGACAGGGAATCCTCGGGCAGGCCCCGCACAGAGCGTGTGGGGGGGTGTGGTTCTCCGCGCATCTCTCTATCCATAGGTGGTATGGGCTTATCCCATATGGAAATGTGTACCAAGGAAACAGTTTGCTTTTTAAGAATGGTATGTCCTCCTCACCCCCGAGGCTTCCTCTGCCACTTAGTGTTCTTGCCTTCTAAATACACCCAGCGTGATGTGCCATGACATCTGTCTCCTATGCTTCACCATTAGTGGCCAAGCAGAGCCTTAAGTTGGATGTACGGGAGGTGCACTTGGTGTACCACTTTCCCTGCCGTGCACCAGGTGAGTGACTTCCCTTGGCAGGGTGCCAAGTCTAATTGGGATCCATGAGAAATGGCTCAGGCCAGGGCTGCCCTAACTGCTTCAGGAAGGAGGGTCAGGCCTCCACCTCATGTTCATCCTGAATGGAGTGACTGGCGGGCTCAGGATCGGCCAATATCCAGAGGTCAATGTTCATTCAGTCCCATGGAAGCAATATTCAGAAGGGCAGAGGGTAGGAAAGAAACTGAGCTGAGCTGGTCATTGCCTGAGATTGAGCCAGCCACCAGGACCACTCAGGGCCCTTGCACCCTAGCAAGAGTAGAGGCAAACATATTTCTGGAATGCAAGGGTGCCTGTCCTTTAGCTTACCCAAGGCATACGGTTTGGATACAGAAGGGTAAATCCCCAATAAAGTTGCTTCCTACCCCCGCCCCCAAAAAAAAGTATCAGGAGAGAGGCTGAGCAAATCTACCAGAAAAAAAAAGGAGCGTGTAGTTGAAGCAATGGAAAACAGGAGAGAAAAGATGAAAAGTTTAGATCAGTCCAGAGGTCTGACATCCTGATCATAAGAAACCCAGAAAGAGAGAATAGAAAGAAATGTAGAAGAGAAAAATACAAAGAACTAATTCAAGGGAGTTGCCTGGCAGTCCAGTGGTTAGGACTCCTTGCTTTCATTGCTGAAGGCCCAGGTTCGATCCCTGGCCAGGGAACTAAGCTCCCACAAGCTGCATGGAGTGGCCAGAAATAAAATAAAAACACACCAAGAAGATCACTGTGAAATTTTAGAACACTGGGTACAAAAATGAGATCCTAAGACCATTCAGAGAGAGGAAAACACACACACATACATCTCATATAAAAGACAGAGAATCAAACTTACATCAGGTTTCACAAAACAACTCAGGAAGCTAACAGAAAATGAAGAAATTCCTTCAAGATTATGAAAAAGAGTGATTTCCAACTAAGAATTTTATACCCTGTTAACATCAAGTACGAAGATAGAAAAATACATTTTCATATATGCAAGATCCCATCATATTTTCCTCCCACTTATTTCTCAGGAAGCTCTTGGAGTGTGAATTTCATCAAAATGAGTGAGTGAATCAGGAAAGAAGATGACATGGGATCCAGGAAATGGTATGAACCAAGGAAGAAGACGAAGAAAAATGGTAAAGGGAGATTCTAGAATAACAACTTTACAGCTGACCTTGAGAGCAACCAATCTGGACTGGAGTAGTAGGATGAAGTGTTCCAGAAGGGATGTCTCAAAAACAAAAAAAGAAAGAAATTGAGAGATGTGTTTGAAAGTACTGAAAAGGGATTTATTCTGCTGGCAAGGAGTTTGGAGATAGATTAATGATACAAAGAAAATGAAGCAAATGAAAAAATTAGGCAGTTATTATCTGCAAGGAAATAAAAATCTGTAGAAAAAGTATATTACATGGCTCATATGTGCACAGGCATGTTGATTTAACCAAAATCTATGACATGTTTATAGTGGTGAGAATAGAGGGGTGGGGAAAAGAAATGTGGAGGAGAGGAAACAGTTTAAGAGCAATAAATATTAATCTTCTAAGTTAGGAAGTCACTAGAGAATATCTAAAAAATATTCAATATGAATCAGTAAGTATAAGAATATATAAATAGATAAGATATATGAGGATAAATACTAGGAAAGTAGCTAAAATAGGTGAAAATGCTTTTATCTAAAAACAGAAAAATCAAGATTGGGAAAGGGTGGGGAAGGGGTGTGCTGGTTTTCATTTTAAGCAACGCACTATTTGACTTTTAAAGCTGTGCACGTACATCAATTTTTTTTTAGGTATAAATTAAATCAACAGTTTGCTTTCCTGGATTAAAGTATAACTTGTTTTACAAGAGATTGGTTTTCATCCAATTTATCAAGTATTCCCTCAACACTTCTCCCTCTAAAAGTGATCAAAGCTGCTTAATAAGAAATGAAAAAACAGGGGGCTAATTTCATTCATTCATTTTTGCAACTCAAATATTTGTGGAGAGTTTACTGTTCTGGTCACGTGGCATATGTACATCGGTGAACAAAACTGAAGAAGGCCTTATCTTTGCAGAGCTTAGTCTCATGGGAGAAAGAATAAACCATTGACCTAAAACATAGGTAATTATGTAACGTTTTATAAAGTAGAACTGAGTAACGGTGATCTGGAGTGGAGGTGGGATGGAAGGACGGCAATTTAAAATAGAATAGTCAGGGAATTCCCTGGTGGTCCAGTGGTTAGGACTCTGCGCTTTCACTGCCGGGGCCTGGGTTTGATCCCTGGTCGGGAAACTAAGATCCCACCAGCTACACGGTACAGCCAAACAAACAAACAAACAAACAAACAAAAAGAATAGTCTCATTGAAAATGTGATAACTGAGAAAGATGAGAAGGAAGTGAGCATAAAGGAGGTGACTATTCCAGGCAGATGAGAGAGGCCAGACAAAGGCCTGAAGGTGGGAGCCTGGCACGTATTCAGGAAACACCAAGGAGATCAAGGTGCTGAAAGGTGGTCAGGGAGAAATGCAGGTGGGAGCAGGGTAGGCAGGAATGGGGAAGGTGGTGAGCATTTGGATTCAGGGTGCAGCAAATCCCGAGACAGATGGGAGGAGAGCTGGGGGATCAGGGAAACCAGTTAGGTGGCCATGTAGGAACAAGATGGCGTAGCCCAGGTAGTGGAAGTGGAACTCCTGAGAAGCACTTAGATTCTGGATATATTTCAAAGGGAGAGCAGTCATGACTTACCTTTGGATCAGATGTGTTGTGAGAGGGAAAAAGGGAATCATAGATGACTCCAAACTGTGTGTACCAAAGAATGAAGGAGCATCAATGTAGATGGAAAAGAACAGGTGCTTGAGGGGCTGAGAAGGGATGGGGTCCAAGCGGAGGGTTGGGGGATGTGTTTGGGGAGGAGTGCAGACAGCTCACCTGTGTTAACGGGAGGGAAAGCAGAGTGTGTGAAGCAGATGGTGGCTGCAGGGAGTGGTAGTGCGTGCAAATGCGGACGACTCTTCTAATTGCTTCCTTCTTTTTTTTTTTTCCAACAAACCTACTTTAAAAAAAATTTTATTGGGGTATAATTTACAGTGTTGTGTTAGTTTCAGGTGTACAGCAAAGTGAATCTGTTATACATATACATATATCCACTCTTTTTTAGCTTCTTTTCCGATATAGGTGATTACAGATTATTGAGTAGAGTTTCCTGTGCTATACAGTAGGTCTTTATTAGTTATCTATTTTATATACAGTAGTGTGTATGTGCCAACCCCAATCTTCCAATTTATCTCTTCTCCTCCTACCCCCCAGTAACCATAAGTTTATTTTTTATATCTATAACTGTTTCTGTTTTGTAGATAAGTTCATTTGTAGCCTTTTTAAGATTCCACATATAAGTGATATTATATTTTTGTCTTTCTCTGACTTACTTCACTCAGTATGAGAATCTCTAGGTCCATCCATGTTGCTGCAAATGGCATTATTTTGTTCTTTTTTATGGCTGAGTAATATTCCATTGTATGTATGTACATGTACTGCATCTTCTTCATCCATTCCCCTGTTGACGGAGAAAACCATAATTTGAAAAGATACACGCACCCCAGTGTTCATTGCAACACTATTTACAATAGCTAAGACATGGAAGCAACCTAACTGCTTCCTTCTGATTCAACAACCAGGAAGCAAGGTTGTTAGCTAAGAGTGAAGAGAGCTGGGGCAGTGTTGAAGGTTTGAAGAGAGAGTAGGTGTGATGTAGTTGCCAGGAGAGGGACAGCATGAATAGACGGGGAAGGTAGCATAACTGGTGGTCGACATGTAAGGCCCAGTGAAGTTCATGATTATTGCCCTTCCCCTCCATCAAATACCACTTTGTACATTTCTGTGACCTGCTTTCAGTGTCAACTAGGAAGCTCTGGTCCAACAGGAGGAAAAAACTGAATTCAGTTTGAAGCATTATCCAAATTTCTGTGACTTTATCACGAGAAACACGATAGAATGGAGACACCTTCACTACTGCCCGCTCCATGCCATTTGTTGTAAAGGAAGCGGGGTTCAGTTCAGAGGGGTTTTGTGAATTCTTTTAGTCAAGAGCACTAACTAGGGGCGGTGGGGGAGAGAGAGAGGAGAATAGTGGGAGGAAGGGAGAAAACTATTCTTTATAGAACAATACCAGCCAATAACTGGAAGGAATAATAAAATTAGAAAAATCACCGTTTTGCAGCCCCCCTGTATTGACTCAGGCAAAGATCATCAATGGACAATAAGACCATTGGTGTAAGATTATTGGAGAATATGTGATTCCTGTAGACTCAAAGTACCACTCATATATTGCTAACTCTTCACAGAAGGAAAATACACCCTTGCCTTGAAGAGATTTGGTGAACATCACCATAGGAAAGTGATCAAACTTGGCATCAGCTTTATGGGCCCCTGATATGATGAGACGGAAGTGTACAATATCACCAATGTGGCATTCTTGGCAAATATGTTTAACTCAAATCTAATTGTAGGAAAACAATCAGACAGTTTCAGAATAGGGGACATTCTCCAAGACCAGTTGGCCTGGATCCTTCACAAAAGTCAATGTCGTGAAAGAAAATAAGAAGTGAGAGGACTGTTCTTGATTAGAAGAGACTCCGGAGGGTAAACAAAACAGTACAATGTGAACCTAGATTGGATCCTGGATCAGAACATTGGATAGCCATGGAAAGACATTTTTGGGACAGTTGAGGAAATCTAAATATGCATTGTATATTAGATAATGTTATGGAATTAATGTTAATTTATTAATGTTATTTATGTTAATTTATTAATGTTAATTAATTTACTTAGGAGTGACATTCATTTAATGTTTACGTAGGAGGCTACCTTACTCTCAGGAGACACAGGCTGAAGTGGTTAGAGGTGAACTGTTATGATGCCAGCAGGATATTTTCAAACATCTCAGCCATAATAAGAAAGTGGTGTTTTGTGTGTGTGTGTATGTGTGTATCGGTGAAGGTGAACAGACAGAGCAATAAAGCAAAAGTGGCCAAATGTTAACAACTGGTGAATCTAGACGAAGATTATATTTGTGTACAACTTTTCTGTAGATTTGAAATTTTTCCAAATAAAAGTTGGGTATAAAAAAGAGCACTGGGCTTCCCTGGTGGCACAGTGGTTGAGAGTCCGCCTGCTGATGCAGGGGACACGGGTTCATGCCCCGGTCCGGGAAGATCCCACGTGCCGCAGAGCGGCTGGGCCCGTGAGCCATGGCTGCTGAGCCTGCGCGTCCGGAGCCTGTGTTCCGCAACGGGAGAGGCCACAACAGTGAGAGGCCTGCGTACCGAACAACAACAACAACAAAAAGAGCACTAACCTTGGCACACTACTGAAAGTATCCTACAATACAAGAAAGTCAAAAGGGACAGGAGATCCAGGTCATTTGAATGCCAAATGCTCTCTGTTTTTCGAAAGCAGCGATTGCTATATTGTTTTCCATTTCTAAAAATTTCTTAAATTCCAGCACAACGATTAATTCTACAAGAGTTCCAAAAAGGCCAGACTGTTTCCATATTCTGGGCAAAATTTTTCTGGGTACCCAAAAAAAAAAAAACCCACAAAAAACCAAAAACACAAAAACAAATACCCCCTGCCCCGCTGGAGGAGAAGGAGGACAGGAGCTTCTGACGGTTGAGTGACAGTGATGACTCTCCTTCAACAAGTAAACAGGATCCCAGCTCTCTGGTTTCCCCTTAGGTAAACTCAGAAGCTCAGAATGTGGCTCACTCCGGAAAGGATCACCCATTTAGTAACTGCAGGCCCTGACAGTCAAATAGCGGAAAACGCAGCCTACTCTTCTAAAAGTTCTTCCTTTAGAACTCAGAGCTCACCAGCAGACCCAGTTGAAAGCCATGCAGTTTAAGAGGGTGTGGACAACTTGGAGAAAGAAGGCTCCCAACCCATAAAAATGACTTCAGGGGACTTCCCTGGCAATTCAGTGGTTAAGAGTCCACGCTTCCACTTGCAGGGGGCACAGGTTCAATCCCTGGTGGGGGAACTAAGATCCCACACACCACATGGCAGGGCCAAAAAGTAAAAAAAAAAAAAAAAAGACTTCAGGATTACAGGACAAGTTTTCTGAGGACGGTCTGAGAGAACTGACCACTTTGCCAGGAAAAGAACAACTATGTGGCAATTGAATGACGGTTCTTCAGATATGCAAAGAAAATGGCAACCAGATGCTCGCCGCTGCCACAAGAACAGGGAAGGAGGAAATTAGTTGGTCATAATGAAGGCATCCCTTTCTGGGAAGGCTGTTAAAAAGGGGCTGGGCATTACCAGAGGGGTGTGTCTCGAGAAGTAGATGTCCTCTCAAGGTGATGCAAGGCTTGTTCAAAAATAAATTTAAAAGAACAATTTAAAAACATTTTTTAAGCAATTGGAGCTTTGAAAATTTTAGTTGGCCAAGAAAATTCCAAGTTTTGTTTAACTTAACCAGTTGACACTTTATTTTTCTATTTTAATTTTTTTTTTTTTAAACCCACCTACCAGAGAAAGGAGATGCCAAGATCTCCTGTAGGGGATGTAAACATTCCCTCATCATGACTGTCTCTGACCACAAGTGGCATGGCAGGAAGTTCATTCCGAAGCAGTGAATCAACCAAAGTGGATCTATATTTGACTTGAGAGGGAAGCACGGGGTGGGGTTGAGACAGGCTGGGTCCTGGGACCCTTTACTGTAGTGCTTGCACCTGGACAAACATCTTCTGGAGCAACAGAAAACAAAGAAACTAAAGGGACTAAAAATAACTGCGCTAGTGTGCACCCGGGGCAATTATAGACAATAAGATACAAAAAGGCTCAAACTGGGAATTCCCTGGTGGTCTAATGGTTAGGACTCTGCGCTTTCACTGCTGTGGCCCGGGTTCAATCCTTGGTCAGGGAACTAAGATCCTGAAAGCCATGCGGTGTGGCAAAAAAAAAAAAAAAGGCCCCAAACGAACTGCCACTTCTGAGGTGCCAGGACCAAAAGCAGGGTCCTGTGCATGATCCCTGCACACAGCATCACCAAGGGGGTGGGCAGACCACCTAAGCCACCCTTCCAGCCTGACCCACCAACCCGCCCCACCCTCATCCCACCTAAGGAACCTGCCCTCCCACCTCGGAGAGCAAGCAGGGTCACCTGTTTCTTGTTTTCACTCCCTTGTGCTGCAGCACGAGCCCCAATAAAGCCTTGCTTGAATTTCTCATCTGACCACTTATCAATTTCTATTGATTAGAGAGTCCAGGGGAAAAAAAAAAAAAAAAAAAAAGAGTCCAGGGGGAAGTGTAAGATGAGACGAATTGAGAGAGTTGCACTGACATACATAACTACCAAATGTAAAGTAGATAGCTAGTGGGAAGCAGCCGCATAGCACAGGGAGATCAGTTCGGTGCTTTGTGACCACCTAGAGGGGTGGGATAGGGAGGGTGGGAGGGAGACGCAAGAGGGTGGGGATATGGGGATGTATGTATAACTGATTCACTTTGTTATAAAGCAGAAACTAACACACCATTGTAAAGCAATTATACTCCAATAAAGATGTTAAATAATAAATAAATAAAGAGTCCAAGGACCTGGGTTGGTAACAGTGATAAAGGGAGAATTGTTCTGGGGCCCAGTGGCCTTGGCCTGGCTGGTCCACCAATTAACTGCAGCTTCGGTAAATTGCCTCACCCCTCTGGTCCTTAATGTCTTCACCTGTCAAATGGTCCAGCAGTCAGCAAACTTTGGCCCTCAGCCTGTTTTTGTAAATAAAGTTTTATTGAACACAGTCACACCCTTTCATTTACATATTGTCTATGACTACTTTCTCAGTAAGACAGAGTAGTTGTAACAGAGATTATATGGTCCACAAAGCCTCAGATATCTACTATCCAGCCCTTTACTGTCAGTTAATGACTTTTGAACTAGACAATTTCTTAGGTCCTGTTTCCTAAGCTACTGCTTTTTTTTTAATTGAAGTATAGTTGATGTACAATATTATATGTTATATGTGTACAGTATAGTGATTCACAATTTTTTAAAGGTTATACTCCATTTAGTTATTATAAAATATTGAATATATTCTCCGTGTTGCACAATATATCCTTGTAGCTTGTTTTGTACATAATAGTTTGTACCCCTTAATCTCCTACCCTACTTTGCCCCTCCCCTCTTCCCTCTCCCCGCTGGTAACCACCAGTTTGTTGTCTATATCTGTGAGTCTGCTTCTTGATGATAAGAATCACGGTGCGTGGGCGGGGGAGCTTCCCTGGTGGCGCGGTGGTTGAGAGTCCGCCTGCCGATGCAGGGGACACGGGTTCGTGCCCCGGTCCGTGAGGAACCCACATGCCGCGGAGCGGCTGGGCCCGTGAGCTATGGCCGCTGAGCCTGCATGTCCGGAGCCTGTGCTCCGCAACGGGAGAGGCCACAGCGGTGAGAGGCCCGCGTTCCGCAAAAAAAAAAAAAAAAGAATCACTTGGGGGACTTATTTAGAGTACAGATTACAGGCCCTGCCTCTGGAAATTCTGATTCAGTAGACCTGGTCCTGGGTCCTATTTTTAACCAGCCCTCTGTCACCTTCAGGCAAAGGCATGCTTCAAGTTCTAAATCATATCAGTGCATCACTGAATGCGTTTTCCCCTGTGGCTTTATCTTTCTAATTATGTTTATTTTGATAAGCCCGCTAATTGTCCTGGGTAAGAGGATGAAGATGGAAATGAGGGTGACAGTTAAAATATGCGTAGGGGAGAGGGAGAGGGAAAGTTTCTGGTGAGTCAACATCTTCCACACATAATTCACAAAGTATGTGAGATGCACATGTAGCTAATCAAGGGTTGGCACCCTCTCAGGGCTGAAGTGAGCTCCATTCCTCCGTAATTACTGTGCTCTCTGTAACCTATCTCAAAAAAGTTCTCTTCTGTTGGGGAGTGCCTGTGTCCTAACACACAGATTACATGTGAGAAAAGAAAACGTTACGGAGAGAAACAGATCCAAGAATGGAGGCTGATTTTGTCAGAAGAGTTTTAAACGGAATGACCCCCCCCCATCAAAGCAATTGGACTTTCTCTGCACAGCTGGATAAAGTGGGATCAAAATGTGTTCATCGCCTGAAAGCAGAAGTTGATAGCATCCCAAGAGCTCTTCCATGATTTACGCCGCCAATTACTTTGTTTGCTTTTTGCTTTTGGTTCATCTGTTTTTCTCTTGTTCCCCCAAGAGAAGGGGGAACAAGCATAAATGACAAAGCTTGACTCAGCTTTGTCATTTATGCCAGGCTATCTCTGTGACAGTAACAGCTTTCCAAAAAGCCTTCATCAGTCACCTCCCCCATCCTCCCAACCCCTGCAAGATTCCCTTTTCATCAAAACTAGAACCTCACAGGCGGGGCTGGCTCAGCCTTCCCAGGAAGTTCTATATCATGCATGTCTGGGGGACGAGCCCTTCCTGAGGTTGAAGAGAAAAAGGTTCTTATGCTCTCTGGCATGGGCATTCATTTGGGGTTTGAAGAAGCCACCAAGGCCATGAGAAAAGCAAATCTGAAAAATCCCAGGCAGTTCATTTTGGTGGCTCTTTCTCAGCTGGGAGGTGGCTCTTTCTGCTGGGCTCACAGCGCCATCTCTTGGCCTCCAGCTAACAATGGCCTTGACTCTAAAAGTGGGAAGAGATTCCAGAGTGCAAGGTAATAAATATCTGGCGCTGTTACAGGAGCTAGTGCCACCTGTAAATGATATCCTGCGAGCAAATCTTTAATTAACAGTCCTGCTCATCTGAGGTTGACTTTTGGATCTTGACACCAATAGGAGCTCCATGAGCCGCTGAGGTGAGGGTTCTTCATCCTCACACCACCTTATCTGCCTTCCTTCAGTTTTCTTTCCACCTATTCCAGAAAATAAGTGTTCCAAAATAATCACTTAAAAATACTCATTTTAGCCACTGGCACACACAGGTAACTTTGAAGCACTTTCTGATCATTTTTTGGTGAACCACAAATAGCAACAAACCAAATACAGAAAAATTGATTTCTGGCAGGGAATTGCAAGTCTGGGCAAACAAATTCTGTGAAGATGTTTGTTCTGAGACTTTTCGGAGCCCAGAGAACCAGAAAGACTAGGAAAGATACAGTGAGTGGCAGGGAAATAGAAAAGAAAAGGGGTAATGCTACTCACAAAAAAGCAGTTCCCATTTTTCAAAAGCATATTTTTGTTGATATGAAAGAAGCCCTTTGACGCTTCTTTACGATTGGGAATAAATAATGCTCCAGAGAAAAAATAAAAATAAATACAAGGGGAGCTAGGCCATAGAGCAACCATTTTACTTCATAAACAGTAAAATAAAGATTAGTTTGAGTTGTTTGGGGGCCCTGTGTCCTGTTTTTCCAAGTCAATGATACATCTTTATGGACAGATGGACAGCACAATTTTTGTATTAAAAACAGGTAACCCTCCCCAATCTATTAGTCCCAATACACACGCATACGCGCACACACACACACACACACATACACACACACACGCTTTTCGAATTGGAAAGGGACTGACAGTCAATCGGATATGGTAAGTGTGAACCAGCTAGGGAAACAGTGGTCTGGTTTCTCCTGAGGTTTTCATTCTGCAGTATATAGAGCCTTGCTTTGGAGACGATGTGCCCATCTCTTAACCCACGGCCTTCACCCCAAAGCATTCCTCTTAAAAGCGAAGATGCTGTAGCAGACAGATATCCTGTGTGACCTTACGTTCTCCATCTCATTCTCTGTCTAACAGGGATAACGGTACCCACTTCAGTGTGTTGTTCAAAAACTAGATAATACAGGTAAGAAGCTTCGAACAGTGCCTGGCATGTAGTGAGTGAGCACCATATAAAGTGGTGGCTGTTACTACGATGATCCCAAAATCAGAGATTCTATTTCTTGTCTTAGTGGACAATTTAAAGTTTTCTCACCCTGACGTTTGGATTCTTTGCTCTCATAAATGAAACGATCCCTCACTATCCCAGGTTGAGCTTTACCTTCACAACAGTCTGCTCCTTCTATACTTTTTTTTCAGAACACTCAGACACAGTGACAAGGGATTTGGGAGGAAAAGTAGGCTTCTAGGGGAGTCTGTGCTTAAGAGCCTTCGTCCTGGAAGACATCACAGAGCTGCCAGTTAACCAATCTTGGACTCAGGGACCCATGGGTTCTTATCATGAGAGATAACCACCCTCCGCCCTGAATTTAAACCATTTTCAGGTGGGTGTTGTGACGCTTTGCTATCAAGTCACCCTGATACAAAAGCATTTTGCAAAAGTCCCTACAAGAACTTGGTAGCGCTGTTCTTTCTTTGTCTTGATGTTCGCTGATCACTCAGGATGAACCAATTCTAGGCATCCGGCTCATTTAAATAAGAGACCCAGGTGGCCTAGACAGGCAGCCCCTCGCTGCCCCCAAGTGTCTGTGCCCCATCAGCCTCTAGAGACAACAGAACATGAAAAAACGGAGGGAATGTTTTGACTAGTTATCTCAACACACCTCAAACCTTCACACATCCTCAAATGAAAGATCAAACTAGTCTTTTCAGGAAAGCAAAAGAATTGTATTTAGTGCTACAAAGGACCCTGGCAACTGGTGATTGTTGAAGGTATTCTGAAATAAACAATCTTTAAAGAAATGAAAATTCCAGGAGAATTTGTGCCCTCACCCACATGACTGTGGTGGAGATGTTACTCCAGGTGACAGTATTTGTGAAAATACACTTGTATCCTCCCGCATTCTGTTTGCTCCAATAGGATTTTGTTCCTGGTGAGTTTCTGGGCACTGGTGGTAAGTAGAATTCCTGGAAGGCAGTGGGCACCTGAGCTGGTACTGCCTGCGGCGCCCCTGTCCCCCAACCCGGCAAGAGGCACCCCGCCTGCCTCCTCGTACAAGAATTAAGTAAACCCTAGCAGCCTGACTACAATTTAGGTACCCACCCATCTTTTTTTTTTCTTCCTTAGTCAATAACGTTGTGTTGTTTTAGAATTAGACTCTGAGTTAAATGAGTGTTTTTGTTTTTTGCTCCCATTGTAAGTCAATCTAATTCTCATTTAAATCTAAAGTAAATTTGCAAAACAAAAAGAACAATATTGCCCAGCTAAAATCACTTATGCCAATGAGCTACTTGGGAAGAGCAGCAGGGATTACAGATGGGAAGAAACAACAAAAACAACAAAAAACAACAAAACAAGCTAGTTGCCTGGTGCACATCTGATTTCTGCAAATGGCCTCCTCCCAGGAGAAAAAACCTGGCTTCCCAACTGAGACACCTCAACTGGAATTTTGGTTCACCTCCAAAATGTTGTATCTTGGGACTTCAAAGGGGCATGAGGAAACTTTTCTGGGGTAATGGGAATATGTGCCAGCTTATTCTGGTGGCGTCCATATGACTGAATTCATTTGTCAAGATCCATAGAACTGTACACATAAAAAGAACACACTTTACTGAATGTAAGTTATTGAGTGTAAATTTTTTTTAATTAATTAATTTATTTATTTTTGGCTGTGTTGGGTCTTCACTGCTGTGCGTGGGCTTTCTCTAGTTGCGGTGAGTGGGGACTAGTCTTCATTTCGGTGAGTGGGCTTCTCATTGCGGTGGCTTCTCTTGTTGCAGAGCATGGGGTCTAGGCATGCGGGCTCAGTAGTTGTGGCATGTGGGCTCAGTAGTTGCAGCGCACAGGCTTAGTTGCTTTGTGCCATGTGGGATCTTCCCCAACAAGGGATCGAACCCATGTCCCCTGCCTTGGCAGGCAGATTCTTAACCACTGCACCACCAGGGAAGTACTGAGTGTAAATTTTAAACCTGACTTAAAATGGGAAAAAAAAAATTAGTACTTGTGCTAATTTCACAGATCCAAACCCAGCCAATTAGAGTGAAGTCGTTTTGCTATCTTCTATAAAGGTATTGAGGGTTTTTTTTTTTTTTTTTTTTTTTTTTTACTGCTTTTTTACCTCTATTCTATTCTGTCTCCCAAGTCTCTTCCAGGAAATAGCATTTCAGATGTTACAAACTTGAGTTCACTATGAAATCCTTGTGAAATGAACATTTATTCTTTCTTTTAAAAATTTAACTTGGGTCCAAAACACGGGGATAAGGGGGATCTTGAAACTAATATAGTTACACAGGTAACTGTCTGAAAACAGGATCTTCCCCTACAGCAATTAATTTATCTAGCGTACCTCTGAACAAATTCCTTAGAGTTGTTGAGCTCTAAAATAATAGGAAAATCGCTTATCGTTTCTGTTTCTAGATTCCTTGGCTGTAAAATCTAGGGCAGACTCGATTAGCCTTCTTTGTGCCTGCCCGGATTACCAGTGGTGCCGCCTGAAGCACGGTGTGAAGACCCGTCCAGTGATCCTGCCCCCCAAGGCTTCTGTGGACACTGGCCTTGAGGGGCTGGAGAATTCAGGTGGTGACTCCTGACACCTGGCTGCCATCTTGGAATCTCAGACATGACAGTCACCTCCCTGTGGATGCGACCTGTTTGTTTAGTTCTCTTCTGTATCTTTAGTACCTGGCCCAGGGGAACTCAGAGGACATTCAGTAACTAAGGTTACAAACCAATGAATGAATATACCACAGGATTTGTAAGGTCCCTTGCAGCTCTAAAGATCGAAGGACAGAAGTAGTGGGCCTCAAGCCAGACATGCTCTACCCTTAGAGTGGGTCTTCCAGAGACCCTTACGACATAGAAGCTTGTTTCCACTGTCTTTCATTGGGTTTCCTTTCTCTAGCCTCAGATTTAGATTGTAATCCAGATAGAAACACCCCCCGGGCAGTATAAAACATTAGGCTGGTTATGATAATGTTCACATTTCTCTGAATGAAAGCTCCAGGGCATTTTTTAGTAGGGAGGGTGAAAACGAGTATTGCCTAAAGTCATGGATGGAATGAGGTGAGGGACTGGATTGGGTTCCAGGGAGAGGGAAGTGCAAATCTTGCCAATTTTGCAAGTGTGCCCAAGGCCTGCCCTGCCCATTATGCCCATCTTGAGTTTAGGGATTCCAAGCCAATCGCACTGTCTCCATAAGCCACAAAGATCCACCGTACAGATGAGCAGCTTTGCTTTAATGTATTCAGTGGATCCATCTCCAGTGTATGGTTCCAGGACTTTAAAAATATATTCACCTGTGTAGCCACCCTCCAATCAAGACATAGAACACTCCTGTCACTCCAAAATTTTTTTCACAAGCCTCTTTGCAGTTAATCCCAGACCCTAGGCCCCAGGTGACCATTGATCTGTATACCATCAATATAGACTTGTTTCTTCTTTTATAATGTCACATAAATGGAAACACGTCTAGCTTGTTTCACACAGCATGACATTTTTGAGACTCAAAGTATTGTTCCACGAATCAGCTGTTCGTTCCTTTTTATTGATGGGTAATATTTCAGCATGGCATTTGTTTAAGAAAAAAAACGGTGCTTTTGTTTATTCATAGTTTAAGTAAGCAATTTTATTTATTCTGCTTGATTTTAAATGTAACATTACTGTTTTTTAATAAAAAGGATACTTGTTCGTTTATTTATTCAAAAAATACAAAGGAAGGAGTTCCCTGATGCCTAGTGGTTAAGATTCTGGGCTTCCACTGCTGCGCCCCGGGTTCATTTCCTGGTCGGGGAGCTGAGATCCCACAAGCTACATGGCGCAACCAAAATACAAAAAACAAGAAACAAAGAAGATGGTAAAAATTATCTGCAATTCAAACATCTAGAGACAGCCACTGTGAATATTCTAGTATTCATTCTTGCAGACATCTTCCTGTGTGATACACATACAAACATACACAGACACGTTTTTTAATAAGTGGAGTTACAGTATTTATTTATTTATTTATTTATTTATTTTTGCGGTACGCGGACCTCTCACTATTGTGGGCTCTCCTGTTGCGGAACACAGGCTCCGGACATGCAGGCTCAGCGGCCATGGCTCATGGGCCCAGCCGCTCTGCGGCATGTGGGATCTTCCCAGACCGGGTCACGAACCTGTGTCCCCTGCATCGGCAGGCGGACTCTCAACCACTGCACCACCAAGGAAGCCCTACAGTATTTTTTTTTTATTATCTATTTTCACTCAACAATTTATTGATGGTCAAATACACATCTACAATATTCCACTCTATGTACCAATCATATTTATTTAATCAACTGTTTATTTTGGAACATTGGTCGTTTTCAAATGTTCCTTTTAAACTATGAATATTCTCCCATATACATCTTTTGGCTTTTGTGTGAATAGGTCCTTCATATACTTCCAGTGATAAGTCAAACAATATTAACAGGTCACATATTGAAACCTATTGCCAAAGTATAGTCTTGAAAGGTTATACCCACTTCTACTCCCAGAAATAGTGCTTGCCTGTTCATTTTTCATATGCCATTCTTGGGTTGGGCAATATTTTAAATTTTGCCAATAAGTAAAAATTTAAAAAAACTCCAAACCCCTCGTTATGTGTGAGGTTCCCAGCTTGTTTTGTATCTTTTAATTGAATAATCTTCTAATTATTTCTACAAAATGATTAAGAGACTAGATATCTTTTTCTTTAATTTATTTATTTATTCATTTATGGCTGCGTTGGGTCTTCGCTGCTGCGTGCGGGCTTTCTCTAATTGCGGAGAGAGCGGGGGGCTACTCTTCGTTGTCGTGGGCAGGCTTCTCATTGCGGTGGCTTCTCTTGTTGCATAGCACAGACTCTAGACGCGTGGGCTTCAGTAGTTGTGGTGCGTGGGATCAGTAGTTGTGGTTCGCAGGCTCTAGAGCACAGGCTCAGTAGTTGTGGTGCACAGGCTTAGTTGCTCCGTGGCATGTGGGATATTCCCGGACCAGGGCTGAAACCCGTGTCCCCTGCAGTGGCAGGCGGACTCTTAACCACTGCGCCACCAGGGAAGTCCTAGATAGCCTTTTCGCAGCTCTAGTTTTACACCCTGAAATGGGTACGAGTCTATTTCCGAGTGTGTTTCACAGAAGCCTACTTTTCTCCACTTTCTCCACTGCCACTGTTTGGCCACTAGAGGGCACAGATGATGCGGAAACATAAACTGGGACCTTCCAAGAGTGACAGGAGGCACTGTTAATAATTAGGCTGGTCCGACAGGCCTAATGCAGGCTGGCCTTTAGCACCCCATACTGTAATTAGCACATTAGTGTGGCTGTCTCGCTTTGAGATGTTTGGAATGCTAACCAGTGGTATCTGTGTCTAGATTTGTGATACTCAGATTATGCTTAGTTGTTCTAGTAACCTCAATTGCTCGAAACAGTATTTTCAAATTTCATTTCACTTGAAGATTAAGTATATTGCATATAACATGTGGTCCTTACATCAAATCCAAGTTAACATTTTCATTACCCCAGATTTGCAACCTAAGAGACAGAAATTCAGTATAAAAGAAAATCTGTTGTGGGAAGTCCCTGGCAGTCCAGTGGTTAGGACTCTGCACTCTCACTGCTGAGGGCCCAGGTTCAGTCTGTGGTTGGGGAACTAAGGTCCCACAAGCCATGTGGCACAGCCTAAGAAAAGAAAGAAAGAAAGAAAAAATAAAGGAAAGAAAGAAAGATCTGTTATGATAAGGAAATGTAGACTTGAGCGTTTTAAACCAGTTGCTGGGGCCTTATTTCCTATAGCACTCAGAAGATTGAAGCTATTGTATAGATATGATGAGCTCTGTCCACTGAAAGGGCTGAAAAGTAATAAAAACTCGGCAGCGATTTGCAAACTAGGCACCCTGATCTTGTTTTCTAAATACAGTAACTTCTCTATTAAAAGGCATTAAGGATCCTTGAAAATATGACTGATTTATGCCTGAGACAAAGCACAGGTGAGTCTAGAGTATCTTCTTGTGCCAAAAGCAGTGAGATGCTCAAATACCGAAGTGGCTGTGTGTGAGGACACAGCTGAAAGGGATCCCACTGGTCGAATTTGGGACATTTAGAGCATCAAAAGGATTAATGGCAGTAATGGATACTAACATTTAGTATATTTTTTAAAACGCCAGTGAACAATTAAGTAGATGGCAGGTGGTGGGAGCCAGACTTCTCACTGTTGGAGGGGAGGTTATAGATAAGCAAGGGGAGGAGGCTAGAATGATCCACGTGATAATGGATTAGAGTTAGAGACATCAGTACTAACTCATGTTCAGCATATTGTAGACACAGATGATGACACATAGAAATATTTACACATGGGTGTATAGGGACAGGTTAGTATACACACACATATTTCCTTGCTCTGTTGGCTGAGAGGGTCTAGAAGGAACAAGAGCCCGCTAGCAGTAAGCATACTTGGCACCCAGATCTTGGTTTCTAATCTCATTCTCCAGTTAAAGGAGGAAGGGCTCCTTGGAGAAATGGCTGACTCTAGGACTCAGGCAGAAAATATACCAGATGAACCAAGAGTGTCTCGTTGTGCCAGAAAGTAAGAAAGACTTCAAAACAAGATTGTAAAAACCTAACTAAAAAACCCATAAGGGGGCTTCCCTGGTGGTGCAGTGGTTGAGAGTCTGCCTGCCGATGCAGGGGACGCGGGTTCGTGCCCCGGTCTGGGAGGATCCCACATGCCGCGGAGCGGCTGGGCGTGTGAGCCATGGCCGCTGAGCCTGCGCATCCGGAGCCTGTGCTCCACAACGGGAGAGGCCACAACAGTGAGAGGCCCGCGTACTGCAAAAACAAACAGACAAACAAACAAAAAACCCATAAGGATGGGAGTGTATCAAAGGTCACAGAAAGCAACTGAAAGAGCTCCCAGAAGCCAAAGCTGGTCCAGTTTTAGCAACAAAGTAAACAAAGCAGTATTGGATCATAACCCAAAGTATAAAATGAATATCCATGAGTCCATATTGATATAATAAATGATTAAGAGCTGTTAAATGATCACCTGAGGCATATTAAACATTTTAGAGTTTATTGGAACTAAGATTGATTGGAAGGGGGCAGTACCAAACCAGAAGTGGTTAGGAGGACTTTTATAGAGAAAAGGTGGAAACAGAGTAAGGAAAATACTGATTGGCTACAGTTTAAAACCTAGTTGGCTGTTGGTGATTGGTTGTCCTTAGGTTTCAGTTTTGTAATTCTGAGTCATTGGCAGGCTTAGCTTTTGGTTTGCTGACATAGGTGCCATGGCACTGGAGCCACCTCAGTCTAATGGGCTCCTGCTGAAAGAATTTAACACGACATCAACGAAGAGCGGAGAAGAGAGAAATCTCCTGAACAGAAGAATTCCAAATAATTTCTGTAGATACTCCACCTTCAAGGGAGCATCACTCCCCATTTGTTGATAGTATGTAACTTTGCTGTGATGTGATACTATATATACTATGTGATACTATAATACTATATGTAATAACAGCATTGTCATTATTAGGAAAACGTCCTTATTCTCAGAAAATACATACTGAAGTATTTAGGGGTGAAGTGCCATGATTTCTGCAACTGAATTTATGATTTAGCAAGAAAAAGAATATTTGTGTATGTGTATGTATACATGTATATATGTATGTGTATACATATATACAATATATATATGGAAATATGGACAGACATAAAATTGCCAAAAGGTTAACAGTTGGTGAATTTGGTGATGGATATATTCATTGCATTATCTTTCTACTCTTCTGGAGAGTCACATTTCCAAAATAAAAAGTTTGGAAAAATAGATTTCAAAAACATGAAGTATTTTCAATGTATACATTTAATAAATGAATGCTTGTAAAACAAAAAATACAATGAAATACAGTATAATTATGCTAAAATAAGATTTCAGAATCAAACAGGAATTACAGAATCCATAAAAATGATTGGTCCATGGTACCCAGGTAGGCTGTGTGGTCTGATAACAGACCCAGGTTTGAAGCTGTATGAGGAATATCTTTTGTTACCATGAGATTATCTTAGGGCTGGTTCTTTGGAGAGAACATCAAGGATCCCAATCTGAGGCCTTTCAGGAGTATGAAGGCCAAGCCACATTCCCTCTCCGTGTAGACCTAGATCCTGAGGCACTATTTACATACAAAGGTCTCCCCCACCATGCCCCCTGCTCTGGAGCTATTCTTGTCTACCTGGGAAATTCACTCAGTTAAAACCTTCCCTCTTGTGACCACCTAGAGGGGTGGGCTAGGGAGGGTGGGAGGGAGCCGCAAGAGGGAGGGGATATGGGGATGTATGTATATGTATAGCCGATTCACTTTGTTATACAGCAGAAACTAACACATCATTGTAAAGCAATTATACTCCAATAAAGAGGTTTAAAAAAAAAATTCCAGCAAGGCAAGGAAGGCCAAGGTAATGACCTACCGTGCAAATGCATACACATCCCTTTTATGGAGTCTCCTAATCCTTTTCCTTCGCCACAGCTTGGTTTACAGAATTATCCATTTGAAAGACACAGCAGGAAGGAGTCTGGGCTGGTCACATCCAGCGGAGCAGAACAAAGCCGGAGCCTTCTGGTTCCTGGAGAGTGACCCTCCTCTGGGCCGGCAAAGGTGGAGGGGTGGACAGTTCAGGCACTCGGGTCCCCCGGGGGACTATCTGGGACCCAAGGTGGAGCGACGACACCTGAGTGAGAGGGCAAACCCCAAGGCAAGGGAACCAGAAGGGAAAAGTGAGAAGGGGCTCCCAGACTTCACCTACCTGACTCTGCTTCCAGCCCCTTGGAGAAGAAGTGAAACTCTGTGTGTTGGGGCTGGAGGAGGGAGACTCCAATTTAGCTCTTGGGAAGGCAGAATTTCCTCCTTCCTTCTCCCCTCTGCTCTCTTACCTGATCAGCTCTGAGGCCAGCTACCTTACCTCCCGGTGCACTGGTCAGGTAACCGCTCTGTGCACGACCTCAAGCCTCAGCCCACTCCCCACCTACCTCCAGACCCAGTCAGTTCACCAGGAGGCAGGGGAGTTAGGTGTCAGAAAAGGCCCGGGACACCTTGAGGTCCGTTCTACCGAGGCCCAAGCAAAGGGTCTTCAAATAGAAAGTACACCTCAAACGCTGCCCACCACGACCAGCAGAGTGGCTACGCCTGGGGAAACAGACGAATGAGGTTGGGAAGGGGCCAAAGGAGCCTTCAATTCTAGCTTAAACAGTTGATAATTATTAAGCTGGATGGTACGCTACAGGTATCCATTGTGCCAATATCTATATTTTTAGTTTGCCTAAAACACTTCATTAAAAACTGTTTTTTAATAAATTGGTACAGTCACTGTGGAGAGCAGTACAGAGGTTTCTCAAAAAACTAAAAATAGAACTACCAGGAATTCCCTGGTGGTCCAGTGATTAGGACTCCATGCTTCCACTGCAGGAGGTATGGGTTTGATACCTAGTCAGGGAACTAAGATCCTGCAAGCTGCATGACGTGGCCAAAAAATTTTTTTTTAATTTTAAATAAACAAATAAAAATGTAACTACCATATGACCCAGCAATTCCACTCCTGAGTATCTATTTGAAAAAAAAAAAAAAACACCAATTCAAAAAGATACATGCACCCCAGTGTTTGTACAGCATTATTTACAATTGCCAAGATATGGAGGCAACCTAAGTGTCCATCAACAGATGAATGGAAAAAGAAGATGTGGTATATACAGACAATGGAATATTACTCAGTCATAAAAAAGAATGAAATGTTGCCATTTGCAGCAACATGGATGGACTTGGAAGGCATTATGCTAAGTGAAATAAGTCAGACAGAGAAAGACAAATGCTGTATGATATCACTTGGATGTGGAACCTAAAAAATACAACAAACTGGTGAATATAGCAAAAAAGAAGCAGACTCACAGATACAGAGAACAAACTAGTGGTTACCAGTGGGGGGAGGTGGGAGGGGCAAAATAGGGGTGGGAAAGTGGTAGGTATAAACTACTGAGTGTAAGATAGGCTATTGTAAGATAGGATGTATTGTACAACATGGGGAATAGAGCCAGTATTTTACAGAAACCGTAAATGCAGTGTAACCTTTAAAAATTGTATAAAAATAATATTAAAATGTTTTAAAGTAAATAACCATTTAAAAAAATTGTGTTTTAAGTAGACCTCATACATGACTTCAGGGTAGACTTTGGAGTGCACAGTGCTGGGCTGATTTTAGTTCAGCCCTGAAAAAACCCTGGTGTAGGAATTAGTTAGACCTAGAGTCTGAAATCTTTATCAATTGCCAAGTAGCCCTGCAATTTTGTGCCAAGCACCGCCCCCCGCTTTGTGCTTCAATATTCCCATCTTTAAAAGGGGCAGGCTACCTGTTCTGCCTGCCTCTCAGGGGGCTCATGCAAGAAAGTCCTGTAAAAAACATAAAGCAACATATAAACACGAGCCGTTATAAGTGGTATTCGGGGTTAGAACTACCCATGATGTTAAACTCATAATTACTGGATTTTTAGGGTTATTAGCACGAGTGCATGGCAAGTGTAAATGATGGAGAGGAAGAAGGGCATTGTTCCAGAAGCATAAGCTGGGTTAGGAGGCTCCCTCATCACCACAAATCCTGTGTTATTCTTATTTCTGTTCTCATCTCTCTGTGAGTCTCTGCAAAATAGCAGTATTGGGGGCAATGAAATAATTCTCATCTCATTCTTGTGTGTGGTGAGTAAGGCAGTCCAATGATTTCTCTCTAAGTATGTGGTTTAAATGTAAAACATGGGCTTCCCTGGTGGCGCAGTGGTTGGGAGTCCTCCTGCCGATGCAGGGGACACAGGTTCATGCTCCGGTCCGGGAAGATCCCACATGCCGCGGAGCGGCTGGGCCCGTGAGCCATGGCCGCTGAGCCTGTGCGTCCAGAGCCTGTGCTCCGCAACGGGAGAGGCCACAACAGTGAGAGGCCCGCGTACCGCAAAAAAAAAAAAAAAGAAAAGTAAAACATTTAAAGTTCTCTTTATGTTTCCCTAAAGCATTTCACCTTCAGCATTGTGTATGTTTGAACCATGGCTATTCACGCTAATTTATTTTAAAAATGCATTGTGATTCCTAACTAGATTAATGTCACTTTAAAATAGCCACTTTGGGAAGCTATACTTCCTGCCTATGATCTTTACTTTGCTTAAAACACATCAAAAACTCTTCTGGGGTTGCTTTGAGAACTGATTTACAAGCCGCACAAGAAAATCCATCCTATGAGTCTAAATGGGTTTTAGAGCAGTTGTTACCCACGTGGACCACCTGCATTACTCAAAGAATAACCTTTAAGTTGTTTCTGGAAAGCAAAGCTCCAAACAAGGAAAAAAGATTTGACACCCCAGAGGATATTTAAAGAATTGACGTTGGGTTCTGAAAAGTTTCCAGAACTTTCTCAGCAATGACACCATTGAGTGAACCATGAGGACAACCCTGAAGACAACTACTCTGAACTCGATGTAAAGGTTTTAGTCTAGCTTCTTTTAAAATTGGGCTTTTAAACTTTATAATTGCTAAAATATTTTTTTGAAGCACAATCTCATGAGAGCATCATAGATTGAACCAGTGACAAAATGATTCTGGAATTTGTTTGGGGCAGATAAACTCTGAGATTAATCAAAACTGAAAATGAAAACTTAGATGTTTAGGCATAGATGGTACATTTTTAACCTAAGAAAGGAATTCTGGCTTGGATTTTTGTTGAGGGCACTGTGATGGTTTTCGGACCCCACTCTATCATTGAATGGTTCACAGAGTTGTTTTTCCTTTTTGTGAGAATCGCTTCTTGTCATTTTCTACCATCCACTGTAGATTCCCATGGGCACTTTTGAGTAGTTGAAATACCACAAGTTAAAAATCGTTCTTTTGGGCTTCCCTGGTGGCGCAGTGGTTGAGATTCTGCCTGCCGATGCAGGGGACGTGGGTTCGTGCCCCGGTCCGGGAAGATCCCACCTGCTGTGGAGAGGCTGGGCCGGTGAGCCATGGCCGGTGAGCCTGTGCATCCGAAAAAATCGTTCTTTCATTAATCAAATTTTAGCTGGGGAAATGATTGTTACCCTGACTTGAATAATCCGCAACCATAGTTCTATTTACTCTTAGAAAGAACATTAAGTATTTGTTTACAACCAAATTATTAACTGTTCTGGGGGGCTTAGCAGTAGACATTCTAAACAATTATTTCCATTCACCTTTTAAGCAATTTGGATGTATTTAAATGGCATTTCTATGGAAAAACAAATAAATTGAAGAGAAATTGAACAGTAATAACTGGCATTTAAAAAAACGGTTTCAAAGAAATGAGAAAATGTTATTTCCAAATTACTTACCCTAAGGTGGAATTTTAAACTACAACAATAAAGGGAATTCCCTGGCAGTCCAGTGGTTAGGACTGAGCACTTTCATTGCCAGGGCCTGTGTTCAGTCCCTGGTTGGGGAACTAAGATCCTGCAAGCCGTGAGGAGCAGCCAAAAAACAAAACAAACAAAAACCTACAACAGATGAAAAAATAATAATAATAAAATAAGACTGAACAACCAGAAAATCTTTATAATTATACCACTTACAAAAAGGCTAAGAGTGCATTAAGGCAAGGGTATTTCACTATATTGAATGAGAAATCTATTTAGATGTGACTGTCTAGCCTCAGCCCAACAACTCGTGGCATCAAGGCAGGGTTAGGTGATCTAGTCTGACCTCCATTGCTGCAGGGGAAAAATTTCATACAGAACAAAGCCTGACTCTGAAGGTCGGCTTGTTAAAGTACATCATAAAATTTTACTGTCCCTTTTGGAGACCTGGCTAAGCCAACCAGATAATAAAAGACAGATTTATAAGCCTAGTGCCTGTTGGCACCTCAGTAATTTGGAGTTAAGTAGCTTGGATTGGCTCCCAGATGCTTTATTGGTCTGAGGTATTCTTAGTGGGCCAATCAAAAATAATGAAGGAGCAGGCAGGAAGGCTCTCGTCCCTTGCCCCTTGACCACCTGGGCTGTGTCAGTTCTCGGCTGTGGTTACAGTGCTCACATGTCACCAGGTTGTATTTTGAAGTCACATCTGTTCCCTGGCCCCTCCACAAATTGTCTCTGCAGCTCCATAGAACTAGATTTATTTCTAGATTTAGTGAAAAAGCAATAGATGCAGAAATGGACACGGCAGCCTGCTTCCTTTCTGGTTAAAGCCAAACTGGAATATTTGGTTCAGTTCTTACAAAGTGGAGGGAATTTAGGATGCCATGCCCTTGAAAGATCCCTCCCTTCCTCCCTGTTCCCCTCCCTCCTCCCCTCCCTCCTTCCTTCCTTCCTTCCTTTCCTCCTTCCTCACTGGGGCACCAGGTTTGGCTCTGAAGACTCGTTGTGCCCAGGTCCCAAGTTGAGTTTCTGTCTGATTCCTAAGATGTGGTCCTCTCTTTTTTCTTTAGTATTGGCAGTTGAGTCTCCATCTTTCTCTCTGCCTTGGATGACTGATCCGTAATCAGCCTCTGAAATTTCTTTGCTTTGCTTGTGCCAGTCCCCATTCTGAGAGTGGAAGTCCTGCTTCTAACACCCTACCACCTGCCACACACTCCAGATGTTGCCTACCTGCTCTCTTGGCCTCTTGAGTCTTGATTATTCCTCTTCGGCTGTCACTCAGCTCTGCTGAGCTCTGCAGCTACCTCCGGGTTGGACAGGAGGCTGGCACCTGAGAAGTGGGCAGGGGGTGGACTGTGCTCTGTGGGATTGAAGGCACTAGGCACCTTTAACCAGGAGCATGAAGGGCCAGGTGGATAGAAGATAACTGTCTTCAAAAATCTGAACACAGTCCCTCATCAGTTGTGGCCTGTATAATAACAAGGAGATTTCTCACTGGCCCTCTCCTCTGGCCTGCCAGCCATCTTCCATAAAACTGCTCCATGATGTACTGTGACCTCCTTTCTCCCATATTTAAAGCTTTCATGCTCCCTGGGAGAATCAAGGCCCTTCAAGGTTTAGGTCTTGTTTTCTCTCCCTTTTCCCTTCTTTGCAATCTCCAGCCTAATGGAGCTATAAAACCAATGACGTGCAATTCCCCAGGTGTTCCCACCCGCACTCTCTTGCCTCCCCTACTGGCTCACTCCTCCCCAGTCATGGTTTCATGGTTGGCTACCATTATGGGTTGAATTGTGTCCCCCCACCAAAAATATACGTTGGAGTCTTAACCCCTAGTATTTCAGAATGTGACCTTCTTTGGAAATAGGGTCTTTACAGAGGTAATCAAGTTAAAATGAAATCATTCAGGTGGATGCTAATCCAATATGACCGTGTCCTTATAAAAAGGGGAAATCTGGACATAGAAACACACACATACAGGGAGAACACCATGTGAAGATGAAGCCCAGAGGTTGGGGTGATGCTTCTAGAAGCCAGGGAACACTAAATTTTGCCAGCAAACCACCAGAAGCTAGGGTAGAGGCATGGATTTTTCCCTCACTAGCCTTCCGAAGAAACCAACCCTGTGACAGCTTGATCTTGGACTTCTAGCTTCCAGACTTGTGAGACAGCAAAGTTCTGTTATTTCAAGCCATCCAGTGTCTAGCACTTAGTTATGATGTGGTCCTAGCAAACTAATAGAGCTCAGCCCCAAGTGTGAGCTCATGGAAGATTCCCCTCCCTTATAAGATGTTACCATCATTATCTCTCCCATCTGCAGCCTGACATAGCTGTGAAAAATAAAAATAAATATTGATTAAGCACATGTCATTTGAGGCACTGGTATAATGAATATGAAAGCATTTGAATAAGTCTAAAATTACGGAGCATGAACTATTTTGAGATCTTTTACCTCAGCTGAGCCACAGCAAAGAAATGGATGGAAGATGTGGATGGGTTAAGAGCTAGGGGCAAGTTCCAGCATATTCTCTACAGGAGAAGAATTTTCACAGTACTCCCTGTAACAATAGTACCCAGGAGCTACTGAGCACATACTATGTACTAAATGCTTTATGTTTATGGCCTTAAATACACAGCTTCCCAATGAGTAGGGACTACTATTATCCCAACTTTGGAGACAAATTGGGATTAAGTAACTGTGCAAGTTTGCAGGGCTATGTCCTGGCTGAGCTACAATTTGAAGCCTTGCCTCTGAGGACACCCTCTTAACTGCTGAAGCACCCACTTGACCACGAGGGGACTGAACTAGCTCCATCACCCATCTCTCCTCGTTCCTCAGTTGCTTTGTATCCAACAGTTTTGCTTCTCTAGCAGCTAAGCAGCTGTAGATGAGAAGAAACAGGCAACAGTAGCTACTAGATTAGAGGGTTGTTTTTTTTTTTTTTACAGGTAAAGCAGATAACTTTTAACGAAATGGGTAAACTCCAAAATGGAAATTATAAGACTTCAAAAGATTATTTTTTTCCCACCCCGCAAGATTAGAGGTTTTTTAAAAAATTTTTTGGCCGTGCTGCACGGCTTGTGGGATCTTAATTCCCAGACAAGGGATCGAACCGGGGGCTCCAGCAGTGAGAGTGCCGAGTCCTAACCACTGGACCACCAGGGAGTTTCGCTAGATTAGAGTTTTTAAAGGAATCTGTACACATGATTATCAGCTCCTATCACTCATCCTGTCCCTGTGACTGCACAGAGTAGGGGAGCAAACACTTCTTCCTAGAAGGAGAGGTTTTCCTTAGGTTAAATGCCTTAAAATACGTACTCTGGTGCAGAAGTGATTCGCGCCAGGATTGGAGATTTGAGGGTGAGGCTAGGGGAGCCCTCGGGCATCGCTGGGCTCCAGCAGAAAAGGGCAGGAAGGAGAGAAAAACCATTCTAGGGGCCGAGCGAGGAGACCACTACCCCACCCACTGCTTCACCGAGGGAGGACCCCAGCCAGCCACGGGGGCTGACCCAAACCTCCTGATTGTCCTGGAGACCTCAGGGGGAAGCTGGGACTGAGGCAGAAACAGGGGAGCGAAATGAACGCCTCACACAATTTCCCTGTGTGTTTTTCTTGTCTCGGAAGGACTGACTTTGAATTTCGATGAGGACATGCACGTTAGGTTTTCTTCCACTTAACATGGACACTTGATGGTTCTGACTCTTTCTAGAGCCCTTAGGCAAGAGGCCGGCAGCCCGTGTGTCACTTCCCCCTTCAATGCGGTGCCAAGGCTCAGATGCGGTGCCATCGCAGCTGCCCACGCGCAGGAAGAGAGCCAGCCGGAGCCTTTGTTCTCACCCCCTAGGGCTGGGCAGCAATATCAAGGACAAGGAGGGTCCCACTTTCCAGCCCTTTCCAGCCCCACCTGTTTCACTAGACCAGGCTTCGGCTTGAGTAGTCGTGACTCCAGTCTCACTTTCTCCATGTCCAGCAACTTCAGGGAGGTGGCTTGATGTAGTGGATGTTCCCAAGCGCCTTGGGGACAAATGAACCTCCTGGCTCTGCCACTCACAGCTTTGTGGCTTTAGGCAAGTTGCCTAATTTCTCTGAGCAGCTGTCTTTTCCTGTGCGAAAAGAGGATTTTATGTCTATCTTGCAAGGTGGTTGCACTGGCTGCAGAGATTACGTCTCCACTGTGACACTCTGTTGGGGATCAATAGATGGTCACAATTATTATGCAATCATTGGAGAGACCATGTCAGCTCACTGCAATCACATTTCACTCTATCCATTCAAGAAACATTAATACCTTCTGTGTCCCAGGCACAGGGCTAAGCTCAGAGGCTCTAAAGACATGGGCGTGGATTCCTCCCGCAGGAAGTTTAAGTCTGTTTAAGTCTCTAGCGGAGAATATGTTACTTGTGTTTACTGGGCTTTAAATCAAGATAGAAAGAGATGGCTCACTGTTCTAAGTAGATAAAGTTGGTTGGTAAACAGCACTTCCAGGTCTGGCTCATGCAGAGACAACATCTGAAAAAGCCTGTAATTAGTGACACAGAGCTGGGGAACTGAGCTGGTTATCTCTGGGGTGCTGGCAGACATCTGGCCTAAGCAGTAAAGAAGAACCCAGAGTTCCTCTGGTCCCTGGGGGCACGCTGGGCCTGAGCTGGGCCCGTGTAATTAGCTCCGGGGCCACGCCTCTCTGGCTGTAACCACAGCAGTTACTAGAGATTCTGTTTATGTCTCCCCAGCTGGTGGACCATCACCCCGGCCCCCTCCAGAAATACTCATAAAAGCCTCCTCCCCTCATGGCAGGAGGATGCACCACCCAGTTAAACGTGCCCTTCCCAGTACCAAAAGGGAAGGAATCCACACTTGGCGCTCCTTTTTAGAAAGGTGCAGACCCCCTCGAGGAGAGGAGGAAACATCTAAGATGGAGGTCTGGTTCTGTCCACAGTCGCTGAATAGATGCTCGTTGTGGAAAGTCCCAGCCAGCTGGAGGCGACTTACACAAAGCCTGGAGATTTTCTGCATATTCCAAAGGTTCCTGCACCTGCAGAGATCCTTAACGCAAGTCATCACCATGACAATGACCCACGGCCCTGGGAAGTTTGGGCACTGTTGTCTCCTGTATTCGCCTTCGGTTGTATGGGAAGTGTTTTTTCATAGGGCTGACCCTCTGGTAAACAAAGTTTGCATCACAGATGGGATTACTCCCTCACTCCGTGCTTTTCTGAACCAGCCCCGGAAAGGTGTGTGTATACAGCCAGGGCTTATTGCCTTTATGACACATATCTGAACAAAGGCCAAGGCAAGAGTTAAAAATAAATATGTCAGTAAGTGGAAGAAATTCCAAACAAGTCTTGATTGCTAAGAAGTTGTAGGGAAAACACTCCATTTACAAACCATACAAGTGAGATAAGGCGGATTAAAAACCCTGGTCATGGGTTATTTATAAAGTGATTATGTGGCTACAGAGTTGCCCATGAATAAGAGGAACTTGAGAAACGATTAGTAAACACAGTTCTGATGACTTAATATTGTCGTTAGAAAAGGAAATGGGAGTTTGGAGTAGGTGTGCAGGCTAAAGAATAGAATTAAACATCATGGAGATCCTGAAATGATAGAAAATAGCCTAAAATGGTTAAATGACACAAAAGTTCCCCAATTAAAAGTTATAAAGGGTGGATAGTGGGTTTTGATGTAAAGAGAAGCCTGCTTGGGGGGATTATCTAAGTTTAACACACATTACCTCTCCCTGGGTATACAGGGCCAGTCAAAAAGAGTTCTTTCAGTTCTCAGCGATACAGATGTTCACAATGGCTCCCTCCCCTATTACTTCTGGAGTCCCAATTTCTTGCCCCAGTAGCCCCCAACCCAGCTGCCCAGCTTCTGAGTAGCTGAGTGTCAGGCAAGTGCCCTTAGGTGGGGCTAGTGTTCTCCCTACCTGCACAGACTTATCTCCCTCAGAGGTGATGACCTTCTCAGAGTGGCTCATAACAAACTATGCCATGATGTTGTCCTGTCACACCCATGGCGTAAAGAAGATGCCTTTCACCTAAGTTGCTTTAGGTCGAACTAGAACTTTGCAGGATGTTTCTAGAAGCTTACACCCTGTTGATGCCATGCAGCATGTTGATGTGCTTTCCTGCCAGACCACTTCTGCCTGTTTTTCCTCCCATTCCTCCGTGCTTATCTTTCTTCCCCTTGACTTAACCTCATCTTTAGATAAGACCGATCACAGTTCAGTGCCAAAGAAAAAAATGGTAGGTGAAATAGCAACAACAAAGGGAAGATGTATATGTGCCCCCCTTATAAGGGCAGACAGTTTTGACCACATTTTCTAATGATACATGATTTGGATGAGGTCATGCTTCCCTTGCAAGGCAGTGATCTCGAGCTTTCTCTGGATGGTGGCAGGCAGCAGGGTGCTGTGTTTACCTAATTCCGTTCAGTGTATATTATGTAGACGATTAGTCCCAGGTTCAGGAATGAGGAAAAAGTCCTCACCTATGACCATTGCACTCCAGTTCATTTGCTGATACTGGTTGTAGCGGTGTTTAGCTTTGTTTGAAAGCAGAGATGGGCCGAAACTCAGCAACCTTGAAGGTGAATGAACACACTTTGATTGCCAGGCTGAAAATTTCCGATCATCCTCCTGTAATAATCAGGAAACATAAAATGAAAGTGTTATTAGCAGGCTCATGACATACAAAAGTGCAGCAAATAATGACAAAGGTCCAATAGGGAGACCTTATCTGGCATTCATATCTTGAGACTCTGTACTTGCAGCAAGTGTAAAGAGGCATTACTTCCTGGTATGGCTGCCGAACACCGAGATAATGTGCAGATATCCATGGAAACGTGTACAGCAAAATGGGAAGCATCTGCTCTTGGTACTTATGTGCCAAGATTTTAACGAAGCATAGAATTAACGATGGTGATGTCAAACGTAGCTCGGCATGGCTGTGAGAAGGCCGGGATTTCAAATCCAGAGCTTTCCCCCCCCCACCGCTGTAAAGTGCTTTATTTATTTCTTTCTTAAATTAATTTGTATTGGAGTATAATTGAGGTTGGGATTGACACATATGCACATATACACATCCGGAGCTTTGAAACAGGGAGATGCAAAGTCACAAGCGTTGAGCATTATGGGCAAGGTATAAAAATCATTTGTTTTCTGTGTTGATAAGTGAAATGTACTGCTCTCTGATTGCTGGGGTAGCTGTGGGGGGGTGGGGGGGTAACTTGGAGCCCAAACACCTGTGACCCCAGAGCTCTGGCTTAAGAGAGAAAAAGCACATTTCTCTTATGTCGCAGAGTATTTTATGTACCGAATTCTCTGTCCTCACCCGTACATTACATGGGTAAACCAAAGCAGAGACAAAATACCTAATTTTGTCTATGACGATCTTCCCCAAGAGCATCTTACGGAGTATTAAGAGGCCTGGTGAGCCCCTAAGGCCTTGGCATCCCCTCCCCTCCCTTTTGGCCTCTCTTCTCCTCCATCCATTTCCCTCACTGCCCTTTGTGGGCGAGCCCCAGACTCAGCTCCTGAGCCACCATCAATACACGACTGTTAGCATGAGAATGAGTCATACTTTGCGGGGCCTTGTTTTTGGGGAGGGAGAGGCGTGTTTTGTCCTGACATTTACCATAAACTGTTTGGAAAGTGTTCTTTACCCCCTTCCCCAGCCCCTGCCCGCACTATGGTATTTACCTCTGGTCAACGGCTCTGTTTGCACAATCTGAAGCTTCATCCGTATCACACACAGTTTAAAATACAATTCAAAACATTTGCAACATACATAATGAAAAAAAAGGGTCGTACCTTTCACATTCCTTTTCTGAATTGTGTTGTAAATGTATAAGAAAATATAAAGAACTCTTGTGAATCGATTACAAAAAAAAAAGTGAAGCCCAGCAGAAAAATATAACAAAGGACATAACTTAAGTTTTAGGAGAAAAAACAAAAATTGTAAATGCACATATCTTAAAAGATGGTTTCATTAAAAATAAAGAAAATGTGAAGTAAAATAAGAGCGAAATATTTTTTTCTTTTCAAATTGACAAATATTAAAATGAAAGGCAATGTGCAATATGGTCAAACACTGTTAAAACATATTTTTATTCACTGCTGGTGGGAATGTAAATGGGTATAACCTTTCTGGAGGGCAGTTTGTGTTAAATTGTTTCCTCTGGGGGGAAAAAGAAAGAAGTAACTATACGGATGACTTCAATGAGGTAAAAGAAAATACTGGTGGTAAACAGTGGAAAATATTTTTATAATTGATGGGGTAGGGCCTGCTTAGAATAGAACCAATCCTAAAATCTGTAAAGGGAAAGATAGCCAAATCTCAGTACCTAAAAAGGTGAAAACTCTATATACAAAAATATATCACAAAGTTAAGCACAAACATCAAATTGGAGAAAATAATTTCTACAGGGTGTATGAGTGACAAATGCTTGGTGAGACTGTAGGTCATGCGTTGTCAAAGGCCATTAGAGGGAATATAAATATAAATGCCATTATATACTTCTGCAGAATAATTTTCAAATATTAAAATATCCTTGATTCCACAATTTCACTTAGAATTTATCTATTCAGAGGTATGTATAGAAGAATGTTAAGATACCAGTGTTCAAGGATGTTCCCTGTAGCATGTGTGTAATAGCAAAATATTGAAAACCAACAAAATGTCCATCACTAATAGATTGGTGATTGATTGATTTGCCACACTGAGCAGCTTGCGGGATCTTAGTTCCCCAAACGAGGATTGAACCTAGGCCCTTGGTGGTGAAAGCACGGAGTCCTAACCACCAGACCGCCAGGGAATTTCCAGCAGATTGGTTATTAATGATGGCATGTACTATTATTTATGCCTTCTGCCTAATGAGAGAGATATATGGAAAAGATGTTAAGATATATCACTAAGTGTGAAAAGATTACAGAATGGGAAATGTGTTATGATTTGTTCTAAATATATATGTGCACATATGCTTGATGTATTCATATAAACAAGTCTAGAAAGTTATACACTAAAAATAATGAATTATCTCTGGTTGAATGAGATAACAGAAGATTTGCTTCTCAATTCTAGTATTTCTAAGTTTTTGCAATTTTTAAAATAAACAGACATAGATTACTTATACAATGAGAAAAATATATTTATATTTAATAGAAAAAAAAGAAGATAGAGGGATTATTTCTTTCTCCCATTCTTTCTATTTTTTATTTTTAATGCACCCAACAACATGGCAACATTATGAACACAACAAATGGTTTTACCCAAATTTCATTTAAAAAAGAAAAATACTGTAACTGAAGATCACAAATGAGAGGAGAAAATTCATGCCACTGTCACCTGTTGGGATTGTATGCATGTGACAGTTTTTATTTCTATCTTATTCATCTTTTATTATATATTTTCATTTTTTGAAAGACCAACATTGCTGTTGAAGACAGAACATGCACTTTCATGTAAAAGAGAGCATGTTGAAATAAAAAGGAATTTTACTACTATAGAAATAAGTTTAAAAAATCCCTGTTTTACTGAGCTGCTTTGTGATGTGGGACTGGATGAGATAATGAATATGCAAACCAACAGAAGGACCCCAGGGCAAATTTCGATGAAGACTTTTGCTGCCTTGGAAATCGCCTTTGTTATAACCTGAAGACTGAGAGTTCCTTTTCAAAACATTTTTAACTAGGCAGATGAGAAATCTGATACTTAATGAGAGTAAACAAGGGTCAGGTCCTAGTATTATTTCCCCTGAAATCCAGAAACAGGAGGTGACCTACCCAAGATCACGTAGAGTTAGAAACAGAGCCAGGCTTAGAACCCTAGACTCCCAATTCTAAACTTGTGTCCCTTCATTATTTTATGTAATGACTTTAATCCTGAATTCTATTCCTCTTTAAAATTTAGGGTTCTTAAGTATTGCTGCTCACTCTTGTTTCTTTTAAAAACCTAATGAGTCATATACATTTAAGCAACTATTTCTAAAGTTTGCAAAGAATATAAAGATTTATTTCTCTTGAAGTGTTTTTGAGACCTTCTTTTGGACGTTACACTATTTTTTTTTTTTTTTTGCGGTACGCGGGCCTCTCACTGTTGTGGCCTCTCCCGTTGCGGAGCACAGGCTCCGGACGCGCAGGCTCAGTGGCCATGGCTCACGGGCCCAGCCGCTCCGCGGCATGTGGGATCCTCCCGGACCGGGGCACGAACCCGTGTCCCCTGCATCGGCAGGCGGACTCTCAACCACTGCGCCACCAGGGAAGCCCTGGACGTTACATCATTTTTTAAAAAACCTACAATTATTCATAATTTGACCTTGAGTAATTAATTATGCTGCTTCTTGCTATTATTTCTTTCAATGCTGTAGTGAGTATTAAAATATAGTTCAGGGGACTTCCCTGGTGGTCCAGTGGGTGAGATTCCGCACTCCCAATGCAGGTCGCCCAGGTTTAATCCCTGGTCCCCTGGTCAGGGAACTAGATCCCGCATGCATGCCACAACGAAGAAGCCCGCATGCTGCAAGTAAAAAAGAAAAAAGATCCCGCAACGAAGATCCCACGTGCCGCAACTAAGACCTGGCACAGCCAAAATAAATACATATTAAAAAAAAAAACAGTTCAAGACACTTAAATAAGTCATGTCCAGCCAGGAGATCCTAATAACATTGGGCCTTCACATTAAAAACTTTGGCCTTCACCATTAATTCTTTTTTTTTGTTTTAACATTAATTCTTTTTAAAAAATTAAAGAAAAAATTTAAATTGAAGTATAGTTGATTTGATTTGATTTGATTTATATACATATAAAATGTATTTTTATATATTCTTTTTCAGATTCTTTTCCATTATATATTCTATTATATATATTTCATTTCATTCCATTCCATTTTATTATATATTGAATATTATATATATTATATGCTTTCCCATTATTACAAGATATTGACTATAGTTCCCTGTGCTTTACAGTAGGTCCTTGTTGTTTATCTATTTTATATATAGTAGTGTGTATCTGTTAATCCCAAACTCCTAATTTATCCCCCTCCCTCTTCTCCGTTGGTAACCAGAAATTTGTTTTCTATGTCTGTGAGTCTATTTCTGTTTGGTAAATAAGTTCAGTTATGTCATTTTTTTAGATTCCACATATAAGTGATATATGATATTCATCTTTCTTTGTCTGACTTACTTCATTTAGTATGATAGTCTCTAGGGCCATCCATGTTGCTGCAAATGGCATTATTTCATTCTTTTTTCTGGTTAAGTAGTATTCCATTGTGTGTGTGTGTGTGTGTGTGTGTGTGGATATATATATATATATATATATATATATATATATATATATATATATATATATATACCACATCTTCTTTATCCATTCAGCTGTAGATGGACACTTAGGTTGCCTCCATGTCTTGCCTTTGTAAATAGTGCTGTTATGAACACTGGAATTGAATGTATCTTTTTGAATTAGAGATGTCGTCTTTCCCAGATATATGCCCAGGAGTGGGATTGCTGGATCATATGGTAACTCTATTTTTAGTTTTTTTTTTTTTTTTTTTTTTTTTTTTTTTTGCGTTACGCGGGCCTCTCACTGTTGTGGCCTCTCCCCTTGCGGAGCGCAGGCTCCGGACGCACAGGCTCAGCGGCCATGGCTCACGGGCCTAGCCGCTCCGCGGCATGTGGGATCCTCCCAGACCGGGGCACGAACCCATGTCCCCTGCATCGGCAGGCGGACTCTCAACCACTGCGCCACCAGGGAAGCCCCTATTTTTAGTTTTTTAAGGAACCTCCATACTGTTCTCCATAGCTCATAATTAAAAAAAAAAAAATAGGCACAAAATCTCAAGATTCTTCTAAGCATGTAGGTAGGGCTGGAAATGAATATATCTGATGTTGCTCTGAAAACAACCAGGCCCTATCCTTGTATTTACACAAGCATGTAGAAGTGACTATTTCCAGGCACTATAGAATGTTCAGTCTGCCAGAATGAGAGTCCAGATTTTGCTCCAAGATTCTGTCCTCCACAAAGAATCCTGGAAAACAAGGAGAAAAAGCCTGGAAAACTTCCAATCTAAAGAAAGCAGAGGAGGCCACAAGAAAGCTTCCTATTCCAATAACTTCACGGTTCTCTGAGATAAATCCTTTTAGGACAAAATTCTAAATGGATATGATTGCATTAAAAAGTATGACAGCCTATTTATTACAAAGCCTACCTGGAATGGCATTTTCCAGAATAGCTCCAATTGAAGACTGAATAAACAACAAGCAAGTAGTAACCAAAATATAAGTACAATAAATCCTCTTACTTATATAAATTTATTTTACGGTTTCAGAGTGACTATATGCATATTTGGTCATTTAAGCAATCAAAGCAGAAATTATGTCATGTTGATGGTGGTAATTTCAAATTACCTGGACTTAACCTTCCTCAGTGGAATTCATAAGATGCTGATGTGAGCCAGCCACCATCAAGGACCTTCACCTGGCCTGAATTTGAAAATTAAAAACTCATGTTTGAACCCCGCCTCTGTCCCGCTTTACTAGCTATGTAGCTAAGGTCAGTTTTCAAATCTTGTAAAGCTGAAACATTTATTCCACACGGTGGCAATGGCAATTAAATAAGATACTCTATGAGATTTATACCCATTTAATATTATCTAATCCATTTACCTTCTCCTAGTTATCTAGGAGCCTGTGGGTATAAAAAACAAAAACAGGGACTTCCCTGGTAGCACAGCGGTTGAGAGTCTGCCTGCCAATGCAGGGGACACGGGTTCGAGCCCTGGTCCGGGAAGACCCCACATGCCGCGGAGCAGCTAAGTCCGTGCGCCACAACTGCTGAGCCTGTGCTCTGGAGCCCGTGAGCCACAACTACTGAGCCCACGTGCCACAACTACTGAGCCTGCGTGCCACAACTGCTGAAGCCCACGCGCCTGGGGCCCGTGCTCCGCAGCGAGAGGCCACTGCAATGAGAAGTCCACTCGCTGCAGCTAGAGAAAGCCCATGCTCAGCAGCGAAGACCCAACACAGCCAAAAATAAATAGTATAAATAAAAATATAAAAAAAAAACAAACAAAAAAACAAAAACAGGAGACTTATTTGCTGAATAACATTATAGAACTGAAATCTTGTGACTTAAAAACAAAAACAAACTCTCAGCTAAAAATAGCATCTCAGAAAGATTCCCTTCCTACTGGAAAGTGACATTAGAAACCACAGTCACAAAGAATCTTCTCAAAATATGGGAACTGATGGAGGGCTTGGGTGACTCTAGAAATCTCAAGGAGTGTCTTCTATGCAAGTCCTCACTTTTCAGTCCCAATTGGTCAGAATTTTGCGCTACGGTCCCCAAAGATCTTTTCAGGAAGTAGAGTGTCCTTCAGCTCCATCAGAAATACTTAACATATGATATATACAGGTTACGACATTGTGGTAAAAAAAAATGTCTATAAGCAGAGAAATCATAGAGACAGCATATTTAAGTTTCCTGATTTGTTCTAAAGTAAAATCACACTTTTTGCTGGGGGGGTGGGAAGGGGGCTTTTTTCTCTTCCTCTTTCACATAGATGGATATCCAAGGAACTAAGAATAGATGACTTCCCCTTTTTACGTAGGAGATCTTACCCAAGTAAGAAACCATTCGATTACACAAACATTCCTAGTCCTTCCAGATGTCATTTCTCTCTTTATATTATTTTAAAATATATTGTTATATATTGTGTTTGGCTAGAAATATATTGATTTCTATAAAATTATTTCTAAGCTCTTGAGAAAGCATAGCAATTTGTATATTTCCTCTTCTCATGTATATTCCTTAATTCAGAAATTAGGAATCACTGCTTTTCATAGTTATTTCTATTTGCCCTGGCTGTTGTGCCTCTGTGTGTGTGTGTGTGTGTGTGTAGTGTGTCAGTAGAATGAACTTGAGCATTGTAACCAAATTGTCATGTAAAGCCATGTGTTCTGTCCAGAATCTAATTGGAGCACTTTTATCATTATGTTGTCCTTTCAGTTATGAAATGAATATGTTTAGAGGAATCTAATGTACAGATGGTGATTATGGTTAACAATACTGTATTATATACTTGAAAGTTGCTAAGAGAATAGATCTGGAAATGTTCTCACCACAAAAAAGAAAAGGTAATTATGTGAGGGGTTGGATGGTGTTAGCTAACACAATGGGGTAATAATCATTTTGATACATTGATATCAGATCAAAATGTACGTGTGCCTTAAATTTACACACTATTATATTTCAACTACATCCCAATAAAGCTGAGGAGAGGTGGGGGAAGAATTGTGTGCTCCTGAGATTGGACGTTTATGAAAAGAATCCTGGTGAGATGGAAAACACATTTGCTTATCTTAAGATCCAAAGAAATACAAAATCAATTAAGAGACCAACAGGATGGGCTACAGATTGGGCTGCAGAAGCCCATGGATGGAACGGATTGAAATAAGGTCAAACTAAGCTCTGGGGCTGGTAGGTTCAAGTCCCTCTCTAGACTATAAATAAAGCTCAGGATGTTCCTTCAGGGTGTCTGCTGAGAATCCAATGAATATTCCAAGCCCCCAAATTACATGGGAAGATAATCCCCAAATTTGGGTAGTTTGAAGATAGTTTCTTTTTTAAGTATTATCTTTCAACCTGGAGAAGAATTTGAATTAGGTATAGAAATGTTTAAGACAATCCAATCTCCAGGATTAACATTTGGGGAGGAGATTGTATATGTTTAATATTCTATATACTCTAGTGTTTAAGAAATTATGATGTGGAAAATTTTGGGGGCTACGTGTTATTCTATGTAGTTAATATTTAAGAAAATTAGGCCTAAGTTTAAATGGGAATTACTAGGCCAGCCCCTCCCCACTGGACTCCTGAGCAGCTGACTCTCCAAAGCTCCCTTTCCCTATCTCTGCCCTCCTCAAGTACAAAACTAATCTAAACGGTGCATGGTGCATCGTTAACTTGTTTGAGATCTAGTCAAAGGGGAGCCTCTCGAGTCCCCACTACAAGACAATACAATGGTGGTTATTTTAAAGGTGTGTACATTGATGCCCCAAAGTCTACAAAAAGCCAGCTCAGAGCATCCCACGCCCCCTCCCCAAATACCCAATTAATCAGCACTGCTCCTTCACAGAGATAACTAACATTAAACATCCCGTTTATTTACTTACTTATTTTACAAAAGCTCTTAAAGCATTTAAAATTTGTCTACCACGTGTGAATTTTGTTAGGATTGGGAGCAAATTATGCTTCCTCTGTCTTGCAAAAATATGACAAAAATAAAACCCAAATCTTCCTTTTACCATAAGTCCAAACAAATCAAACAAGAAAAGGATGAGAAAATACAATTTTTACACATTCCAGGTTTTGTTTTGTTTTAATTTTTTTAATTGCTAAGTGCATGGAAATCAATGCACTTTCTTGTTTCCAACTGTTCTGTACATGCCTGACCTCGGCCTGTTATGGGCACAGAAATACCTCTAAATTCTCTCAGATCGCACGGTGCTAGTTTTAAAAAAGTTAACAGTGAGTGAGGTTGGCAGTGCTTCTCAGACTTTAAGGTACATACGAATCCCCTGGAGATGTTGTTATAATGCAGATTCTGACTCAGTAGGTCTGGAACGGGGCCTGAGAGTCTGCATTTCTAGTTCCCAGGAGATGCAGGTGTTCTTGTTCCCCTGATCTCATATCGAGTAGCGGGGGTGGTGGCCATGACGTAGATTGATCTAGAACTAGAAAGTTTCATTTTGCTCCGGAGGCAAAAATGTAGAAGGCGAACTCTGCCAGGAAAGATAAGTTTGTTCTGTAGGTGTGTGGCATTTTCCTTTCTTAAAAAACATCGAGGGAGGGTGCACTTTTTCACAAGTCATACTGATACTGACAGGTCTCTCTTATACTTGAAAATCTCTCGCCTTTTCTTGGATCTTTTTCTTTCAGCGTGTTAATGGTGATGGCACTGGAAATCGCCCAGATCTCTTGAAATATGGGACCCACGAAAGAAAGAAAAGGATTCTATGACTGAGGAGGGAGCCAGCACGTTTTGGCTTAGTGGCTATTTATTTAAATAAACTCCTCTGGTAATAAACCTTTAGGGCAGGGAGGCTGAGTTTTGAGGCTGAGATGAAAGAAAACACTGGCTGAAGAAACAATGACCAAATTCATTCAATTAGTCATTCAATCGTCACTTCAATGCTGGTGATGGAGATGCAGGTGTCCAGTACGGCCTGACAGCAACATCCCTTTGGGTTAGTTATGACACAGGCATCAAAGAGGGCCACCTCGAAGCCCAGCTGCCAGGAGGAAAATGATAGCCAAAGGAAAAAACAAGGGTGGGGTCCCTGTGACTAGACAAAATGTACCCTCACTTTCATCAGGAGGGAGGATCAGCTGGGCCAATCACAGAGCCCTTGGTCAGAGCTCTGGAGGACTCAGATTAGAGGGAGAGACAGTGTGTGTGTGTAAGGAGAGCGGTGGGACGGGGAGCCCTCACTGCTATAGATTTTTATAACAACTGGATCAAAACAACTCAAGAGGAGACTGTGAACAGAGCCATCCTGGTCAAGTTCTACATTTTGCCACAGAAACCAATTCTTATTACTACCGAATGCTTCCTCTCTTTGTTCTTCTGAGACAAGCTTTGTCCCTGTCGCTCAGACATTAATTTTCCTGGTTAGGACACTTTGAATTCTGGAAGGGTAACCTGATGAATAACTGGAGGCTTGGCAAGAGATGATTATCACCCCACATGCGAAACCACAGCGTCTGCCCACCAGATAGAACCCCACGCTTGGAAAGTAGAAAGCTGGGGTTTCTAGAGATCAGACCCCCCTGGGAGAGAAGGACTTCAGAGGGGCTGCTGCCGTCCTGGAAGGGGGGCAGGGCAGGAATGATTTTTAAAATCCTAGTCCTTTTGAAGTCTGAGTTGAAATCAGAAGGGAAGAAGCTGAAGCTGAGAAAAGCAGGAACTCTGAGTGCAGTTGACTCATAGGGGCAGACTTTCAGGCTAGGCTGCCCTCTGACCAAAATTATCTCTCTCCAATCAGTTCCACTGTTTTCACTTATCATGCTGCTTGATAGCTTAAAAATAGAGATTAACATGGAGCATTATCTATTTAAAATGCAGCCCTCTCTGGGAATGGTAATAAGCCACCAGCCACTCACAGATTGTTGTGAATTAGTTTAATTAAGGGAGTGGGAATTAGAATGGAGAACATTTCGAGAGCAGGTAATCGCTCCAAGCCTTTATTTTACACATGAGGAAACAGTGGTCCAGAGAGAGGAAGCTTCTCATTCAAGAACACAGAAGGTCAATGGCAGGCTGAGGTTTCAGCTACTGCTCTTGGTCGATGGGATCGGACAACTCATGTTCCCCTGGCACAAGTTAAGGCTGATTTATTTAAAATAGTCATCTGTTGAGCATCTTCTCCATGCCAGGTGCAGGAAGAAGAGCGGGAGACACAGAGAACATGGCCGTCTCCTCACTGAGCTTGTAGTCTAGTTTGGGAGACTGATAACTAAATACAAATACCGCCACCCAGGAAATTAAGCAACTACAGTTTCTGACCTGTTATAAAGAAAGCAAGCAAGGAATGGCTATCAAGAGGGAAAACGATTTCCGATTAGGTGGCAGAGAAGTTCTCAAGGGCATTTCAGGAAGGATCTGGAGGATAAGAAGGATCACCCTCCACAGAGTCTAGGGCAAGTACAAATAAGGGCTAAAGCTTTGAGCAAAGAAAGAGCTGCATGTGATCTGGAAACAGAGAGAGGGCCAAGATGCTTGGATGTTGGACTTCAAAGATCTAGGGTCAAGCCACAACCCCACTGTCTACCAGATTTGTGCCTATACTGTTTAGCCCCGGGATTGAGGTTGTAAGATACAGTGGTTAGACCTGTTGTCTTCATCTTGATGACCACTGAGATGAGACGGCCAATCTCATATTTCACCTGACTTCTATTTTGGATACTTACTGCTGTTTCCTACACTATACGGTGACATTTTCCATTTCTGAGGAATATAAAGTTGTCTTTTACACTCACACTTCTTGGTTCTAGTATTTTAATATTGCCACCTCTTCCTTTCAAGATCCTGACAGGTTTCCCAATCATATATCAGATCTTTATTTCACTGTTCCATTACTTGGTTGGACTGAAAAAGATACCAATTCACCTGGACTCGGATTTTAATATCACATTTGGCTCTGAATATTCATTTCTGCTGCCACTAACACATGCCAGCCTCTCTGGATTTCTTAAACTGCCACTTAGAGATCGAAGGATACCACCTAGTGAATACTGAAAAAGCTTGAATCAAATTTTCTTTTATAGGGGCTTCCCTGGTGGCTCAGTGGTTGAGAATCTGCCTGCTAATGCAGGGGACACGGGTTCGAGCCCTGGTCTGGGAAGACCCCACATGCCACGGAGCAACTAGGCCCGTGAGCCACCATCACTGAGCCTGCGCGTCTGGAGCCTGTGCTCCGCAACAAGAGAGGCCGCGATAGTGAGAGGCCCACGCACCGCGATGAAGAGTGGCCCCCACTCGCCGCAACTAGAGAAAGCCCTCACACAGAAATGAAGACCCAACACAGCAAAAATAAATAAATAAATAAAAAGCCAAGCATTTGAAGCCCTTTAAAAAAAATTTTTTTTTCTTTTATAGTTGTATCATTTCTCTGTGAGTCCCATTAGCATGGCTCCTACCCGCTTCAATATTTATTTATTTATACGTTGAATGGATGTATAACACACAGACAGAAAAGAGTGTGATGCGTTTTCACAAACTGAGCACACCCACACAAAGAGCACCCAGATCAAGAAATGGAAGATTATCAACAACTGAGAAACATTTCCATGACTTTTTAGTCACTAACTCCTCCCAGTGTAATCACTGTCAGGACTTCTACTAGCACAGACTAGTTGTGCCGCCTTTAGAGCTTTTTATAGATGAGAGCACATACTCTGTACGCTTTTTCTTTTGAATTTTTTTTTATATGGCAGGTTCTTATTAGTTATCCGTTTTATACATATTAGTGTATACATGTCAATCCCAATCTCCCAGTTCATCCCACCCAAACCCTGCCCCCCTCGCCTCCTGCTGCTTTCCCCCGTTGGTGTTCATACATTTGTTCTCTACATCTGATACACTCTGTGCTCTTGTATCTGACTTGCTTCACTCCATATTGTCATAGTGTTCCATGTTTCGTCGTCTGGATGGTTGTAGATCATTTATTCTGGGTACAGTATAGGATTCCACGGTGGGAATAGACAGCGATGTACTTATCCTTTTTACAGTTGTCTTTGCATATTCTCTGAGCAATGAATATGAATACACACCCCTCAAACCCCTTTCCACCAACCACTCATTCTCCTTCTAAGAAGCACACAGTTACTGATTTCTTAAACCGCCCCCCTTTTTTTTTATTTCTTGGAACTGCCATGTTTTATCAGTGTTACAAGTACAACTTTATAACCACATCCTAAATGATGAACGGCTGGCCTAACAACACCAATCATATATGTCCATTACTCTACAGTTTATACCACATATATTTTAAAATATACTGTCTCACCTATTTAATCTTCTCCCAAACTTATGAAGTAGGTACAGGGTTAGGACTAGCATTTAACAGATGGGCTACCTGGACCCCAGGGAAGTCCTTTGCCTAAGAAGATACGAGGTTTTAAGTGGCAGAGTGGACTTCTGGCTCTCAAACTTGGAATCCTTCCTGCACTCAGGAATTGAAGTTAACATCTCACAGCAGCGATATGAAAACGGACAAAATCTGTATCAGGGCTTCCCTTCCTCCCCTTGGCCACAGCTCTCTAAAGGCCGGGGGCCTGAGCCCAGGCCTCCTTTAGCTCCACCTCCAAGAGTCCTTGGAGCCTGGAAAGGAGACGGCGAGACTCTTGGTTTCCGATCCCACGCTCCTTTCCCGCCAGAATTTTATTTAGTCACATACATTTTGATATTTGCTCTCACATGTTTCCCAAGAGACAGATCAAAAAAAACAACAACAACAACCACCAAGTCACCTGACGATGAACCGACCACTCCCCTCGCCGTCACTCCTCAGCCTGCTCTGTGTTTGTTGAGGTCTAAGGCTCAGAAAGTGATTCATTTCCTCTTTTTCTTTTAGTTTCCTTTCTCTGCCTGTTACCTTTTTCCTTTCTCTGCAGAACTCAGCAAAGTGATCCTGTTTATAATTGACGAATGCCGGGTGGAGTTGGACCTGTCATCCTTATGCTGGAGCAGCTATCTGAGTTTTCCCAGGTGGGGCTTCTGTGTTTGGGGTGAGGCACGTGGGCATTGTAAATGCGGACCTTCAGGGTGGAAAGGCTGGCACTTTCTTGCCCTGCCCTCCTCATTCTGGGAACGCTGGTGGGGGGAGGCAGGCGGAGAAGGACCCAATTGTCCTGAGTCTTCTGGATAGGACGCCCACTGAAGTAGCCCATTTGCCTGTGTTATTCGATTTCTTACTCCTCCCCGCCCCCTCCCCCCCATAAAAGCCCTGTAAGGGAGGTAGAAGTATTATTCTCCCTTCCCCAAATAGGAAACCTCAGTTCAGAGAAGTCAAGTAACTTGTTTACATATACATATCAAGTAAATAGTGAAGCTGGCAGACAAATTTTTTAAAAAAAGGCATAAGAGAACTTCGAACAAAATTTCCCCATTAACCTGACTTGTGTCTATGTAGTGTAATTCTTTGAGACTTAGATCATTATGTCGGTCATTAACTGTTGTTGAAGAAGATAAAGCTGATTATTCTAGCATTTCAAGCACCACCCCAAGTTTGACAGATTTTTTTTAAATCCCCTGGGGGTTTTGATGAAGATGAGGATGAAGATTGGCCCTGGGTAACAGAAGCAGCTAAGATAGTTTGGAGGAAAGGTAGCGATGAAGGAGAAGGGGGTAAGTCCTGGCTTTGGGACATGTGCAGCTCTATTTTAAGGGACCCATAAGACAATGAGTGACCTGTGGTACCAATGAGCCAGAGGACGTGGGTACAGACCTGTTTGCATGGACAATGGAGAAATATCTACAAATTCTTCAGCAAAGGAATGACTGTCAAGGAATTGGTGTTTTATAGGCAGACTGAAGGGTGAGGGGGCCCCACTGGCAGCGAAGGACAGGCCTCCAGGTAGAAGACTTTTGCAATAAAATCAGAGTGAAATCACACACTCTGTAGGCAGAGGAACTTGAGGAGGAAGGTTAAACCCAAAGGTCCTTTTGAAGAAAGATGTACTAGGATTGATGAGAGCTTGAATACAGGGGATAAAGAAGAGGTGAGACGTCAACTGCTGACGGTGGTTTCCAGTGTTCTGCTCTGGGACGATGGAATACTTATGACTTGGGTTTCTGTAAAGGTGAGCTTGAAAGGACGGATACCTAACTTCCAGGGGCGCCGTGAAACTTTCTCTAAGGCTTTACTCCAGCCTTCTCTGGGCCTTGCCTCATACCTAGGAGATGGGGAGGGAGAGGCATGCTGGAATCAGATCAGTCCCTCCACGCATTCAGAAAAGAGGGACCTGAGGAAGGGCCAGTGCCGTGATGCTTCATGTCACCTCTGCTGCAGACCCTGGACCACACCCTGGTCCAGCCTCCGCCTTTGCTCTTCAGGAGTTCTGTTGTCTACTGACTTTGTCATAGTGTTATTTTACTGACCCAAAGTTTTACATTTCTAAGAAATCAAATGTGTCCTTGGGGGCTTCCCTGGTGGCGCAGTGGTTGAGAGTCCGCCTGCCGATGCAGGGAACGCGGGTTCGTGCCCCGGTCCGGGAAGATCCCACATGCCGCGGAGCGGCTGGGCCCGTGAGCCATGGCCGCTGAGCCTGCGCGTCCGGAGCCTGTGCTCCGCAGCGGGAGAGGCCACAGCAGTGAGAGGCCCACGTACCACACACACACAAAAAAAACCCCACAAAAAAAAACAAATGTGTCCTTGGGACTTGGTATTCACAGGTCAATCCAATTCCAAGATTATGGAAATATTCACCCATGATTGCTTCAAGTACTTTTTAATGTGTCCAATATTTATATTTAAACCTGTGAACCCTTTGGAGTTTGTTTGGATGCAGATAATGAGATAGGAATCAGACTTTTTTTTTTCATGGATGTATAGTCAATCACCTTACAGCTGTTTATGGAGTAATCTACCTTGTTTCCACTGAATTGAAATACCAGCTCCATCCTATAATTTATTCTCACCTGTTTTGAGGCCTGTATCTTTAACTCTTTGCTCTGTTCACCTATTGGTCGTCCTACTTTTGTCTTTACATCTGCTTTAGAATATTTTAATAAATGAAAGGGCTAGTTCTCAATCTGGCACATTCCTCAGGAAATCTCCCTGGGACTTTAGCTGGCACTGTATCACATTCACAGAGTCACTGGACAGAGTCCTCTCATCCAGGAGTAGTTCTTCGTTCAAGTCCTACAGGACACAACCAGGATTCTCCATTCAGATTTTGCATATGCCTTGGGGAGTGCATTTATAATATATTTTTTTGTATTAGAAATGGGTGGTATTTTTTAAAACATTATATTTTCTATGTAGTTATTGTTGGACTATCAGAAGGCTATTTTAGAATACTGATGTGGTATCTAACCTGAAATATCTTCTGATTTCTAATGGCTCTTCTTTCTCACTCTTTGTCCTGCTAAGACCTCGCTATCTCATTCTCTCTCTCTCTCTCTCTCTCTCTCCCTCTCTCTCTCTCTCACACACACACACACACACATTCCCATCTGTCCTCTTCCTCACGTGGATAACTCCTCCTGGGTGCTGCCCCCCCTCCACTGTCCTATCTGGGAATAAGAACCAATGAACAAGCGCTCACTCCCTTTTTTCCCTTCGGCTCTGGCACGGTTTTTTGTTTGTTTTTTTTAACATCTTTATTGGAGTATAATTGCTTTACAATGGTGTGTTAGTTTCTGCTGTATAACAAAGTGAACCAGCTATACATATGCATATATCCCCATATCTTCTCCCTCTTGCATCTCCCTCCCTCCCACCCTCCTTATCCCACCCCTCTAGGTGGTCACAAAGCTCAAGCTGATCTCTCTGTGCTATGAGGCTGCTTCCCACTAGCTATCTACTTTACATTTGGTAGTGTATATATGTCCATGCCACTCTCTCGCTTCGTCCCAGCTTACCCTTCCCCCTCCCCATGTCCTCAAGTCCATTCTCTACGTCTGCATCTTTATTCCTGTCCTGCCCCTAGGTTCTTCAGAACCAATCTTTTTTTTCTTTTTAGATTCCATATATATGTGTTAGCATATGGTATTTTTTCTTTTTCTGACTTACTTCACTCTGTATGACAGACTCTAGGTCCATCCACCTCACTACAAATAACTCAATTTCATTTCCTTTTATGGCTGAGTAATATTCCATTGTATATATGTGCCACATCTTCTTTATCCATTCATCTGTCCATGGACACTTAGTGTGGCACGTGGTTTTCCATATTTGATTTGACTCTAGGGGCATCTGGAGACCCCCAAAAGACTTTAGAGCAGAGAAGGAATTCTATCTTTTAAAAATAAATATCTGAGCACTCTGGAGGCAGTGTGGACAATGGATAGAAAGATTTTAAAAAGAGACAAGGGAAAATTAGCATTAAAGAAAGTCAGGCTGGCTGAAGTGAGTATAGATGAAAGAGGGTCAGATATGGAGGGGAAGGCCAGGGAGGAGCCCTGCTGTGGCCCAGGTGCAGGAGGGACTGGCCCAGAATGTGGAGAGCAAGGTAGAGCCTCCAGGGGCGTTCAGGATGACTTCACATAGAATGGCCGTGAAAGTGCTATAGAGGGAGGGGCGGAGGGTGGGTCCCGGGTCTCCTGCTTGAACATCTGGAAGGGGTCTCGGGGATGCTGCTGTGCATGGAGACTTCAAATCTGGAGGTTGCGTGGAAGCTCTATGAGTTCACTTTTTTTTTTTTTGTGGTACGCGGGCCTCTCACCATTGCAGCCTCTCCCGTTGCGGAGCACAGGCTCCGGACGCGCAGGCTCAGCGGCCATGGCTCACGGGCCCAGCCGCTCCACGGCATGTGGGATCTTCCCGGACCGGGGCACGAACCTGTGTCCCCTGCATCGGCAGGCGGACTCTCAACCACTGCACCACCAGGGAAGCCCTATGAGTTCACTTTTGAACCATACAAATTTGAAGTTTCAGAACATGTAAGTGGATGTGGGGAAATTCCACACTGAGGTTTGGAATGTGGGTGGTGCAGGGACAAAATCTCTGAGAATGGGCTGTGAGAATGCTGGAGACTGCGTAGGGGGAGAGGCATGAGTCAGTGCGCTTGCAATGGCCTGCTCCAGGAGGGGAGCAGCAAAGGGGACCCAGGAGGGCCAAGAGAAGCAAGAGGAGCAGTAGGAAGCTTGGGACGGCATTAATTCCTAAGGGTGCTTATTCTAGCCTCTCCCTCTGAGCTTCTAAACTTTTAGATATGGAGGTTTATTATTTTTTTGTTTTTTGTTTGCTTTTGGCCACACTGCGTGGCTTGCAGGATCTTAGTTCCCTGATCAGGGATCGAACCCAAGCCCCCTGCAGTGGAAGCGTGGAGTTCTAACCACTGGACAGCCAGGGAAGTCCCTGGAGGTTTACTGTTAAAGAGAAATACTTTAATAGAAAAACAAAAGGCAGAATTTTAATGCCCAGTGTTTGTGATCTCTTCTGATTATGGTCAAGCTTTCTTATCAACCAATGACTGTGATGAACTAGGTGTAGATTAAGAAGGTTTGGATTACAGGGGCGACTAGTTTACTTATTAGCGCTGTGAATTTAGGCAAACAACTTAACCTCCTTCAGCTTTGGTGTTCTCATCTGCTCTGTGCCTAGCCCCATGGGTCCAGGCACTGGGGACAGTGGAGAACAAGCCTATAAGGTCTGAGCTCATATGGAGTTTGACTTCAAAAGGGGAAGTAGATGATAAACAAGTCAGTCAACTAAACACAGTCAGTTTCATGGTAGACAGTCCTTTGGAGGGTAGGGACGGGCAATTTGAGACAGGACAGTCAGGGGGTGCTTTCTGAGAATATAGCATTTGTTCTGAGACTTGAGTAGCCAGAAGGATCTAGACAAGGAAAGATCAGGAGAAAGCATTCTAGGCAGAGTCAAGGGCAAGGGCAGAGGCTCAAAAGCAGGAAGCAAACTGAGAGTTTGAGGAAGATGGCCCGGGGAGTCCCAGTCAGAAGCATTGGAGTCCCACTAACGGGAATCCAAGGCTGACAGTTCTGTATCAGTGATACTCAATCCACTTTGTGGGTGCAGTTAGATTAGATTAGGCGCGAATGAGGGTAATTAAGAATTCAGCCTCCCTCATTTTCCAAGTCTACGCAGCGTGAAATTGTATCCCCTTCCAGAGGAAGCAACTATTGATTATCCACACAGCTGGATAACAATTCTGCTTGCATCGGTAATGCTCAAAGCTTCCGGATGCTCAAAACATCTTCTAATTCCCTGTTTCCCTCTTCTTACCAATTGTGTCTTTGTTTTGCCTCTTCTGGATCATGATTACCATGCATTTCAGCGCTGCCTCTGACCCATTCACAGGGTATAAGCTCTGGGTCAGTTGTGTATGTATTATTATTGTTTTTCTCTTTTTTTCCTAAGCCTATTTATCCTGAAGGTGCAGGTTTCTTTTGTCTCCTGACGATAATTAAGAGGTCTTTTTCTTTTTCTTCCCCTACCTAAATTGTTTAAATTGTGAACTACAACACTAAACCGGGAAAGTATACAAAGCACAAATTATTTTCACTTAGCTATTATGTAAAAATATTTTCATGTGTCCCATAACTGTACAATAAATTATAATCCACTTTCAATTATTTGCTACTAATTCATATATATTTAATTTTTTTCACTGGAGTGTAAGCTACTTGAGGTCAAATATCACTTCTCAAGTGCCTTTTCATCCTCTCCGTTAGTGTACCAACGTTATCATAGAAGTTTGTTAAAATGTGTATTTCCAGGCTAGGACCCCAGAGATTGTGATTCACTAACCTGAGGTCAGGCAGGTCTGCTTTTAAATAAGCTCATCAATTGATTCAGATTGCACTTGGACAATCATTGCTTTCTAACTCTTACACAAGACTGAATTACCTTCCTAGTAGTTACTCATTGACAACCTAAAAATCATTTTGTTTATCATTAGATATTCTGCGTTCTAATTAGCATAGCATTTACTAATAGTTTCTTCAATGAAATGCTCTAAACTAGTTGGATTTACTTACTTGTTGAAAATCAATAATTCAGATAACAAATGTATAGGTAGTCCTGACCTATTTCCATCATTCTGCTGATGCTTGTTGAACTGTTCCACTGCCTGTTTCTTGCAGTTAAAAAAAGTACAGGGCTTCCCTGGTGGCGCAGTGGTTGGGAGTCTGCCTGCCGATGCAAGGGACACGGGTTCGTGCCCCGGTCCGGGAAGATCCCACATGCCGCGGAGCGGCTGGGCCCGTGAACCATGACCGCTGAGCCTACGCGTCCGGAGCCTGTGCTCCGCAACGGGAGAGGCCACAACAGTGAGAGGCCCGCGAACCGCAAAAAAAAAAAAAAAAAAGTACAAACATGCTTGATGATCATTATCTGTGAAAATCCAAAAAAAAAAAAAAAAAAATCCAGAAAAGAATTAGTAAACAGAGGAGAATAAAATAAAGAACAGAAACCTTGGGAAATTAAAAAAGGTTTTTCCTCTGTTTTCCATATTTTATAATGTGCTTATAAGTTGCACTAATAGAAATTATATTTACTTTCAAGCTCCATCAAAGCATTTCTTGAAATCTTGTTTGGCTTTGTGAGTGGGAAGCCTAGGGTTGGGGGGTGGCTGGGGGGTGAGGTGTCACACCACAATCTTCAACTAAGAATGTGTGGTGGGGTACACACGCTTTCTTTGCCTGACAGATGCTCTAAACCTGTTCCCTCAGACGTCATTTTATTTCTTATCTTATCTATATTGCTTTTGATCTTTATTTCAGGCTGCTTCAAATCCATTGTCAAGTTTACTAAAGTCCTTTTGATTTGTAAATGTGCAAATTGCAAACAGGATGAACAATATGTATATATAGAACTTTTTTTTAAGGCAGTTGATAAAAGGAGATGTCAGGGGTTGAACGGTGTCTCTCTCAAAAAGGTATGCTGAGGTCCTAATCCTCCATTTCCCCCTCGCCCTCCAACCTGTGAATGCGACTCCATTTGGAAATAGGGTCTTTGCAGATGTAAAATGAGGTCATACTAGATTGGGGCGAGCCCTAATCCAATGATTGATGTTTGTATAAGAAGAGGGAAATTTGGACACTTGACACACAGGGGAGAAGGCCATAAAAAGACGGAGGCAGAGATAGGGCTGATGCATCTAAAAGTCAAAGATTGCCAAGGATTGCTGGCAACCAGCAGTAGTTAGAAGAGGCTAGGATTTCTCCCCTATAGGCTTCAGAGAGAGCACAGCTCTGCGGACACCAAATTTGCTTTCAAACTTCTAGCCTCCAGAACTGTGTGGGAATACATTTCTATTGTTTTAAACCGCTCAATTTGTGGTACTTTGTTATGGCAGCCTTAGGAAACTAACATAGGTGAAAATGTCAATTACACTTACGCTGACAAATATCAAGTCTTGCTCTGATAGAATTTGGTCCTATCCTAGTCAGGAAATATGGGAATTTTAATAAAGACAGGGTTGAAACAGGGACTGTCTTTGCTGACACTACCATCTTGTGTGAGAATGACCATAATGTATATCTTGATCAGTCACACTGTCTCCGGTCTCAGCTTGGTTAATCTAGTCACACTGCAGCCAGAGTGAACTTTCTAGAGTTTGATCATATCACCCACGTGCTTAAAACCTTCAGTGGTGCCCCCATTGTCCCCACAATAATGCGCAAACTCCTCAGGTGGCTTCTGCCTCCCCACCCCCCGACTGCTCTTCAGTCTCTGCATGGAACATACTTCTTCCCTTTGGCCTCATTGCTTGGCCAACTCCTGTTTATGCCTTGGGTCTCTGTGGAGATGCCTTTCCTGCTTAATTGCCCTCCCAGGCGGTCCCACAGTCTGCCATAATTTCCCTGACACAGCCCTGATGTACATCTTTTTGCACCTGCCTGTGTACTTACCTGTATCGTCCTCTAGACTTGCTCCTCAAAGTGGTATCTATAGACCAGAAGCATCAGGATCACCGAGTTTAAGATGCAGAATCTCAAGCCCAGCCACATCTCCACAATCAGATGTGTATTTGAACAAGATACTCAAGTGATTCTTGAGGCACACTGAATTTGCGTGGTACTGGTCTCTTCAAGGTAGGTCCCATGGGGGTAGGAAGTATTGTCTCCCCAGAACCCAGCACAGTGTCTGTCTTAAAATAGAGATTGAAATGATCAATGCATGAGGCTGATTTCATTAAAATAGAGATTGAAATGATCAATGCATGAGGCTGATTTCATGTTAACAAACATGCTATACAGGAAAAAAACAAGTCCCCCTTTATCAGAATAAACAGACTCAGGCCTACAGCCTATACATTTTGTCAAAGGCTTCCTTTAAATTCCCCCTCATTCATCTCTCATATCCTCATTTCCTACCAAATCTTATTTTCTGCATGAAAGAGATGAATGACTATTCTATTAGTAATCATGTCTACTATTTTGTTTTGTTTTGTTTTTAGTAATTTTTTAACACTCTAAGTGACAACACAGACGTGGCCAGATTTGCACTGTCATTTTTGAACTTGTCCATGAAAACTAAAACCTGGTAATAGTTTTAAAAATTGTCTTCACCAGTCCTTAAAAAAAAAAAAGAAATAACAGGGGATTCTAATGCTTCATGATAAATCATTATTTTGTCATTCTCCGGGTCCAAATAGTTAAGAAAGCCTTTTCACACACAGCTTCTAATTCTCTTAATAGAATATTAGATCTGAAAAAGAGTCTATGGACCATCTCAAATTCAAAATCTTAACAAGTCCTCCATAAATGGCTGATTTGACCCATCTCTGAAGCGCACCTTCTAATCTTCTCTCCTCCCTTTTCCTTCCAGAGAGTTAAATTTGCGATTCCCTAAAAGTCACAACTTGCCTAAGGTTTGCATCAAGTATGGGTCATGTGGCTAATGACCTTTCATAATGATAATGTTAGAGGTCAAGATTGACACACCCTTTGTGGGTAAACATGATATGATTTGTTTTTCTTTCGTTGAATGTATATATTGCATTTCAGGGTGCATGGTTTGATGAGATGTTTACTAATTTATCCAGTCGAGAAGCTAATGGTGTTACTTAAGTATTGTCAGTCAAAATGAGCCTTGAGAATGGTTTTGGGACACCAGGTTCAAGACAACAGCTTTCTAGGCAGAATCTCTGCTGGGCTTCCTGTGACATGTGGTGGTAACTCCTGAATTTTGTCCATTCTTAACCCTATGTGTTTACCATGCTCAAAACTAAGTTGTTTAAATTCAAGAGTACTTTTGTTCCACGCTTACAGCATTGTCTGTATTTCTGCAGGACCAAGCCACAAATACCTGCAGGTTTGTGTTGATTGAGTGATTTAAGGTAAATAAACAAGTTCAAATGCCTACTGGGGCCAGATAATGTAAATGAGAAAAACAAACAGTAGGGAGTGTGGCCAACCAAAGAGATCCGCCCGACGTCTAAGGGCAGCCGCTGCATCCAGGCTTCTAGCCGGCTCCGCACTTTCGGAAAACGAATCTTGGGTTTTGAGCTAATGATTTCCCAAAGAACGCCAGAAATCCCAGCTTTTAATGCAGTCTCTCAATGTTTAAATGTTGGTAACCAATTCAGATTTTCACAAGACCAGTACTGTCAACCAAACCCAAACCTCCCAGGAAGCCATGCAGCTCTCAGCAACCAGTGTGCAACCTCTGCATTATATAGCTCAGATGGAAAAAGAACACTCATTTTCTAAGAAACTGTGATTCCTGGGAAGGCCACAGAGGGTAAGAGGTCTTGCTCAGTATGGGCCTCTGCCTGGGTTCAGATCCTGCCACTGCTCTCTGCCTATGTGAGCTTGCGCAGCTCCATCTCCATAAACCTCAGTTTTCACACCTGCAAAGTGGCCACGATTGTAAGAATGTCCGCTTGGTCGGGTTGTTCTGAGGACAGTGAGAAAATGTCCGAGGAAGCCCTCAGCACGAAGCCCTCAGTGTCTGTTGCCTAGCCCGAATGACTCCTTCTCTTTAGAATAATGGAATTATTCAAGGGCCAGCCAAACATCGGGCAAATAACTCCATATTCCCAAATACCTCGTTGCCCCCTCCACGAGGGCCTCTGAAAGTTGTCTACATGATGACCTACTATTTTTTTGTGTGTTACTAAGCATCTGGAACGAGCAATGAGACCTACCCAGGGGGAATATGCTTTTCTTTCAAAATCTCAGTCCTCACCCGGGCGGAGAACTGGCCACTTCTCCCATCCACTTTCCTTCTCTCTCTCTCCCATCCACTTTCCTTCTCTCTCCCCCCGCCCCCCTTCCCCAAGTCCAAACAGTGTTTGCTCCCAAGCTGCAGGGTTTCAACTTGCAGTTCACTTCCCAGCAGTCTCAGTTTCAATCTGGTACTTTTCTCCCGTGACTTCCGGCACCATTTCTATTGTTATTAAGTGTTCTCTTCATTTCCCTTCCCTGGAACTTCCCACACTCACTGAGTCTGAAAACTGTCCTGTCCCGAACTCCTTCCGGGGTTTGTTTACGAAAGTCTCTAATTGCCCGTTCATGATAGGGACGAAGCTCCAGGCCTCTCGGTCCCCAACTTTCCCGCTAGGAGAACCTTTCCCCGCTCGCGACTCCTAGACCCCGCCGCGCCTGCAGCTGACCCGTTGGTCAAGAGAGTAGTGTAGGGGCCCGCGTCCCCACCCCGCCGATCGGCGCCGCCGCGGGTCGTCAGCGGGTCCCGGCAGGTCGCGCGGCGCGGGGTTCCCCGCGGGCCTGGTCCGGACGCCCGCTCCCTCCCGGCGCGGCGGCCCGCGGGGGCGGGGACAGGGGCGGGCCCGGCGTCAAGTTTCGCTATGTCACCAGGAAGTCCCCATCATACCGGAGCGCGGGCAGCGGTGGGCGCCCAAACCTCAGAGTTTCCTGGAGGCGGTCGGTGTGCAGCCTCCAGCTCCGTCCCGCCCGCCCGCTTCGGCCCGTGCGCCCCGCGCGCAGCCCGAGTCCTGCAGACCCAAGGTGCCAGGGTTGGAGGACTGAGTTCCCGGATTCTGCAGCACAGTTCCCGGCGGCTGCTTACAGAGATGCCTGGAAGGAGGGCTCGTAAGAGCGCTCAGCAGAGCCCGACGCGGGCCCCGGCAGGTAGGGAGCATCTGGGGCTCGCGGAGATCCTGGCCGAGGCGGGGGCCGGGGTCGAGGTCTTGTTCGGGCCAGGGTCAGCCCGTCTGCTCAGGGTCTCAGAGTCGGGCCCGTTCTGCTCCCTTGCACGTGCTTTAGGGAAGCCTCCAGGAAGTTCTTCGGGGGTTTAACCCCGGACCTTGGAGAAGGCGGGGGAGGGAGCCGGGTTTGGGATCGGGATGCAGATGCATTTGAGCGGATGCCAAAAGCCGCTTCTCCTTCGCCTGCCTTCCATCCCCACGTGCCCTGTCCCGGGGCCACGGGGAGAAAAAGTGCAAGTACGGGCTACAGCCACTCGGAGAAAGTAATTGTCACGGCAGGTGGGGCCGGGGCCGAGCGAGGCTCCGGGAGCCTCGGCCTCCCGGCGCTTCCTGAGACAGGCCCGCTTCCTCCGGAGTCCAGGCTCCGGTGAGTGCCCTGCCCTGCTCTCTCTGTTTCGCCAACAAAAGCGGTAATGACGCCTGGTACCATCACAGCTTTTCCACAAAGGACTGTTGGAGGGTTACGGAGGCCCCGCAAGGAGCACCGCCGTCAGAAGCCTAGACAGTCTTGCTTCTTTGTTAAAAGTATAACATTTTAACAATCCCTAATTAGTTACAGAAATGGGATGGGAGAACAGGAGTTTGTCCGCAATGTTTTTTAATCCATCCATTCCAACGCCCTTCCCCGTCACATGTAGCCCCGTCGAATAACTTCAGGTCGGTAGCAAAGAAGGCAAGTGAGACTGTGGGCTGGAAATCTGTGGGGTTCATACTGCTACTGCATCAGACGGTATTAGGCCCCTTTTAAACTTAGTGACATTTTATAGAGCCCATGGGGCGTGCAAAGGAAGTGGTGCATTGACCATGGCGAAATTGGCACCAGGCTGCTCTCTCTAGCTCTTGTTTGGGAGGGAAAAAGCTTTGTCTACCTTTCGTGATGTTCGAGAGAGTTCTGGCTGTGTTGCAAAAAACCGCATAACCTTCACGATCCAACTTAGTCCCCATTAACAAGCGACAGCAGAAATGTCCCTCTGAAACTTGATTAGATATTAAGACATGTAAAAAAGTTGAGATATAAGTGACACTGTATTAGTTTTAGGTGTATGACGCAATGATTTGGTATATGTATATATTGTGACACGATTACCATAATAAGTTAACATCCATCACCACACATGGTTACATTTATAGATGTAACAAAAAGGATTACGGAAACAACTAGGTGCTATTTTCTGCCTTTTTGTTGTTGTTGTTGTTTTTGATGAAAGGTATAATTTTTTCTCTTACAGTTCAGGGCTTCTAAAATGGTAGCCTGAATGATAATTGTTTTTTTAGGATTGTATGTTAATATATCTCACTCACTGAAAAGAACTTGTTAGGGATTATGAATTTTTTTTTTTTTTTTAGGAATTACAAAAATTTAACCCAGCTCTAGTAGAAAGAGAAATTGGCTAAAATGTAGGTTTAAACATCCACTTTAGTATACATTTACAGTTTTCATTTATTTTGAGCCTGAATAGGGTATTTGCAGGGTCTCTTTACGAAATAAATCAGATTTTAATTTGTAGTCGTAATGATTTTTAGTGATCATAATCATGATATTGAAGTGTACCAAAAAGAAGCTGAATTGCTCTTTGAAATATACAAGAAAATTGTAATTATGGATCAGTATAGGCTTGGTGTTAACTTCATTTACTTTAAAAGTTTACTTAGAAATTAGATTATAAACATTACTTTTCCCTAATATTCAGTTTTTTGCAATACCTTAATCATAAAAAATAGTAAACATGTGAATTAAACATTAGTTTGTTTTGTGCTTCACTCATTTCCACAGAGGCAATGGATTGGTACAGATTGGGAAGAATTTGGTTTAGAGTTAGATGTAAATTTTAAGTTATTTTAGAAAATGTGGACTTAATTTTGGAATAAGATTTTATGAGTCTTTCATGAGAAAATTTCAGAGTTGTTTAAATGAGGATAAGAACACATTTAGATTTACCTATTATGAGGGCATAATCAGAACTATTGCCATTTACACAATAAATTGTACTGGAAAATAACATAAAAGAGTTTAGAATTTGACTTTTATTTCCCTAACCAATCTTACATGGGAAAGAAAAGGATGACATCACCTGAGGCTGGCAAAGACTCACTTTCTCTTTGTGGTGTATGACATAAATGTCTGTATTTTGAAAGTAAGATAACATTTGCCTCATCCAGGATGCTTAAAAAAAAAAAGATTGCAAAGTAAATGTCTTTATTCTTGCCTTAACTTTTTTTTGTTGTTTAGAGTCACCACGATGTTCGTTTACATCGTGCATGCCTGTGTGCATGTGTGTGTGTGTGTGTGTGTGTGTGTGTGTGAGAAAGTAGCCTTTCTCACATTCAGAAAACAAGTATACATAAAGTTAAGATAATGCTTCATGGGATGAATACTCAACTCGTCCCTGGGATGGACATATTAATTCTTGCTGGTTGCAGTTTGTAGTGTTGTCAGTGTAACTTTGATGTTTTGCTTTCCTCTTCAGATCCTGAAGTTGAGTGTGCCATTCAGTTCAGGAGAATTGGAGACAAACTGAATTTCCGGCAGAAACTTCTGAATTTGATATCCAAACTCTTCCGCTCAGGAACCTGACTTTAGAAGCTTTCGAATGAAGAATGAAGAGACTCCTTTCAAACGGAAGATTCCCCAGTAAGTGCAAATTTCATCAATTAGAGGAGAGACTGCCTTGTAATGGAGATGAACAACGTGAAGGAGCTCTCACTTGCTTCCAGATGCCCTCGGACACGAAGATGGATACATCAAAAATGAATTGTTGGAGGTTTTCCAGAAGTCATCGTTTGGGATGTGAGAACATTAAAAAAAACACTTTGTTTATTTTAAAACAAGAATGGAAGAGCTTTGAAAAAAGGAAATTAATTATTTATACATTTTGGTTTTGCTTAGAGACTTGTTCTAGTATTTTTGCTAAAGGTTGCTGCCCAGTATATGAGGAGTTGACAAATGATTAGACTGTGGGCAGGGGCCAAGAAACAGAACATGTTCAATGTTTGTTTCTACTTTTGGATGACAACTCCAGAACAATGTATAATCTTTGGTTTATATATATTCTTAAAAGTAAAATTTTTTTCTGAGAACACTGAATGTCATAGTGAATGTTGATTTCATAGGTCACTACAAAATATAAACTAATTTGATAGTTTCTTTTTACTCAAAATGTATGGTTTCTGTTCAGATGACCTTTTATTAAATGTGTTCCTATGGGCCTTAACTGGGAAATTATATGCTTTGAAAAAATTTGAAGTGTTACTTGGTGCCAGTGGATTCTTGCAGGTTGAATATTAAAAGATAAAGAAGCATGGGGATTTTTGCAAAACTGGCAATAATGAAAAATAAGTGACTTTTTTTTTACTGCTGTAACTATAACTTAGTAAAACAAATATTCTAACGTAACTGTTGGTAAGAAAATAAATGTGTTTCTAAAGTTTCTAAAATCTGTAAAATGTCCCTTCTCATACTAGTCAGTTTGCATTGTATAAGAGTGATCTTTTAAGAGAAATTAAGCATGTTTTCATATTTGGGATACATACATATATTTTTAAAGGAACAGATTGCTCATCCAGAATGAAAATCCCATTTATATACATATACATATATTCATCTGAAGATACATATATATATATATGGCATTAGAGTAATATGTAGTTTTTGAGAAAGGTTTCATGAATTCTATTGTTTTTTTTGGCCAGGTTATCGACAAAGTCCCTAGATATATAAAAAAAGAAATAATACTGTCATGATTGAATTTCAGCAGGAATAATCTTATTTATTTTACCTATTTATAATTAAAATATTTTTTGTTTAGTTTGAATCTATATATTAAAGTTGCATTTGGGGGTTTTGTGACAAGGGTTTCATAACTACTTGAACTCTTACAGTAAGAATGTTTTAATATAGGCTGTAGTCACTTTAGATGAAAAATTACCTCAGCATCTGTTTTTCTTCAGTATTACTTAAGCTGTTAGTTTATTTAGTTGCAAAGACTTTTTGTGGGGGGGGTCTGCCTAGTGGCAGGTATTTTGCCTTGTGGATATTTATGGTCTGTAACTGTATTTATACATATATATATACATATAAAATTTGATACTGTAGCTGTAAACTATTAAAAATTACCACCATTCTTTTCTGTGTGTTTATTTCTTCATCACGTAAGCTGCTGAGTGTTCATTATGAAACCAGAATATTTTAACTGACTTCCATCAGCAGTTACCTTCTGACCTAACCATCTCCTTCGTTCCAGTTGTGTGGTGCGAGTGGGGAATACAGGGCCCTTGGACGTGATTTCTGCTGTCAAGGGACTTATACTTTAATTGGGAAAGGAAGTAGTGAAACATAGGAAATGAATGCCAGGCATAGGTCTTGAGTGCTGCTGCATACCTTAGGTTGATGCCTGGAGAGTGATTTATTTCAAGTAGCCTACAGAGAGTGATCTAATTAGTGGTAGGGCAAGCAGCAAGTATTGCTTCATCTGAAGCTAGTCATGTGCAGAAGTAGGTGTGGTGCAAGTGGCCTTCCTGTTTGAGTGAGAACTCAAAAGATACCCCTAATTTGTAGCCTTGATCTAAGATCCACATCACCAACCCGCCCCTGCCCTCTGAGTCTGCTGAAGTCCTGGGATGTAAATTGCCTCCCTTAAACGGTGAGAGAGGGGAAGAGGGAGGAAGGTGACCGGGAGATGACAGCTGTGGAACTGGAGCAGGGGCGAGACTGGCTTCATAAATGGGGTCAGTGTGTGATTGGCTGTGAGGGTCACGGGCAGAGGAACGTTTGTCCGTGGCCGTGTCCCTAGGCCTCTTTGCATAACCAGAATGGAGCCACTGGTGTTAATTAGTTTTGCCAAAGTACCCCTGATGCTCTTTTATACTGTATAAGGGCATCACACAGGAAGGCTAAGGCACACTTCACAATCTTCAGGTATGAGAATTATTTTCTGAGAACTCTATTTTAATGTCAAAAAATTCGCATGATGTCCACATAATTCTATCTATTGACCGACAAATAGCTACTATGAATGAAAAATACTTTTTGATTTGTACTTAGATTTAAAAGAAAATCTCAAAAGTCTGTATATTTGAAAAGCATCTATATATCCATCATCTATCATGTATCTATGAATGAAGCAAGTTCTCTGAAGACGCTGGGACCTGTGATTTGGGGTTTTTAATCCCTTGCAATAACTCTGCCCACATACATACACAACACTGGGCAGGAACAGCATAAATGGTGAGAATCCTGTCAAACTCCTCAAACCTTTGACAGAGAGAAAGATGCCCCAGGAGATAACTGACACCTTGAAAAGAGAATGGTAGTGGGGAGTGATGAGATGCAAAGGACACCCCACTTGGGAATGCTGGAGCCAGACTCTCAAGGCAAAACCATTACTGAGCTGTGTGACCCTGAGTGAGATAGCCTGTCTAAGCCAGAGTTACTCCTCTGAAATCAAGAGACCCAGATCTGCAGAGTTCCTCGTGGTGTGAAGCAGATAATGGGGTGACAAAGGGCTCTGAAGAAGGTCCCCCATCACACTCCTAGCCCTACCCGCCCCCCTCATTTCAGACAGTATTAAGAGAGAACTGAAGGATTTGCTAAAAGAAGTAAAAGAGTGGATGTAAAAAGCCAAAACCCCAGAAAAACAAAAACAAAAAACCAACTATCATCCAGATCCTTCTCCCCAACATTGATTCTAAGCTGTGCAGGAAGCTGTGCAGGAACTTCTTGGACTTGTATTTTCTGGGAAATGAGAATCCCCCATGCGCTCTGGCTGCCCTGATAGTGGTGTCATTCTGTCAGGGCTGCTTCTTATACGAGGCTGAACATAGTTGGGGGTCACCTGACAGAACACACCTGGCTGTGTGATCACCTGAGTGTTCTTATGGAACAGGTCATGGTTCAAGAGCAAAACCTTTGTCAATCAATCCAGGCACTAACTGGACCTTCTCTTTTTAAGGGCTTTCAGAAATTGCTTTAACAAATTCAGAGTCAGACGGTCACACCCACTTACTGTCTTCTTCCAAATTGGCTACTTTTTTTTTTTTTTTTTTTGCTGTACGCGGGCCTCTCACTGTTGTGGCCTCTCCCGTTGCGGAGCACAGGCTCCGGACGTGCAGGCCCAGTGGCCATGGCTCACGGGCCCAGCTGCTCCACGGCATGTGGGATCTTCCCGGACCGGGGCACGAACCCATGTCCCCTGTATCGGCAGGCGGACTCGCAACCACTGCGTCACCAGGGAAGCTCAAATTGGCTACTTTTTAGAACACCAGAAAAGTCAGAAAATTGATGAGAGTTATAGGTCGGGATTTGGGGTTCCTTTACTTAGAAGTCCAGGTCCCAGACTGCTTCCTGCAGTCCTCTCTACTCTGTGATTACAAACTGCGCAGTGCATGGAGCCTGGGCCTGGGTTTGGGTTGAAAATAGAATAAACAAAATAACCCCTTGATATTTCTAGTGTTTTAGAAAAAGTCTTCTCTCCTTTGTGTCATGCCCTCTCACGAACGGTCTCTGACGGAGCTTCTGAGATTTGTTCATTTCCAGCTTCACATCGTCATCCAGCTATTATCAAAACCACAAAGTTCCTCCGCCCGCAATTGTCATTGGCTCCTGACTTTCAAATCCGTCAGTTATTTTACCACTTACTCTTGGGGGAACTCTGGATAAATTACTTGATTTCTATTTTCTTATAAAATGGTGTAAAATGCACCTATTTCAAACCATCTTGAGACTCAAATGAGGTAAGAAAGTGCCTGACGTCTGGCTCAGTCACGCTCTGTGAATGTCCTTAACTTTAGCTTCAAAATGGAGGGTTAAATATTAGCTTCTTTACCAAGCTATGGAAGATCTTGCCCAATTAAGATTATTAGACTAAAATGAAACCTTCTGAAGGAAGGCAGTAGGGTAGTGGTGGAGCCAGAGAGGAAGTGGCAGTTTTTCCCTTGATGGGACCACCTGCTTTTAATTTGTAACCTCTCAGCAATGGCGGAACATTTATTGTCCCCTCGTATGTATTAGGTTTCATCAATACTATTGAATCTCCTGAAGCCCCTTCACGTATTCATATAAAAATTCTGGTCCTGATGTACACAATATCACCTCAAGAGTTAGTCTAGACTAGATTTGGATAAGGCTCTTTTCAACTGTGAGGTTCTGAAGTGCAGGCTCTCCTCTGAGATGAAACTGAAAATTTGCTCATTTGGAGGACAGAGGTCAAGCCCTGCCTTTAGGGAACTTGAGTGGCATCCACCCGTGGGGTTTCCATAGGGCTACTCTGAGTCTGTCCTTCTGTGAACAAAACTTCCTCAAGATAAATACCATTTACTGATCACCCATGATGGGCCTGACGTTTTAGAAACAATAGTCTTATTATTTCACTTAGCGCTTACAATCTTTCTATTGGAAAATACGATCATCTTTCCTATTCTACAGTGAAGGGAACTGCCTCAGCGAATCAGCAATTTCCCCAAAGTTAACTGGCAAATGAGTGGAAGACACAGGATTTGAACTTGTGCCTTTCTGACCTCAGAGCTCTCCTCTCTTGCCAGCAGGATGGGTTAGGGGAGGGTCCTCATTTCAGAGCAAAGCTAGTTGTTTTCCAGCCCAGTGCCCTCAGCCAGGTTTTCTACCCCTGAGTTCTTTGAGGGTTGAAGGTTGATTATTAAACCAGCTGATAAATGAAAAATACTGATAAGTGCCTCGCCAGTTGGAATTCCTTTAGCTCAGCACTGCTGCCGATTGCTCCCCAACCTCCATCGATGCATATGCAACCTCAGGAAGCTGGCTCACATTATTCCAAGAAACCTGGGTGAGCCATCAGGGAAGGTGATGCCGCATCGCATCCCGGGAGGGATTTTGTGTTGGACAAGTGTGGAATTAATTCTGAAAGATACACTCCCCACTGGCTCGCTTTTTACCAGCTAATGCCCAAACAAGCACCTACTGAGACAGACCTGCAGGAGCTATTTGTAATGGGAAAGAAAACGATTCAAAGAATCCAGTCAAAACAGCAATTTGTGTGTTTTGTCGGCTGCCTGCAGTATCTGCTTGATTTCAGCAAAGCTAAGCAGTAATTAGGAAGGAAGAAGAAATTGGTGCCACCATTATTAAAAAGTAAACAATGGAGAACATCGAAATGAACCAGTCTGGGTTCTGGATGATTCATTGGGACTAGTGGTGGAGAGGCAGGGAGCAATGAGTGGTTGTGTGGATTATGAAATCCTCTGGTTTTATGAAGGTTACTTTTTCTTACGAGATTCCCAGATCCTCTGTCTTCAGGCAGCATACACATTAATCAGTTCACCCGAGAGAAGAGGAGGAAAAACATCACAACTTGAAACAAAGAGATGTGCAACACAATACAGCACCTGTAACTAAAGTGAGAAAAAGTCTCCTTTCCTCCTTTTGAAGTTTGTACCGGTGTCACATCAAAAAGGACAGATTGGTGAGAATTAAGCAAATCAAGACTAAAACTTTTATTTAACTTTCAAAATGTGGTTATAGAAGAATATGAGGAAGTCAGGCTAATACTTCACAGATGACTCCTTGGGGCCCTGGGGAAGTACCAGCCAGGATGATAAATCTGGGCTTTTCTTCCAGATTTTAATTAACATAAAGGAGGGAAAAGGGTGGTAATATGCTCTAGGTGTGGCTTACTCGTCAACCACACTTTTCCAAGAATAAGCTGGTGAAATGAAAAAGTGCGTATTTCTACCTGTTTGGAAACATACTCCACTATAATTTTCAACCCAAATCATATTACAGTTACCTTGGAATTCTCTTCATAATAAATATTCCTGAAGGGACACAGCTCCTGGCCCCTTTTATCATTGCAACATTTTATTGTTTCATCCTTGAAGACTATGGAAAGTTCTCTGGTCCTGGTGTGCCTGGTTTTAAAACTGCAAGTCTCATGTCCTGGAAATGGCCTCAGTTCTGGGCGAGCCCAGGACAGTTGGTCACCCTTGTGTGGTTGTAATGTGCTTACAAGTGTATCTCTAGTCGATTTAACTCTGAGGCTCTCCATCTAAGTAATCTATATCCCACTTCTTTTTCCCACTTTTGGCTCATTTGTAAGAAAGTGGTAGTCATAACTCCCAGCCCTGTGGAATCAAAAAGTTCATAAGGGGATTAAAAGAGATCCTGAATGCAAAGCTCTCAGCCCAGGGCCTGGCAGTTAGTAAGCTCCCAATAAATCATTGCTGAAAAAAATACTCTGGGGGATTACAAAGAGTTTACGAAAAGTGAATGTTATCATGGTTTTACTGGAATTATTAAGTACATACTGAGTGAAGAGATGCAGAAAGCAACCTCCCTGACTTAGGGATTTTACAGTTTAGTTGAGGACACAGATGAGCAAAACCAGATGAACCATTTACAAATGGTCCAGAATTAACAGTTATAAGTTGTGAAGTTGTTCACTAGAGAAAAGAAAAATGTCGGGTAGGGTCAGTTTTGTTTTTTTTTCAAAGCTTGTATTCAAGGTTCTATTTGAGTTCCAGTCGCCGCAGTAAAATCAGAAAAAATAAAAGAGTTATAAAGGAAGAAAATTGTCATTTATTTGCAGGTAACATGATTGTCACCATAGAAAATACAAGACAATCTAAATGTAAACTATTAAAATGAATGAGACTAAAGCAATTGGCTGGATATAGCATTAAAGTGCATAAGTCTATTTTGTACACCAGAAATATACTTTTAACACAATTTAAAAATAGGGATAATTTATAAGGCAAAAAAAGTAAAGAAAAGAATCCAGAAAGAATGCAAGATTGTGATGGAGTTTAAAAACTTTTGAAAACCGTTCAAAAGAAAATCTAATTAAATGATGAATTTAATTTTAATTCTTTTGCAATGTTTTTATAGATCCACTGCAATTTTAATCATAATGTACATGGAAGAGCAAAGCCCCCAAAGTAGGCAAAATAATATCCCAATGAACTGCTGTTTGGAATAAAAAGTGAGTACTTGAACTACCAAAAAGCAAAATATTATAAATTGATAGTAATTATGTTGGCATATTACTGGTAGAGGTATAGACAAATTGATAGGGTCAGGTATTTTTTATTTCAAATAAAGATGTTTTTTGTTAGATGAGTTTTTTCACTATCAAAATCACCAGAGTTATCACTGGGATGCTTCTCCAAAGGCTACTAGGCTACTCTTCTTTGGTTGGTTTCCTCAGAAATACTCTATTTTTATCATTTTGTAATCTGTCTTCCATCTCCACTTTTTCATAGATACTGTTTTCTTAAAGGTCACTAGCAACCCAGCTGCCACATCCCAAGGCCTCTTTTTATGTTGCATGATGTCCAACCTCTGAGCCTCACCTCTTCCTTCAAACTTATGTAAAGTCCTCTAAACTTTTAGCAAGTTCCTCTTTCCTCTTGGTTTTTAAATGTCAGTTTCCCAAGGTTCTGCTTTCAACATGTTCTCTAAGCGTAATGACCTCACGTGCCCCTTTAAGCTGATTGACTTCCAATTTTCATCTCCATCTGGCTTCTCCGCATGGGCACTAGCCTGACTCTGTCCTCCGGCTAGATTGATTTCTTGACTTTCTAGGATTTGTTTGTAGTTTTCATTAATTTTGGATTCCTTTTCTTCTCATCTTTGCTGCTCAAAGCTCTGTTATCCTTCAAGGCCAATGTCACAAGTCATTTCCTCAGGAAGTATTTTCAGATTCCCCAATCAGAAAGGACAGCCTATCTTTTATGTTTCCATAGCACATTTTTCTTATCATGACACAACACTGATTTCATTCTCATTTATGTTAATTTTATGTCTGCTTCTCCAACTTGATTATAAGCTCCTACAGGTGGAACAGAGATCTAATTTATTTTTCAATCCCCTGCATCACTTAGCAAAATGGCATTCATTCACTCATTCATTCATTCATTTATTCATTCATCCATAAAATAATTTTGATCATATGTGCCAAGAACTACGTTTGATACTACAGATATAAAGAACACATGTCTCTCTAGCGGGGAGACCAAGACAAAAACAGAAGATTACAATTAATATTTTTAAGTATTGTGCTAAGGGGTGAGCATAAAGTGCTGAGGGAGCTCTGAGACTCACAAAGTGTGTGTGTGTGTGTGTGTGTGTGTGTGTGTTTGGCAGGAGGTATTGAAGTCTTCATGGAATAGAGGTTGCCTGAGATGAGTGTATAAGTTATATATTTCTCTGTAACAAATTAACCCCAAATTTAGTAGCTTTAAACAATACACATTTATTATCCCAGAGTACATGTGGTTAGGAGTCTAGGCACGAAGTAGCTGAATCTTCTGTTTCAGGGTCTCTCACAAGCCTTCAGTCAAGGTGTTGACTACAGTCATGGTCTCATCTGAAGGCTCAAGTTGGGAAGGATTTACTTCCAAGTTCTCTCATCTGGTTGTTGGGCTGACAACATCAGTTTCTAACTGGTGGTTGGCTAGAGGCCACCCTCAATGTCTTGCCACATGAGCCTCTCCAGCTTACTTTATCAGAGCAAGTACTGGAGAAGAATGAGAGAGACAGAGAGAGAGAACAAGGCAGAAGTCACAATCTTTATAACCTAATCATGGAAGAGACAGCCCATCACTTTTGCGATATTAGAAACAAGTTCCGAGGTTCAACCCACATGCAAGGGGAAGGGATTACTAGGGCATAAATACCAGGAACTGGGTATTTTTGAGATCCTTTTTCTTTCTTTTTTTGCGGTACATGGGCCTCTCACTGTTGTGGCCTCTCCCGTTGCAGAGCACAGGCTCCGGACGCACAGGCTCAGCGGCCATGGCTCATGGGCCCAGCCGCTCCGCGGCATGTGGGATTCTCCCGGACCGGGGCACAAACCCACGTCCCCTGCATTGGCAGGTGGACTCTCAACCACTGCGCCACCAGGGAAGCCCTTGAGATCCATTTTTAAAGTCTGTCCACCACCACAATGAATCTTAAAGAACGAGAAGTTAACTAGCTTATTTCTCTCACAGGAAACAACAAGAATAAATGCATGATGAACTAGAGTCTGTTGAGCCCCATGAGTATTATGATTTGAGATTCTTCTGGTGTATACTTCAAGAATTTCCTGTAAGCCTCTGGTGGGTTCTGCCACTGCACAGGGTATGAGGGGAGAGAGGCGGACTGGCTCCTGAGGCTTCTCTCCACCTCTCCCTATACCATTATGCACGCAGGAAGAATGAGCACAAAAGAGGAGGACACTGCATAGCTTCCAAGGGGCTGCAGTGAGAGAGGGGGAGTCCAAGCAACCATCCCCACAACTAGGAAGGTGATGAGGATGGGGCCTCGAACGTAAACCTGTTCAAAGACCTATCCTGAAAATGGGCCACAGCTGTTGGGTGACTCAGCAGGGTAATTATCAGGAAGTGTCTTTTTTTTTTTTTTAAAGGAGCTAGTGAAGGGGAACAAACAAACAGGTAAGTTAACAGAATTGAAAAGGATTTCAGCTTCTTATGTCAGATATGAAAATCGCTTTCATTGTTTAATTAGCTACCCACACAAATCTAATGAGCCACACTTCTCTGCTTTTCTCTGCAGGCTGGTATTGTAGAAGCCAGGGTTCTCTTTGCCATCGATACGTAAATCAAAGCTGGATAGAGGCTCAGATAAGACCCTGTCCCCTAGTTGATTGTCCAGACACCCAGAAACACACGCGGTTTTCCCCTTTGTCATTTATCTCTCCGCAGGCAGGAAAGCTGGGTGTGGGGTGTTGTGGATCTCGTCAGGCACAGGGCCCTGTGGGACTTAAAATTGCCCTGCCGGCAGCTGGGATGACTCAGACCGCGTTCTTCAGTCACACTGCGGGGCCTTCCAGGGTGGGGCTGAGTGTAGCTGAGCACCAGAGACCTCCCCGGTTGCTTTATTTTAAGCGACAGGGTCTTACAACAGGTTTGATAGGAACTGTACTGTTGTCTGGGGGACGGGGAGGGATTAAATACTGCCTCTAGGTCCCTGCTTTAGTAACAGTTTACCCTTTCCCATTGCTTGATGTGTGCCAGCTCCTGCATTAAGCACCTTGTAAGTATAATTTCTCTAAAATGGAGATAACGGGACTGTTGTGAATCTAGACAAGGGAAAGCTGAGGATGGTGTGTTGAAAAGTAACAGGTGCTCAGAAAAGCGCAGCTGCCTTCACCTTTCACAAGATACCTGGGTTTTAGCTGGCTAGTTCTGAAGCAAAGTGCACGCAGGCCAAACTCAGGTGTCTTGACACCACCAGGGCACCTTCCTGTTCTGTTCCATCTCACATTCTGTCGCTCCATTGGCAATTCTGTCAGCTGTACCTTCTGAGGATGACCCTTCTCTGTTCTCCTGCAGTCAGGGCCACTGTCATCCCTCATCTGGATCACTGTCAGGGTCCCCTAAAGAGTCCCCCACTTTGTCCCTCGCTTGTCCCTTTAGACCCAGCTTGAATAGCATCTTATCAGAGAAGCCTTCTGTGACAGTCCTTTTAAAACCTGCGCCATCATTCGCCAGCCCCCAGCCCTGCTTTATCCGTCTTCACCACCTGATATAGATTTGTTGATTTTATTTATTTATTTATTTATTTATTTATTTTTGCGGTATGTGGGCCTCTCACCGCTGTGGCCTCTCCCGCTGCGGAGCACAGGCTCCGGACGCGCAGGCTCAGCGGCCATGGCTCACGGGCCCAGCCTCTCCGCGGCATGTGGGATCCTCCAGGACCGGAGCACGAACCCGCGTCCCCTGCATCGGCAGGCGGACTCCCAACCACTGCGCCACCAGGGAAGCCCTGATTTGTTGATTTTTTTAACAGTCCGGTACCCACTCTACAATGGAGGGCCTCTGAGGGGAGGGGCCGTGGCCCTTCTGTGTCTGCCGTATCACCAGGACCTAGGACCTGACAGGTGACAGCCACTACCATACTTTACCCTTTTCAGTTAATTCTCAACATAGTCTGCTTTTTCCTTTTTTTTTTAAATTGAAGTATAGTTGATGTACAATATTATATGTTACAGGTGCACAGTATAGTGATTCACAATTTTTAAAGGTGAAATTGTGAAATTTAAACTTCACTTATAGTTGTAAAATATTGGCTCTATTCCCTGTGTAGTGCAATATATCCTTGTAGCTTATTTTATACCTCATAGTTTGTACCTCTTAATCTCTTACCCCTATTCTGCCCCTCCCCCCTCCCTCTCCCCACTGGTAACCACTAGTTTCTTCTCTATATCTGTGAGTCTGTTTCTTTCTTGTTATAGTCACTAGTTTGTTGTACCAGTTTGCTGTTCTTAAATTACATTTTTAATCTTAAAAATTTAAGAATACATACATACACACATTACTGTATATAAAATAGATAACTAATAAGGCCTTACTGTATAACATAGGGAACTCTACTTAATACTCTGTGATGGCCTATATGGGAAAAGAATCTATAAAAGAGTGGATATATGTATATGTATAACTGATTCACTTTGCTGCACACCTGAAACTAACACAACATTGTAAATCAACTATACTCCAATAAAGATTTTTTAAAAATTCAGAATATGCAGAAAGGTATAAAAAAGGGGGAGAAATTTACCTATAATGGCAGTTGCAAAAATAATCACTCAATATGTTGAAAACAGTTTTAACATTTTAATATAATTTGAAGAGTATTTTAATGACAAAATCTTTTCATTACAGCACTCATTTCATCCCGTATGTTCTGAATTTTGACGCTTTAAAAAAATTGAAGCATAGTTGATTTACAATATTGATTTTTTTTTTTTTTTTTTTGCGGTACGTGGGCCTCTCACTGTTGTGGCCTCTCCCGTTGCGGAGCACAGGCTCCGGATGCGCAGGCCCAGCGGCCATGGCTCCCGGGCCCAGCCGCTCCGCGGCATGTGGGATCTTCCTGGACCGGGGCACGAACCCGTGCTCCCTGCATCGGCAGGCGGACTCTCAACCACTGCGCCACCAGGGAAGCCCTACAATATTGAATTTTGATGATTGACTTACAGTGTTTGAACACGAGAGTGAGCCGAATTTGGGGTCTATGTTTAGCATCCTTACTAAGTTTAGTGTTGTCAGCCAAGTATTTGACGTATATTAGACCTAAGAAATACATAATACATCAAGGGCTGCTCCTTGTGTGTCTAATGCCCTGACAACACACCATACCTTATTCAAGTATTGATTTATTCATGAATAAACTACTTATTCAGCACCTACTATGCGCGGTGCATCAAGCTTCCTGTCTCAGAACTTCTCACAGTTGTGGTATTGTCCTTCACATGAGTTTGCATTGTGCAAACTATATCGATAGCCGGGCCATCATGCAGAAGGCATGCTTGTGGTGAAGGAAGATGTCTTGGCTCATGGCCGGTTGGTGACTTTTATGATAAAGCCCACGACCATCACAGAGGCAATGAGTTTGAAGTGGGGAGAACCTTAGGCTCAGAGATAGGAGAACCAGGTTCTTGTCCAAGTGTTGCAATGAACTTGCTGGGAGAACTTGCAAAGTCACTCACTCTCCTGATGCTAGTTCCCACATGGAGAAAATGTCAGGGTGGAGGGGGAGGGATGGGGGATGAGTAATTAATTCCTTAACTCCCATCAAAGATTCATGATCTTGGCTAACTGTCCTGTGATTTGCCACCTATTCTATGCACTGTATGAAGCAATAAACCAGATCAAATGCCCTCCTACCCAACCAACCAAACCACCAAAATCCATCTCAGCAACATTTACCATCTCTTGCTCAGATTCCCTGGACTAAGCCCAGCATCAGGAAGCAGCTCTTAGTGCTGTTTTGTGTATGTCTATGCTGATCCTTGGCTGTTTCTGAATCTGAGGAAGATCCTCTGGTCTTTTTCAGAGCCTTCCATCTTCAAAGAAAGGGTGAAAAAAATTGAGGATTCCACCCACCCTAAATAATACTCTCAGCTGTGGCCAAAATACTGATAGTCACCTGTCACTTCCTGATACTCTAAAATGCAGAAAGTCTCACAATGATAAGAGCCTTGTCGAATGTTCTGGTCTTGAGGTCTGACCACTTGTATATCATTTCAACTTTTTAATGCTTTAAACATTCTATAAGGCTGACTTTTATCTTGTTCAACCTGCTGTGAAACAGAAGGGAAAAAGCCATCCCAGACTGGCAAATGTTTAATTCTATGTCAAATGTAGTATTTCTAAACCTTGCTAAATATTGCCTTGTCGTCTAAACAGGAAGCACTTTTTCCACGCTTGTAGCTCAGACTTGAACACCCTAGATGACATGCACCTATGGAATGCCACCAAACAGGGCTACGCTTCTTTTGCAAGAGGACACCAGTGCCTGGTAACCTGTAAACTTCATGCTGTCTCTGAGGAGTGTTTCATTTTACCTGATGGCAGGCAGTTTCTCTGTCAAGTCCAGTGTGACCCCATCCTCCTGTAGGATTTCTTGCTGAGAGTTCCCACAGGAGGACAGGTTGTCTTTGCCTGTAAATGTTTCCTTAGATAAGTTGCAGCTTTCTTTCACTGTTTTCTTCCCCAACAGAATATAAATGAGGGCGACATTTTTCCAGTTCTTTATTTTGATAGCATGGCAGGGAGATGCTGTGATATATTGACTGGGTTTTTGGTGGGGTACTTCATGAGCTTCCTTCTGGCGGGCAGACAGAAACCAAGCTCTGTTGCGTCCAGGCAGAACTGTCTTAACAGAACCAGAGAAACAGGAAAACACTCGTGATTTTGGTTTCAAAAGCCAACAACTAGGTGTAAGATAAAGAAGATTTGGAGGAAGAGATGGTTAAGCAGAGCCAGTTCTCCCACCACTGAAGATGAAATAAAGTTCCCCAAGACAGAGAAGACCTGAAGAGGGGAGAGATCAGTGAGGCTGGGTACCAGGGAGCAGATGTGGACAGTAGCAGGGTCAGCTGTAGTCCCACTGTCTGTCTCCAGCACCAGGGAGCTGTGAGGGAGCTTCTGTGGGACCTCCAGACTCCCAGCTTTCTTCATGAGCATCCTTCATCTCCTACATGCCTTAGGTATCCTTTCGTTCAGGGAGACTGTCCATAAGCATCACTTGCCTGTATCCCAAATCAGTGCTCAGGATCTTCTTACAGCTCACTGTGGGAAATCCTCCTTTCAGCAGCAGAGGACATTTAAGCTGTCGGGGGGTGCCTTTATAGTTTCTTTTGTTCTTCTCTTAAAATTCTAATTTACTGCCTCTGAACAGAAGAATATTGGGTGTTGGCAGGCCCTCTGTTTCCAGTTGTCACTTCAACAGACCTAGGAGAGATCCTAAAACCATCAGAATGTGAGGCTTGATCAATTTCCCAAACACCTGCAGATTAACTAATTCAGAAGTGTTAATTCTGTGATGCTTTCAGGCACACATAAAGACCAGAACTATTTGTTGCACTTAAAGAAAATTTAGTATGAATTATTCATATGATTTAGCGTTAATTAATGTTTTAATTCATTATAGAACCTAATGTGCATGGTCAATTTCACCAAATCAATTTGGGAGGATACAACTTGAGAATCAGTTCTCTTTGTGTGCACTCTGTTGTCATCACCTGAAGCTAGTATATTAATACCAGATTTCATGAGATAAACTCAGTAGGGGATGGATGAGTTTTCTTTCACTTGAGTATTATTCAGTGTAAGCTCACTGTTATAAACAATCCCAAAGTCTGAGTTAGCAAAATGAAAATTTCATTTGTTGGTCACATAAAGTTTAATGCTGATGTTCCTGGTTGAGAGGTCCTCTAGTCTTCTCTCTTCCAAGAGGTGGTTCAGGGACCCAGGATCCTTCCATCTTGAAGCTTTGCCATCTTTTGGCTTCGAGGTCACTGTTATGAGCTGAATTGTTCCCCCCCCATTCATATGTTGAAACCTTAACCTCTAGTACCTCAAAATGTGACTGTATTGGAGCTAGGACCTTTAAAAAGGTGATTAAGTTGAAAGGAGGCTCTCAGGGTGACTCCTAATCCAATCTGACTGGTGTCCATATAAGGACAGGGAATTTGGACACATAAAGAGTCACTAAGGATGCACATGCACAGACAATAGACCACGAGAGGACACAGCGAGAAGCCACACAAACCAAGGTGAGGGGCCTTGGGAGAAAGCAAACATACCGACCCCTTGATCTAGGGCTTCTAGTTTCCAGAATTGTGAGAAAAAAAATTCTGCCATCCCATCTGTGGTATTTGTTAAGGCAGCCTGAGCAAATGAATACAGTCACTTTAGCATAATCCTGAGAACAGATGAGGGGAGAGAGATTGGAGAACCCTCCCTGGGAGCTCTCTGTGGTCAGGTCTGTCCATGGTGGAAGTGATGTGTACCTTTCCAGCTATATTCCCTGGCCCAGAATCTAGTCACGAGTTGTGGTTTCACAAGTGTTCACTTATAATTATTCTTTAAATTGTTTTAAACACTCTTAGATATATATGGTACATACCACAGTGAAAAAATTGAAAAGAAAAAAATCATATTCAAAATTAGTACCTATTTAATAGAAGGTTTAGCTATCTCCTTTTTCCTGGAAGTTAGGGACGCTAGATCAGAGAGTCAGGGAGGGAAAAACAATCTTCCTACCTTTTTTTTAGGTAAATGTCTCATCTCATGGTTTGAAATTTGTGTAGTTTTTTTGGTTGTTGTTCTATGTTTGCATTTATAATTAAACAGAGATTCAGAGAACTGTCTTCATAAAAATAATAATGCACAGATTATTATTTTCTGTTATGAAGGATATTAGATCTTTTATACAGGAGACTTAGGTTGGTTTGGGTCTCTATAAACCAGTTCAGAAAACAGTCAACTGCATTTCTTAAACAGAATTCCATTTTTCCCAATAAGTTTTCAAAATCTGTATGCACACTAATTTCCTCCATTTTTTTTTTTCTCACAAATTTACTGCTGTGAAGATGTTCAGAAATGAGTAGTTGACCAAAAGCCTGTCTCACAGTTTTTGTGTTTGTATTTGGGACCCGTCACAACCGTTGGAGAATGGGAGGCTCCTGTGGTCTGAATGATGGTTTCGGTTTCCACTGATGTTTGAGACTATTGCTTGTGCTTCCACTGATGCCTGAGACTATTGAGCTCTGTTCAGAAATACATCATCTGAGAAGCAGGAGTTGTGTGGTAGCGAAGAATATAAAGTCTGGTTTTGAACCCATCACTCATTAGTGTGAGACACTGGGCAAGGTACTTAACCTCTCTGTGGTTCAGTTTTCCCATCTGCAAACAGGGGTAATAGCAGGACTGACCTTCTAGGGTTGCTGTGTGGATGAAACGACTTAATACATGGGAAGAACTTAAAACAGTGTCTGGCATATAGTAGGTATTACATAAGTGTTTGCTATTATTGTTATCCATTCCTAGCAAGGTATTATATAGTTTTTTTTTTTTTTTTAGATGTTGGGGGTAGGAGTTTATTAATTAATTAATTTATTTTTGCTGTGTTGGGTCTTCATTTCTGTGCGAGGGCTTTCTCTAGTTGTGGCAAGCAGGGGCCACTCTTCATCACGGTGCGCGGGCCTCTCACTGTCGCGGCCTCTCTTGTTGCGGAGCACAGGCTCCAGACGCGCAAGCTCAGTAGTTGTGGCTCACGGGCCTAGTTGCTCCGCGGCATATGGGATCCTCCCAGACCAGGGCTCGAACCCGTGTCCCCTGCATTAGCAGGCAGATTCTCAGCCACTGCGCCACCAGGGAAGCCCCTAGCAAGGTATTATTACTGTCTGTGGACATAAAGCTGCCAATGTCTTTCTGCACTGGCATCACATTTTTCAGGAAGAGTGGAAACTATCATTGTGAAGAAAGCTAACAGGTTAACTTAGAAAATGAGGACAGTTGCACAAGAGGCCGAAACAAGAAAATGAGCACCAGTCTTGGAGACTCACAAGTCCAGGTACGCTTCCTAACAGGTGCCTCAGAATTCCCCTGCTTTAGGAAAGACCCACACTTCAAACCCATTGTCCCAATCACCGCCCTGGATATCTTGCCCAGTTCTCCAGACCTGCCCCACGGGCCACACAAAGCAGCGTGTGGCAATTTTATTCTGAGCTGCAGTGTTGTTGTTTTAACAGAGAAAAGAACCGTGTGATTGGTGAGAAAGACCAAGCTTAATCTCCAAGCAGTTAGAGAAGGCTAGAGGTCTGAGCAGGCAGAACATCTAGGCCAAGACTTGCCAAGTATGTGTGGGTGTGTCCGTGACTCAAATTCTGGGGCTGAGTCAGAATAAAACTTATTTCTGGAGGTAGGTGAATAAGATTGGGGGAGGGGAGGACACAGTTGTTTACCATGGGACCTTCTCTTCTTTGACTTTTCACAAAGAGTTCTTGTCGGGTCTGTCAGGACGCATCCAGAAGACTAAGCACGCCTTGTCCTTGCCAACCTTCTAGTTCTCCCTTCGTGCTCAAGGGAAGGTTATCTTTCTTCTCCCCTGCTCTAACAGCACTTGAGAACATCAGCCTTCCCAACGAAATTTTGAACCAGAAGACCTTTCCAAATGTGGGTGAATTTAGGGATAGGTATGTGTGTGGGGAGAATAATTGAAGGCCTTATATGGAGTGGGGGTGATGGAGTAGTGGTCCGTGAAAGCAGAGATCCCTTCTTAAAGCAGACTCTCTTGAATTTAACTGAGCAGAGAGCACAACTGTTAGGCTCTGACACCACATTGCTGTATGAACTTGGGAAAATTAGGTTTAAGTGTCAAAGTCTCAGTGCTCTCATTTGAAAAATAGGTGTTGTAAAATTGACCGAATGAGCTGGATTCAAGGCAAAGTTTCTAGTTCCAGAGGTAGAAGAAATTCTTCTTCTTCCAACTGAGTGGAAGCCAGTTGCCTGGGGTGTGAGTAAAACAAAAACCAAACGCTGCCTCCAGGCTTTCCTAATGGAGTAGGAAGAAAGACAGGGGAGAGAGCCGTTCATTTGCTTTCCCCACTTCAGCTGGTATTGCGTAAGCACCCCGGGGGAAGTGGAGGGGGCACTCTCTCCCCAGCTTACTGGCGTTTGAGATAACTGGCTTCTGAACCACATTAACGCATGACACTTCTGACACCAAGTGTGTGGGTGCTCCTGCCCCCCACCGCCCCCCTGACCTGCCACCGAGCAATTTTCCAGTTCTCTGGATTCAGTTCAATTCTGACACTACCTACCTGGAGTTAGCACAGACCCCCAAGGCTGCCCTTACACCTGTACTGACTGGCTATAAATTGGGGGTTCCCTCAACCCCCTTCTCAGGTTTGATAATTGCTAGAATGGCTCACAGAACTCAGAAGAATGCTTTACTTACACTTACCAGCTTATTATAAAGGATCCAACTCAGGAACAGTCAAACTATTCACAAGTCAAATATAGTATTGTATCAGAGAATAACATACCAAGGTTGAGTAGTCTTATCCTGGAATGCAAGAATTGTTCAACATTGAAAAAGATCTATAAATGAAAATTCATTACAGTAACAAATTAAAAGAAAAACCCCACATATTAATAGGTATTCAAAAGGCATGAGATAATTCAGTATCCATTAAAAAATAAAAGCTACTTAAGTATGGTAAGTTTTACCAAAACACAAAAGCAAACATTATACCAAGAGTTACAGTGCAAAAGAAGTCATTTGAATTAAAATCAGAAATATGACAAGTATACTTACTATGTCAACATACTTATTCTACATTGCTTTGGAGGGTCTAGCTAATGCAATAAAAGATTAAATAATCTGTATAAATATTGGAAAAGAAAAAAATATTAGAATTAATAACCAAATTCAGTAAGCCATTTGGACTTTTTTATTGTTTGCCCTTTACCTTTATTTATTTATTGAATAACGTTACAGTTTAATGTAGATATATTTCATGTTTTTATGTCAACAGATTTAATACTCTTTTCCTTTAAATATGAGAATTTTGTAACCCTACTTAGAAATGATTTCCCCACTCAAGTCTATGCAAAATAGTTTTATGCTGGGCTTCCCTGGTGGTATAATGGTTAAGAATCTGCCTGCCAATGCAGGGGACACGGGTTCGAGCCCTGGTCCAGGAAGATTCCACATTCTGCAGAGCAACTAAGCCCGTGAACCACAACTACTGAAGCCTGCACGCCTAGAGCCCGTGCTCCGGAACAAGAGTAGCCACCGCAATGAGGAGCCTGCGCACAGTAAGGAAGACTAGCCCCCTGTTCGCTGCAACTAGAGAAAGCCTGTGTGCAGCAATGAAGACCCAACACAGCCAAAAATAAATAAATACATTTATATTAAAAAATAGTTTTTTGTTTTTTTATGTTTAAGCTTTTGGTTCATCTGGAATCTCTTTTGGCTTAAGGAGCAGTGTTGGGATCTGGATTTATTTATCTGCAAAATCGTTGTCCCAACACCATTTATTAAATGATGCTCTAGAAGTTGACAGTCAGCCTGTGAAATTATGTGCTATGAAGAGCTTTGTTCAACCACGGACCACCTAACCCAGTCAGAATCTCTAGTGAGTTGATTTGCTTAACAGTCACTTTCTAGTTCCAGATTCTCTTTACATACAAAACAGTCACAGTATGAATAACAAAGCAAGTTTTAATGCCGCCTCTCTTCCTCCCTAGACCCAGAGGGAGTAAAGGAGAGTAATGTTCCTGTCCAAAAGTGAGTTAAGGATTGGAATTTCTTACCACAATGCTCGGGGGCCAGCGGTCACTCATTGCAGAGAAGGGGACTGGAGCCGCTGTTTCCCCCGAGGTTCTTGTCCTAGAAAACACTGGGTCTTGCCTCATCTAATTAGAGAGAAGCAGCAAGTCCACCAGGCCATCTCAGCAGGGCCAAAAGCCTCCAGGGGTGAGTAGATGTCTTGTTATCCAAACTGCCCCAGGACAGGCAGCCACATAGTGCAACTTGTTGCAGGGCTAGCCCCAAAAAAGCTCGGCATAAGAACATTTTTAAAAAAAATAACCAGCCCATAGTCAGTCAAACATAATACCTGCACCTAAAATCCTAACTACTGTTTCTTACTCCAGTGGCATCGGCCTGGATTATACTCAAAGATTTTAATGACTTGAAGAGAACTGTCTCCGCTATGAAAGGAAGAGACTCTCTTTACAAAGTGGCGTTTGCCTTTTGGGGTGCAGACCCTAAAGGGGGTTCCTCTGGGGACCCTATCAATTCATTAGGTTAATGGCGTTCAATCTATGGTCTGCATATATTTGGACAGGGTGCAAAGGCTTTCTAAGGGGCACCCAAACCCGGAGAGGTTTAAGGAATGAACTTCCTGGTGCTCAGTTTCCATATGTGTATCTTCGTAAAATTTAATCTGCCTGAGAGTTTGCCTTCAGGTCGCCTTTTACAACCACCTCTTACCCATTCATCATGAATCTAACTGAGGTTCTGCCCCGGGTGTGAATGCCCCTGATTATGAAAGGGAAGGACAATTGGAAATGTGGGCGGGGTGCTGAGGAAGCCAGTGACTAGGGAGTTGCTGGTGGGTTCTTTGACAGATCAGGGAGTTTTCAATCAGAGAAGGACAGAGCTGGCTGTTAGCTTTTAGTCATTTCAGCGATTTGTTTTTAGTGGTAGACAACTAACAATGTAACTTATTTTTAGTGGCATATCTTCAAAAGAATTTTATTTTATCAGTAAAACAGAGAAGTTGTTCAGATAATTGAGTACCATTTTATACCCACATACTTTCTATCTATGTATGTGCAAAAAGTTTTCTCAATTGTTTCAAAAAAGTGAAAATAGGAATAAAGTTGATGTTAAGCTAGTTTCAGTCCATCATCCACGGATACATTTAATAATTGAAAACCCCCCAAACCATTAAACAAAATAGACCCATTCCTCTCTAAAGAGCTTCATTCCCAGCACATTTTATTGTATTTTGCTTTATATATATATATATATATTTTTTTTTTTTCATTTGTTTGTTTGTTTTTTTGGGCTGTTTGGCCTGTGAGATCTTAGTTTCCTGACCAAGGATCAAACCCCGTGTCCCCTGCAGTGGAAGCGTGGAGCCCTAACCACGGGACCAGCAGGGAACTCCATATTTTGCTTTATACTTTTTTATCTTATGCTTTACTTTATATTTACTTATTATTTAATTACTTAAAATATATAATATTTAGGTACTTTGATCAGCTATTTACTGATAATAATTGTAAAGATAATTCAATCCAGAAAAAATAATTTTTTCAACATAGACCTTTGTGGTCAAAGGAAATAATTTTTCAGTTTCAATTTATAAACCTATTTTTTTTTTTTTTTTTTTTTTTTGCTGTACGCGGGCCTCTCACTGCTGTGGTCTCTCCCGTTGCGGAGCACAGGCTCCGGACGCGCAGGCTCAGCGGCCATGGCCATGTCGCTCCGTGGCATGTGGGATCTTCCCGGACCAGGGCACGAACCCGTGTCCCCTGCATCGGCAGGAGGACTCTCAACCACTGCGCCACCAGGGAAGCCCTATAAACCTATTTTTGTTATAGAAACATAAGGAAGATCAATAAAAGACTTTCAGGTATAAAACTATTACAGTAGGTTAGAGTTCTGACGGGAAAGGCGGAGCTCAGAGCCAGGGCCTGTGAAGGCCTCCTGGCCTCAGATCTCCCCTCCACGCTGAGTTTGAGAGGCTGGCGGCCTTATGAATTCTGTAAGATCATCGCCCCGAAGACAACAGGTAACATTAAAGCCTATTACTCGGGCTGCCTTTCATTGGCCTCCATCACTTATTAGAGAACAAAAGACGTTTTCATTTTTCTCCTTCAGGAGAACGGGAGGCAAGGCCCCGTGCTGTATGAGGGTGGGGTGGGGATTAGGTCAGCCCAGCAGCTGGGCGTGGTGTCCTCTCCAGGCCCCCCCTCAGGTGTTTAGCCTAAGTTCATTAACCTAAGTTTATTTCTCGTTCACGTGAAACTCACGTGACACAGTGGAGAGGGCAGGTAGGAGGGTGTGTGTGTGTGCGTGCCTGGGATGTGCTTCGCAAAATCATTCAGGGCCACTTTGGACAGAGGCTCTGATTCTTAGCTGGCTACATCCAAGTCTGCCCCAGGCCTTAGCAACCGCTCTGCAGAAGAGGCAAGAGACGGAGGAACATTTACGGGAGGTTTGGCTGGGCCAGGCCCGGGGGGTGGGGGGTGGGGGAGAGGAGCATCGCCCCGCCCACCTCCTGAAACTACTCTCAGCAGCACGACCACACCAGAGGCAAGGGGTTGTGGAGTGTAGTTTTCCTGGGTGTCCTGGAAGAAGAGGGCATTGGTGGGCTCCCCAGCTGGCTGTATCTGCCATCCTGGGGTCGAAGGTTTGAAGAAAGCTGAGAAGGTTGAAAATAGCCCCTGGAGCCTGAGGGGAACAGCTGAGGCGGAAAACATGCGCCTACAATTGGCAGCCTCGATGTCAAGTTCCATCTGGGGGTGGAGAGGTTTCCTCCAGCCGTTCGCAACAGCCACGACAAGGTGGAGAGTTGGTTAGATCTAGGTTGGGGTTTTAGGGGATCAGCATGGCAGAAGGACAGGGGAACTAGGGGGTTGAAGAGCTTGGTAGGAAAGGAGGTGAGGAACCGCCACATGTTTTGCGGGTAAGGAAGGGAGTGGGCGTGGCTGATCAACAGAAAAGGGCTCAGGTGCCTAGAGGTCCTGATGAAATTGAAAAGCGATGTAGTGGGTGGAAGGGAGTGAGGCTGAGAGGTAGAGATTGCCATCCAAGAAGGGTGTGTGTTGTGGACTGAATGTTTGTGTCTCCCCCCCACCAAATTCATATTTTGAAACCCTAGCCCCCCAGTGTAATGGTATCAGCAGGTTGGGTCTTGGGGAGGTGATTAGGTCATGAGTGTGCCCTCATGAATGGGATTAGTGCCCTTAGAAGAGTCCCCAGGAGCTTGCCTTTCCCTCTCCCTTTCTCTTCTTTCTCAATTTCTCCCTCTCCCTCTCTCCCTCTTTTTCCTCTTTCTCTCTCTCTCCCTCTCCCTCCCTCTCTCCCTCTAGGATACAACGAGAAAACAGCCATCTGCAACCCTGAAGAGGGTCCTCACCGGAACCCCACCATGCTGGCACCCTGATCTCTGACTTCCAGCCTCCAGAACTGTGAGAAATAAATTTCTGTTGTTTATAAGCCACCCAGCCTGCGATGTTTTGTTACAGCAGCCAGAAAGAACTAAGTCAGTGTGTTTCAATTTACAATTTTGGATTTTGATAACCCTGGGTAGAGTGAAGATGCCACGTGAAGCCAAAGGGAGGTGAGGATGGGGAGGGGGAGTGCAGCCAAGGTGATCTTTTCTTTATTTCCCCAGATAACACCCATCTGGGTGCTGTTGTCTTGGCCATTAGAAAGTTAAATGACTTGAATCAGAAGCAGTTAAAAATCATTACTAAGTAGATTTTGTTTCTAAATTGTTAAAACAATTCAGTGATGTGTATTTGTATAACAGAGAAAAAGATGTTAAAATACATAGCTTTTTTTATCAGGGAATTATGTTTCCAACTCTTTTCTGTATATATGTATTCTATATAAATAAAAAAGTAAAGGCCTCTATCACATGGGAGGTGTGATGTCAATTAAGCACAATGTAAAATTAAACTGTGTCTTTGGGGTGGATGGAAATGAATGCATGATACCTTCTGTTATATTATTAGATAATATTATCAGTATCCTGACACAGAAATGAGGACTTTAGGGGACCTAATTAGAAATACTAGTAATGATTTAAACTCTAAAGATTAAGAAATACTTTTATATTTTAGCCCAAGCTAGTTAAATTTTCTTTTTCCTATGAAGCCTTACCAGGTGTCAGCGAGGGAGCCTGTCCAGGTAGGATCCTGCCTGGGTGGAAACAACTGATGTAATTATCTTGGCTTATGTAGTCAAGAAAGCTACCTATTAGGTAATGTCTGTATTGCTCAGGCATGAGTCTTGGGGAATTCCAGAAAGAGATTGCTCTAGAAGATTCTGTCTATACATATTTTGCTGTGCTCTTCTCACTATATTTAAGCACAGCTTTAAAATCAGATGCAAAAAATATTTCTGTGCTGATTTCAAATAATCTTTCATCATCTCGGCCACAAATAGAATACAAGAAGTTAACTACTGAATATTTAACGTGAACCCTGTGGGGCGGATAGCTTTGCCTCCTTCTTCCTTCTCTCCATGTAATTGCTGGTCCTCAGCGAGAAGTTGGAGCTGATCTAATCAAGACCTACTACCCAGATCTGCAGTGCAGCTCACCACCCCCTTATATTTTTTTAACTTGTTGAGTTTAATAACCACATTCTTGCAAAGGGTATAGCAGAAAGAGAACTGAGTCATAAAAAGCAAGAGATGTTTGTATTACTTTCATAAGGCTGCTAACTCGGTGACTTTTTTTTTTTTTTTTTTTTTTTTGCGGTACGCGGGCCTCTCACTGTTGTGGCCTCTCCCGCTGTGGGGCACAGGTTTCGGACGCGCAGGCTCTGCGGCCATGGCTCACGGGCCCAGCCGCATGTGGGATCTCCCCGGACCGGGGCACGAACCCGTGTCCCCTGCATCGGCAGGCGGACTCTCAACCACTGCGCCACCAGGGAAGCCCTAACTTGGTGACTTTACAACAAAAATTTATTCTCTCACAGTTCCAGAGGCCAGAGTCCAAAATGGAGGTGTTGGCAGGGCCATGCGCCGTCTGAAGGCTCCAAGAGATAACCTTTTCTTGTGTCTTCCAGCTTCTGGTGGCTCCTGGCATTCCGTGGCTTGTGGCAACATCACCTCAATCTCTGCCTCTGTCTTGTGTCCTCTCCTCTTTTTATTTTTATTATTTTGTGGGTGAATTATTTCCTTCCAGTTTTATTGAGATATAATGGACATATAGCACTGTGTAAGTTACAGCATCCTGATTTGACTTACATACATCGTGGAATGAGGACCACAATAAAGCTAGTGAACATCCATCATCTCATACAGATACAAAATTAAGAAAAAGAAAAAAAACCTTTTTTCCTTGTGATAAGAACTCTTAGGATTTATTCTCTTAACTTTCACATATAACATATAGCAGTGTTAATTATATTTATCATGTAGTACATTACATCCTTAGTATTTATTTATCTTATAACTGTAAGTTCATACCTTCTGACTGCCTTCATCCAGGTCCCCCTCCCCCCACTCCCCACCTCTGGTAACCATACATTTGATCTCTTTTTCTATGACTTTTTTTTTTGAATTTTATTTTATTTATTTTTTTATGCAGCAGGTTCTTATTAGTTATCTATTTGATACATATTAGTGTATACATGTCAATCCCAATCTCCCAGTTCATCACACCACCACCCCTCCCCCCCACCGCTTTCCCCCCTTGGTGTCCATACGTTTGTTCTCTACATCTGTATGTCTATTTCTGCCCTGCAAACCGGTTCATCTGTACCATTTTTCTAGGTTCCACATATATGCGTTAATATATGGTATTTGTTTTTCTCTTTCTGACTTACTTCACTCTGTATGACAGACTCTAGGTCCATCCACGTCTCTACAAATGACCCAATTTCATTCCTTTTTATGGCTGAGTAATATTCCATTGTGTATATGTACCACATCTTCTTTATCCATTCATCTGTCGGTGGGCGTTTAGGTTGTTTCCATGTCCTGGCTATTGTACATAGTGCTGCACTGAACATTGGGGTGCATGTGTCTTTTTGAATTATGTTTTTCTCAGGGTATATGCCCAGTAGTGGGATTGCTGGGTCGTATGGTAGTTCTATGTTTAGTTTTTTAAGGAACCTCCATACTGTTCTCCATGGTGGCTGTATCAATTTACATTCCCACCAACAGTGCAAGAGGGTTCCCTTTTCTCCACACTCTCTCCAGCATTTGTTGTTTGTAGATTTTCTGATGATGCCCATTCTAACTGGTGTGAGGTGATACCTCATTGTAGTTCTGATTTGCATTTCTCTAATAATCAGTGATGTTGAGCAGCTTTTCATGTGCCTCTTGGCCATCTGTATGTCTTCCTTGAAGAAATGTCTATTTAGGTCTTCTGCCAATTTTTTAAACCTGCATGAACCTGAGTGGGATGAGAATCAGAGGTTTGGGTGTGACTTAGACTATTCCCTCCTCTTTTAGGGACTAAAACATCTTTAAGGAACATATCTGAGCCCAAGAGCATGGAAGATTAAAGGGTCCATAAAATCAATGTTAAAAATCCAAAAATTCACAAAATTCCCATTTCTTGGGAAATAATTTTTTTTCCTTTAAGCCTTAGCCCAAAACTTAGGTTATTAAAAAAAAAAAAACCTCAAATATACAATTGTTTCTTCTCCCTGTATAAGCACCACTGTAAATTCAATTTCTGGAATATAAAATGTCTGAGATGTTTCACTCTCCCTACATGAAAACAGTAAGTCTAGACTTCAAATTTATATTTTAACCACATGGCTTTGCTTTTTAATCTTCATGATGACTGTCATTTGTTTCTCTAGCATTATTCATTTGTTTACTGAAGCCAAGAAACATCGTGAGTTTATCTAAGTCAGGATGATAGAGTACATAAGAAAAAATGAAATCCATTTTGTGACTACATAAAATGAGAATACGTTCCTGAAGAAAGTCCTGTTCCAAAAGGATAAACAGGTGATGGATTTCCCCAACAGCCTGAAGCATTTTTTTTAAACAAAGAGCTATCTTTGGTTTAAAAAAATGATTTTAAAAAGTGAAGTAAAGAATAGCAACAGTAGTCTGCATCACTGTCCCCAGAGCCGAAGTTGTTCGATGCTTAGATATAATTTCAGTCATTTGAGGATCAAGAAAAAAAACCTTTTTTTTTTTTACTTTTTATTTTATATTGGAGTTTAGCCGATTAACAATGTTGTGATAGTTTCAGATGCACAGCAAAGGGACTCGGCCCTACATGGACATGTATCCATTGTTTTTAAAAGGATAATTTGGGGTACTTATATTTGGCCTCCAAACACAGTGCACATGTTTAGAAATTGTGGACTCCTGGAAGATATTTGATTATTTAAAAATATTTTTATCATTGATTAGTGTACTGGGTTGGATCATGTCCCCTGCAAATTCATGTCCACCTGGAACCTCAAAATGTGACCTCATTTGGAAACAGGATTTTGCAGATGTAACTGGTTAGGTTAAATTGGGATCACACTGGATTAGATTGGGCCCTAAATCCAGTGACTGGTGTCCTTATAAAAAGGCCATATTGGGAATTCCCTGGTTGTCCAGTGGTTAGGACTTGGTGCTTTCACTGCTGTGGCCCGGGTTCAATCCCTGGTCAGGGAACTCAGATCCTCAAGCCGCACGGCCAAAAACAAACAAGGCCATATCAAGACACAGAGACATACACAAAAAACTCCCCGTGAGGACAGAGGCAGATACTGGAGTGATGAGTCTGCAAGCCAAGAAGTGATGGCCACTGCCAGAAGCTAGGAAGAGGCAAGGAGGGAGTCTTCCCTGGAGCCTTCAGAAAAAGTATGGCCCTGCTGACACTTTAATTTCAGACTTCTGGCCTCCAGAACTGTGAGAGAATAAATCTCTGTTGTTTTAAGCCACCAAGTTTGTGGTACTTTGTTATGGCCCTAGGAAACCATCATACTTAGGTTGGGTAAAATAGGGAGATGACAATAACATTTTTTCTAAGTGTTGTAATGACCAGCCTGTAATACAGCCTGAACCAACTCAAGATACTTCCTGCTGGAGGAGTGAAGTTCACAGGTTCTTTGGTTCAGGGTTTACTAAAATGTAGCTAATAGACTTCCCTTCAAGTAGAGAAACGATTTTCTATTTTAAATATAGTCAGGTTTGCTATGCTTCATGGTATCTTTATCTTCAGTAAATTGAACTCTACCTAGAAACAACATACATTGCAGTCCCTGAAAATATTACTTTTCATAATTTGATTTTGCATCTTCCTTCATCTCCAAGGTAAGCCTTATACAGATACATCTTATTTAATTTTACTTTCAGCTAACAGTTCCAAATGCTGTGTTTCTATGTCCTATGAATGCACTCCAAACCATTCTGTTGCTTATTTACCAAACTTTATGAGGCTATGAACCTTTATGGTGATTTGTTTTTTGAGGCTTAGGCAATATTTTTATACGCTGATTGCTAAAATCAAAGCATAGAGATTACTTACACTCACAAGGGATGATCCATCACAATAGAAATGTAAACAGGAGTTTACTTCATCATTTTGCTGGTTGTTCTTCTCTGGTACATTCATCAGACTCCATTTCCTCTTTTGCCCTAGTATACTTTATTGTATATTGTATATTAAAGTATACTTTATTGTCTTAGGAACTTTCTTCTCAGGGTTCATATGAGAAGGGAGTTATGGCCTCCTTTACACAGGGAGCTAATGGAATAAAGGACTTGCTCTAAATTATATTTTTCCTATCTGTGTGTAGGTCTTCTAGCTGGATTAGTGCCAGCTCTTCCTCCTATTCTCAGCCCAAATTCTTGTCCTTTGGCACTCTCAATTTCCTTTTCTATCAGGAATGAACTCCATGTTCATAAGTATGTGCCCTGAAATGACCAACCAACATTCTCGTTGAAAAGGGGTCCCCTTGATGTCAACATAGGAAAATAAGACAGAATAGCAGGGCAGGGTTCTTTCTCTATACTGATTTACAGCCAAGATGGAAACTAAAGACTATTGGCTAAGTCTGGCCATTAACCTACATAATCATACAAGCATAGATATTTGTTTTTTGGTGATATTTACCACGAAGCACAGTGAAATTGAGTCTAAGACCTGATTTAATGTTTTGATTTTTCTATCCTATGCTCTAATCTTGTTGTAAGCATGGAGCTGTTACTTGTTTACCCAGATGATCACAAGGTTTGAGAAAGCATTTGAGAGGTGAGGGAATAACCTAATATGCAACAGGGTTAGATGATCTGAAACTTTGCCTATGAAGTGAATGCCTATGGTTGCCGTGTTCTTGGAAATACAGACAGCTTTCATGGAGATAAATTAAGCATAACATTTTAAAGCAGCCAGCTAATGCAGGAAATGTGTTAGATTTATGTAGTCAGGATTTTAGAATTTGAGAGATATGGGGTCTCACGTATGTACTTTCTTTAATGGCAGTTCCAATCAGTAGCTGTTAAATATTGTCAATCCAGAGAACATGAGAAGAAAGAGAGCCGAGTTTTGGGAACTACTACAGTGGGATGGTATCTTTAAACATAGCAGAACTTACTAGTGATTGTCTTGAGAGGCAGATGGCCTCATGGGTCACTAATTCTGCGGACTCTATGAAAGAGAATAGAATTGAGTGGTCAAAATAAAGGCATAAAGAAGAAGTAAAACAAATACCAGGGGTACAGACCTCTGGGTTATAGAACACCATCCAACATTTCATTGGCCTGGCCATCATTTTTTTTATAAAGCAGTAAGTTCCATCTGTTGGGGGAATTTTCTTTCCTTAACTTCTATAGAGAACAAATTATTTTCTTAGAACTGGGGATGGTATTGTGTTTTAAAGATGGTTCTTAGACTTTTAATCTCTCTTTATATCAAGTTAAACTTTTGTTTGCAATTGTGATTAAAAAAAAAAGTCCGCCAAACGTTGTACGTTGAACCCAGCAATGCACATTTTACACCCAAGCCTGTCGACAAAGTGTGACGTTGGGCATGTGAAAGAAATATCCCATGGCCTGCCAATGTCTAACTTTATTTTTGCCCAACTCACAACTCATCTGACTAAAAACGATACTTAACCTCAATGTTTTTCTGTCATTTCAGGATCTCACTGTACTGAAATATGTCACTGTGGTACAAAATTAAGAAAGGAATTGAAACAAGGGAAATTTTTACTGTTAAGAAATGTAAGAAATAGTGCTTGCTTCATGGTATGATTTCTACGCTTTCTAATTATACTAACTCTACACAGTTTGTGTAGCAAGAATTTCATCTTTTCTTTCTTTGGCCCGGCGTTTTGGGCTTTCTCCACGGCAACTATCAATATTTTTAATAAAGAGACAGATGCCCAGATATTGGCTCCCAGTTCTCAGGGTGTCCACCGGTGACTGTGGAACTTCAGGAAAGTCATTCTTCACCATCGAGCATGGCTTGTTTCTATTTTTATAGAGTTGAGCTATGTAGCTAAAAAAGCTATGTAGCTTTTTTATATGTTGAATTTGGGTAGTTTGTTATTAAGTCTGTAATAAGTAACATCAAAATATAAATAATTGAAACTTAATCATACAAAATTTGGTGGGTAAAATAGTGTCCCAAGGGAGAAGTAAAAATCCAAAGCTACTCATACAGGCAAGGTTTTTTTTTTTTTGCCGTACGCGGGTCTCTCACTGTTGTGGCCTCTCCCGCTGCGGAGCACGGGCTCTGGATGTGCAGGCTCAGCAGCCATGGCTCACGGGCCTAGCCGCTCCGTGGCATGTGGGATCTTCCCAGACCAGGGCACAAACCTGTGTCCCCTGCATCGGCAGGCGGACTCTCAACCACTGCGCCACCAGGAAAGCCCCAGGAAAGGTTTTCATATAGTTTGTGTTATGTAGCATTTGTGTGTGTGTATCTTTTTTTTGTTTGTTTATTTTATTTGTTTTTATATATACTCCTTAATTTAATTTTTATTTTATATTGGGGTATAGTTGATTTACAATGTTGTGTTAGTTTCCGGTGTACAGTGAAGTGGTTCAGTTATACATATACATATATCCATTCTTTTTCAGATTCCTTTTCCATATAGGTTATTACAGAACACTGAGTAGAGTTCCCTGTGCTATACAGTAGATCCTTGTTGATTATCTATTTTATATATAGTAGTGTATATATGTTAACCCCAAACTCCTAATTTATCTCTCTCCCAACCTTTCCCTTTTGGTAACCTTGTTAGTTTTCGAAGTCTGTGAGTCTGTTTCTGTTTTGTAAATAAGTCCATTTGTATCATCTTTTTAGATTTCACATATAAGTGATATCATATGATATTTTTCTTTCTCTGTCTGACTTACTTCACTCAGTATGATAATCTCTAGGTCCATCCATGTGTATGTGTATCTTTAGGGGTTAGATTTGGGGAGTGTTTACTAGGACTGCAAAAACAAAGTATCACAGACTAGGTGACTTAAAAAACGGAAATTGATTTTCTCACAGTTCTGGAGGCAGGAGTCTGAGATCAAGGTTTTGGCAGGGTTGGTTTCTTCTGAGGCCTCTCTCCTTGGCTTGTAGATGGCCATCTTATCCCTGGGTCATCTCATGGTCTTTCTTCTGTGTGTGTCTGTGTCCAAATCTTCTCTTCTTAAAGGATATCAATCATGTTGGATTAAGGCCCACTTTAATGACCTCATTTTAACTTAATTACCTCTTTAAAGGTCCTATCCAAATGCCATCACATTCTGAAGTGCTGGAATTAGTACTTCAACATATGAATTTTGGGGGGACCCAATTCAGTGCATACCAGTGGGTATGTAGCTTTAACAGCTTTATTGAGGTATAATCTATGTGCTATAAATTTTACCCATTTTAAGTTTCATGAGTCTTAGTAAGTTTATATAGTCTCACGACCATCACCACAATCCTGTTTTAGAACCACATGGTCTTGTTCTAAGTCTGAAAGCACACAATGATGTAATGGGAATATTGAATAACTGCCTAAACGTTACATTCCCAAATTTCTTACTAAAATTTATGTTTTAATAAAGGGTTAAAACTGTTGTCTTTATGCATGTGCAGAGTCAGGAAGTATATGGGAAATCTCTGTACCCTCCCTTCAATTTTGCCATTAATCTAAAACTGCTCTAAGAAAAAAAGAAGCCTTGATAAAAGCAAAACAAAACAAAAACAATTGCTTCTTGGCCTAAAAATTTTCATAATCAACTACACTCTGCTTATTTATTGCCTTTTTTTTCTTGGCTGCACCACGTGGCATGTGGGATCTTAGTTCCCTGACCAGGGATGATTGAACCTGCACCTCCTGCAGTGGAAGCATGGAGTCTTAACCACTGGACCGCCTGGGAAGTCCACCATGGTTTTTCATGTAAAGATGAAGGCACAGCCCCAAACAATGGAGGGTTTCATCTAACTGTTGAGAGTCAGTTTGATAGAACAGAAAGAACACTGGACCAGGAGCTGGGAGACCAGAGTTTGCTCTGGGTTCCATGCTTTCCTCCCTGAGCCCCAGTCCCCTCAATAAAAAAACTCTGATCACCATGTAGGGTTGGTATAAACATCAAATGAGGTTACAGAGGTCAAAAATCCTTACAAATTATAAATTGCAGTGTAAATGTGAAATGGTATTGCTTTTTGAAGACAAATAAAATGGACCCCTGATTAGATAGAATGAAAATAGCCTCTTCTGAACTGTTAACAGCTTACCCAGTTACTTTGAAACATAATTATCTTCCTAGGACCTCAAACTTTATTATTGTTGTTTTTTAAATTAATTTTATTGAACTATAGTTGATTTACAATGCTGTGTTAATTTCTGCTGTACAGCAAAGTGATTCAGTTATACACACACACACACATTCTTTTTCATATTCTTTTCCATTATGGTTTATCACAGGATATTGAATATAGTTCTCTGTGCTATACAACAAGTAGGACCTTGTTGCTTATCCATTCTATATAATCATTGGCATCTGCTAACCCCAAACTCCCACTCCATCCTTCCCTCTCTCCTCCCCCGTGGCAACCACAAATCTGTTCTCTATGTCTGTGAGTCTGTTTCTGTTTCATAGATAAGTCCATCTGTGTCATATTTTAGATTCCACATATAAGTGATATATAATATTTGTCTTTCTGTCTGACTTACTTCATTTAGTATGATAATCTCTAGGTCCATCCATGTTGCTGCAGATGGCATTATTTCGTTCTTTTTTATGGCTGAGTAGTATCTCATTGTGTATATAAATATATCACATCTTTATCCATTTGCTGGATAAAACATTTAGGATGTTTCCATGTCTTGCCTATTGTGAATAGTGCCGCTATGACCATAGGGGTGCATGTATCTTTTTGAATTATAGTTTTGTCCATATATATGCCTAGGTGTGGGATTGCTGGATCATATACCAACTCTATTTTTAGTTTTTTGAGGAACCTCCATACTGTTTTCCATAGTGGCTGCACCAATTTACATTCCCACCAACAATGTCGAGGTAGAACCTCAAACTTTAAATTGGTTTATGATCTAATTATTCATGTACCAAACCCCCTAAAAGAAATTGGCTCAAAATCACAAAGAGAGATTAGGGTATATGTTGACTGTTACCAAATCAGGTTTTCAAGTTCATGAACAGAGGTCATATTTCATAACACTTTTAAGTATATCTCTTATACACTGGGAAAGCTGTTTTCAGTTTGAAGCTTCCTTTGCTTTTGCTCACAAGGTTCTCTCCTAAAAGAGATTTGTGTTGTTTGAAACTAGAGTATGGAAAAGGAAAAGTCTCTCCCACCATTCTACTCTACCATCTATCTCAATTCGGAGTATCCTGACTTCAGCCAAAATACTCTTGGTGCTGAAGTCACATTTGGGTCTTAATTGAAATATATGTAGTGAGGCAGGTTTATAGCAAATTAATTCCTCATTAAATGGTTTCCTTAACACCCATCATTTTAACAGAGATTTTTAGTACTTGGAGCAGTGCACCAGAGTAGAAGGTAGGGCCCTTTGCAAAATGGAAGAAAACATTGCGGCAGGGGATGTGAACATGGAAAATGTGTGGGAATATGCAGGGTGGTTCTCAGGCAGATGTTTTTGGAAATGATATTAATCCTACAAAATTATCAGTGCTCACGTATCCCTCTAACTTTTGTAAAAGAGTTCACTGAGCAGTGTGTACATAAACCCACAACTGTGAACCAATGAAGTTTGCAACTTCAAGTATAATAAAATACTGGTTAATTATGTTTAAAACTTATGACTGGCAATTCTTAGATTGAATCACTCAAATTCTAAAGAACTGGTGTATTCTTAAGAACACGAAATCTTACATACATTACAAAACATCCTTCTTTCTAAATGAATTTGCTCTTTCGAATGGAAGCCATTAGCGGTGCATTGAACCATATGTGGAAAGAATTCAGATAACAGAAAGTTCTGTTGGTTTCCCCAGGATGTTAATTTTAAGTACTCTTTTTACAAAGAGATCTGTCTTAATGAGCTTGCTTTTCCTTCATTGAGACCGGGAGTTTAACCTGGCCATTGAGCTCAGTGTCTTAATGTACATAATGCTTTCAGGAAAGCCATTGAAAACAGCTGGGGCTAAGAGTCCCCAGATCCCAAGGCCATGGCTAAATTATAAAAGACAAGGGGAGGATCCAGCTGCAGGTTCTGCATGAGATGGGTATCTCAAGGGAAGAATAAAATGTCTTTTCTTCTGAATCCCATAGAGTATATTTTGCTTTATAGACAAAGGTGGGAGAGAGGGGACTCTGGAATTATTTGAGACGCAATCTTAAGAGGTATGTGAGATTATACTCATTAAAAACAAACTTAGGTGGAACCTCAGAAACAGAAGTGGTACCGAGGTAGGGTGTGCCTTTTGAGCATGTAAGGTAGCTACAAAATCTGCCTTTGTAACTCCTAGCAAGTTATGAGGTTGGTGAAATTGACCTAGGCTCAGCCTTAATTTTTTTTTTTTTTGCGGTACACGGGCCTCTCACTGTTGTGGCCTCTCCCGTTGCGGAGCACAGGCTCCGGACGCGCAGGCTCAGCGGCCATGGCTCATGGGCCCAGCCGCTCGGCGGCACGTGGGATCTTCCCAGACCGGAGCACGAACCCGCGTCCCCTGCATCGGCAGGCGGACTCTCAACCACTGCACCACCAGGGAAGCCCAGCCTTATGTTTTTAATCAGAATAAAAACAGGAGTGAATAAAAACCTGACATTTTTCCAAGCCTAAGTTTCCCACATCATTGCTGCTTTGCATCAAAAGGTGTCTAGAATAGTCACCTCTAGATTATTCTCTGATTAGTGAGATGTGATAAATGGTAAAGGCATCTACTTCTAAAGAGGCTTAGAGAAGTGTGCTAAGCAATCAGCTTTAACCCCAAATAATGCAACATGAGTGGCTGGGTTTGTTAATGATCACTCTGAACAGCGTTCCTTGTAAGCAATGGCCATGAGCATGGTAAGTTATGTTCATTTTCTCTGACTGCAGGGTTGCACCTTCCTGCACTATAAAAAGCTGCTCATGTTCCTCCAGGTTTCAGATGGTTTCCATGATTCCATCCTTGTTCTTAGGGCATCAGTCCTTCCCCTGGTGGATGGAAGATAGTTCCTGTTTAGCAGAAGACTGGGTCCATCTTTCCCTCAATCAGTGATCATCTTCATGCAATTGCTGCCTGTAGAAGACTTTCAGGACTTCTCTGTAGACAAGATAAGCCAGTGTAGACAGAAGGGCATCTCCTTGGGGATGGTCCCTGAGGAAGACCCGAAGGAAAGGGGGAAAGGGTAAGCAAACCCAGATCCACTGATGACCTTCAGTAAAAGCAGTGAGATAAATTACAAATCCGTCTTAAAGGAAATACCGTAAGGGCCAAGTTTTCCAGATCAAATTGGTACTCAGTTGTGCATGTCGAAAACTTGTGTCCTAAAGAGGGAGACAGATTTCTAAATATGACTTGCTAATGTCAGTGTGTGCCTGCATTTGTACTCAGCAAATATTTATTATTGTCACATATATCCCCAGGATCTTGTTAATTATTAGAAGTGCAAAAATGAGTAAGACATGATCTCTGTAAGATGGGACACTAATTAATAAAGGTCTTAATCTCAAAAGAGTATTTGAGTGATTTTAAAAAAGCATTCTTTTGGAAATGTCATTGTAAACACAAAGAATATACTTGAATTAATTCTAAGGTTTTTAGTGCCTTCATAATGAAACATTAAAGCAAGTCATATATGTATGATATATATATATATCTCCAGTATAACAGTTAATATTCATTTGCTAATCTATAGAACTCTGATATCAACTGTATATTAAAATAAGCTCATCTCTATCAGTGAAAACATGGTACCTTTTTTCCATTTTAATAGTACTTGACAACAACAACTAATCTTTAAAAGGCTTATTAGGACCCCTTGATTTGAGTTGGGTTTATACAAATGACACTTGATTAAATTTTAAGGTAGTTTGAAAAGAAATTTGCTAAGAGACTTGACATCCTTTACCATAAATGGTTTTCACTCTGTATCTCGACTTTAGGCTGTAATGAATACCATACTTGGATCTCCTTTGTAAATATTTACTTGTTCTAATAAAAGAGAAATAGAAAAACATTATTTATTCTTGTGCTAAGAACAAGGAAGTTTATAAACACAAATCATTTGGTAGCACCGACAATGACAGACTTCAACTTCTAAGCATGTCAGTCCTGAATGTACATGTGGAGCTGAGTTGCCAAAGAGACTCCGGAGGGGAACTGAATCCCCGACCTAACAAACTCTGGGTGGCATTTTTGTCTCGAGGTTAGATATAAACAGTGAACCACAGAGAAGTGAAAGCCATCGTTTAATGCTTTAGATTAAAGACAAGCCCAGAGAAATGATTAGAATTCTTGAATCTTAATGAGCTGTTCTGATCCTCTGGTCTGGTTTTCCCCTAAATTAAGTCATGGAACATAGAAGAGAAATCCTATTCTTTAACTTGAAAGCTTAACCCCCCACTCCCAAAATGTACACAAGGCGGCTCCTACATCGAAGTACCATGTGCCAAAGGGAAAGCATCTTTAAAATCTTCCCCCCAGTACTAACTGTATTGGATTTAAGATGCAATGGAAAAACTAGCTGTAGAGATGAAATATGCAGTATGTAAAGGTAAATTTAAATTTTCATTAGCTTACGTGCAAGCAAAAAAGGCTCTTAATCTATTCTTAATAGTAATTTAGAAAACATCATAAAAGCTGTCCCAAGCCTCCAACTTGAATCAGGTTACTTATTAGAGCGAAACATTTTAAAACAGAAAAGTATCTATACAATTCTGCTGAAAGAGACCTCCCTCGAGACGCACATTTTTTTCATCTTTTTTTTTTTTTTTTTGTCACTGTTAAGGCCAACATTGTCAAGTTTCCAGAAGGTTTTACAACTGATCATTTCACAGTGTTCTCAAGTAGGTCAGAAGAAAAAAATTTTTTAATGATGATCTTCATGCTCTGCTTTGATGACAGGAAGTATAGAGACCAAGTAAAGAATAACCACTTCTGTACTCTTAAGCCCACACTTCATTTAGTGTTTTAAGAAACATAGCATATGTAATTCAGACTAAAGGTGTTTAGTATTATAATTAGTCACAGAGAACTTGCCTTTGGCACTTAACAGCTGTCTAAAAAGTGCATTCAGCTCTTAACCCCTTTATTCTAATGGCCCTGATTTTGTCTGTACTAAAGTGACTTTCACATTTCTTCAGTGTTTGAATGTGAGTTGCACAAATTCCTTGGTGTCCAAGGTCCAGAGACACTGTGCCGTGGAAAGGGAGACAGCCCCATTTCTAAAACAATATTGGGGACATATGGATGACAAAGTATTTTGTGTGTGACTTCTGGGAGATGTGGCTTGGACGTTGAAATACTTGTACCTCTGGGACATTTCTTTTTCTTTTTTTGTTTAAGAAAATTATTTTTTAATTAAAAGAAAAAATTTTAAATTGAATGTGTGACTTTCAGGCATACAGCAAGGTGATTCAGTTATACATACATATATAATATATATATTATATATATATTCTTTTTCAGGTTATTTTCCACTATAGGTTATTACAAGATATTGAGTATAGTTCCCTGTGCTATACAGTAGATCCTTGCTGTGTATATATTTTACATATAGTAGTGTGTATTTGTTAACCCCAAACTCCTAATTTATGTCTCCCTCAACCTTTCCCCTTTGATAACCATGTTTGTTTTCAAAGTCTGTGAGTCTCTTTCTGTTTTGTAAATAAGTTCATTTGTATCCATTTTTAAAATTCCACATGTAAGTGATATCATATGATATTTGTCTTTCTCTGTCTGACTTACTTCTCTTAGTATGATAATCTCTACGTATGATAATCTCTACGTCCATCCATGTTGCTGCAAATGGCATTATTTCATTCTTATTTTTATGACTGGGTAGTATTCCATTGTATGTGTGTTGTGTGTATGTGTGTGTGTGAATATATATATATATATATATATATATTCCAATGTATATATATACCACATCTTCTTTATCCATTCATCTGTCGATGGACATTTAGGTTGTTTCCATGTCTTGGCTATTGTGAATAGTGCTGCTAAGAACATTGGGGTGCATGTATCTCTTCAAATTAGAGTTTTTGTTTTTCCAAATATACGCCCAGGTGTGGGATTGCTGGATCATATGGCAACTCTATTTTTAGTGTTTTAAGGAATCCTCTGGGACATTTAAATGGTTTATGGGAATAACAGGGGAGAATCATTTATTCCAAATATTTCATGCAATCAAGTTATGTTTATCTGTTCAAATATTTCGTTTTAAAATATTGAAATAGTTCAAACATATAGAAAAAGAATATATTCATTCATTTAATAAATATCTTTTGCAAGTCTACTACATGCCAGCAACTGACCTCCATGCTTAGGATACATCAGAGAACTCTATAGACAAGACCCCTACCTTTTTTTTTAATTAATTTATTTTATTTTAGTTTAGTTTTGGCTGCATTGGGTCTTTGTTGCTGCACGTGGGCTTTCTCTAGTTGTGGCGAGCGGAGGCTACTCTTCGTTGCAGTGTGCAGGCTTCTCATTGCAGTGGCTTCTCTTTGTTTCGGAGCATGGGCTGTAGGCGTGGGGGCTTCAGTAGTTGTGGCACGTGGCTCAGTGGTTGTGGCTCATGGGCTCTAGAGTGTAGGCTCAGTAGTTGTGGCGCACGGGCTTAGTTGCTCCGTGGGCACGTGGGATCTTCCCGGACCAGGGCTCGAACCCGTGTCCCTTGCATTGGCAGGAGGATTCTTAACCACTGCACCACCAGGGAAGCCCCAAGATCCCTACCTTTATGGAGAGTATGTTCTGGCAGAGGAGATAGGCAATAAAGAATTACTGCAGAGATGGCCTTGAATAGATGACAGGCAGTGAGACACAGTGACCAAGAAGGAAGTGGATTTAGATAGTCCCTGTATGGTAGTGGGCAGGAAAGCAGAATGTGTGGGTCTAGGTATTGGTGGGTGGGTGGATGGAGTTGCGGGGGAGGCCCAGGAAGTTCTCTTTGTGTCCATGTTCTCTGGGAAGTAGGAAGCAAGGTCAACAGAAAGTAAGGATGGGGGAGATTTGAGGATAGAAGCCGAAGTTGTGAAAAGTTTATTTAGTACAGAATACAATGTAACAGACACTTATAAACAACTGCAGATCAAACATAACATTTTGCCGTACTTTGTTCAGATTTATTTTTTTTAAATAAAGAGTTACAGGGACTTGCCTGGTGGTCCAGTGGTTAAGAGTCTGCTCTTCCATTGCAGGGGGCACGGGCTTGATCCCTGTTTGGGGAACTAAGATCCCACATGCTGCATGGCCCAGCCAAAAAAAACAACAACAAACAGTTACAGAGATAGTCAGAGTAACTCTCCACTGTTCATTTTATCCTTTCCATCCTTCCAAAGACAGCCACTCCCTTGAAGCTGGTATGTGTGATAGCGAAGCAAGTTGTTCAAATTATTAGTGCTTAAGTTGGATCTGAAGCTTCTTGTTTCTCTGAGAAACTGAATGTAACAGGGTTTCCCCTCCCCCACTGCTTTGATTGCTTTGCTTCTTTCAATTGTAGTAAAATATACAAAACGTAGTATTTATCATTTTAACCTACGTATGTGTATAATTCAGTGACATTATATTCACACACAGTGTTGTGTACCCATCGCCACTATCTATTTCTAAAACTTCATTGTCCTCCCCAACATAAACTCGGTACCCGTTAGACAACAATTCCCCTTTCTCCCCTCCCCTCAACCCATGGTAACCCAATTCTACTTTCTGGCTCCATGAATTTGCCTCTTCTAGGGACCGTATATAAATGGACTCATACAATATTTGTTCTTCTGTGTCTGGTTTATTTCACTTAGCATAATGGTTTCAAGGTCCATCCGTGTTGTAGCATATATCTAAATTTCCTTTTTACCCTTTTTATGGCTGATGATATTTTTGGCAGGCTTTTAGCATCATAAAACCTTACTGCAACAGTCATAGTGTAGTTACAGGAGCACAAGGAGTGAAAACCCTGGTGACATCTTCTGTCACCCTCTTTATAGTCCCATATCTATCTGCCATAGTTCCCAGCACAAATCGATCTTCATAAATACTTCTTGAGCTGCTTCATTAGCATCACCTGTAAGCCATAGTGAGTTGATATGGGAAGGCAGGATCTTGTTCCTAGCCATGTATCAAGACCCTGGAAGGCTGCCAGGCTCCTGGCTCTGAGGCCATGCTTGCTGCAAATTCTCTCTGCCCGGCCAAGTGGGCAGGTGCAGAAGATGGCAACTGGATATCAAAAACAGCTGCTGCTTGCTGACCGGAAACAGGGCGGTCACAAGCAGGGGGTCGAGGAGAAACATTTTGCTAATGGTTTCCATAACTTTCCTCCTTGAAAAGAAATAATCTTTAAAATGGCAGAGCCTCCCAAAAGATAGAACATGAGTTATAGTGGTTGTATGTAGGATTTTAGAACTGTGCATTCTGTGGCTTAATGGATGGATGACTTTTGAAGTTTCAAAGACTTGGATTCAGTAATAGTACAGTTTAAAATCACTGTGTCATTTTACCTCCAAAGTTGTTGTATTTTAGAAGAAATTCTGCCTCACTTTCTGGGTATCTTTCCTCAGAAGAACTAATGCTTAAAAAATATTTTCTGAACGTCTTCAAATGAGATATTACTTTTGAAATGAGAAAAAAGGTTAATGAAAAGATTCATTTTCATCCTTGTTGTTAAATGTAAAGTGACTTGTGCTTTCTGTATTAGAACCTGTCTATTTCTTCTAGGTGATTCCTTTATTTTTATTTTTTTTTACATTTTTGGCCAGACTGTGTGACATGTAGAACTTCCCCAACCAGGGATCGAACCCGTGCCCCTTGCACTGGAAGTGTGGAGTCTTAACCACTGGACCACCAGGGAAATCCTAGGTGATTCCTAATACCAGTAACAGTAAACAACTTTTTTTTTAAGGCTTCGTATATGCCAGTGCCTGGGTAAGCATTTTATATACATCCTTACTTAGTGTCCATAACTGTTCTATGAAGTAGGTGATATATTCATTATCATTATACTAGTATTATAGACGAGGAAACCGAGGCTTAGCATGGTTACAAAATAAATAGCAAAACTGTGATTCAAGGCAGGCATTATCCAATGCCAGTTACCTTATTCTTGATCACTACACTGCATCAGGTTATCAGAGGAAGTTCAGGATGGAAGGGTGACTGGAACAGTCTGGTCAAACACCTCTTTTTACAAATCAGGACTCTGAGGCTCTGCGCTATGCCCAGTGGGCTGGTTAATTGCAGGGCCAGAGCTAGAACTGGAGTCTCCCAAGGCCAGAAGACCCTTGTGCCTTCCTACAAGATTGCTTGTGTTGTCTTAGAAACTGCTCTATATCCAATGGCTTAAAAACCAAAACTCTTGTAAATACTAAAACCTAAAACAGTAAGTTGAAAAAGGACAAGCTGGCAGATGAGGTATCATGACCTCTCTAGAAAGTGACAGATGACTTGATATTTCAAGGTGTTTGCTAGTGTCAACACCACATTGTTAGAAGAACTTCTTTTTAAAAGTTTTTTTTAATTTATGTTTTTATTGAGGTATCGTTGATGTACAATAGTATATGTTTCAGGTATACACCATAGTAATTCACAATTGTTAAGAGTTATGTTCCAGTTATAGTTATTATAAAATATTGGCTATATTCCCTGTGTTGTACGATATATCCCTGTAGCTTGTTTATTTTTAGAAGCACTTCTTTCTTCACTGCGTCCTATTTGCCTTCTCGTCTCTCTTCCTCCCCACCTCCTCTAGTTCCTCAGGCTGCCCTTTAACAGCAAAATATCCCATCCCAAAGGCAATGCCTTTGTTCGGACGATACTGTCATCTGATTAAAAGTAGGTCCATCCCTTGGACCTACTAGAGAGAAATCAAAGCAGAATCTCAAAGCCAGAACCACCCCTCCACCGCAGTTGGTAATAATAATCCTTGGTTCTGTGCCGGCTGTGAGAAACTGAAGCAATTGCATTTCAGCAGTAAGATGAGTCCCTAGGTAACCTTTGTTATTTTTTCCATATTTAGTGTTATTGTGCAATGTATTTTAAATTTATTTTTAGTAGCCAATTGGATACTAAAGCACTTTAGCTGCTGCTGTATTTTAGGGCACAGAGGGTGGGTGGGATGGGAAAGGATGAGACTTTAGGCATCTCCTTAGAACTGATGGAGTTTATGTTCAGACTCTGGTAGTCAAGGCACTTCTCTTAATTCACTGACATATTCCAGAGGCCCGTTTTTTTTTTTTGGAAAAGACACACAGGAGCCCAAGGTCAAATGCTGGGGTGCCTAAATGCTGCTGCTGGAAAGGAACAGCAAGTGGTCTCCCAAGCTTGACTCCTTCCTTCCGAGGAGGGTGTGCCTGGAACCAGATGAGATCCTGCAGCTCTGTGAGCCCAACAGCAGGGCTACCGCAGGCCTGGTGGGTGAGAGGCACAGCTTGCTACAAAACACACACACCTGGACGTGAGAGCAGTGGCGGTTTCATCTGCAAAACAGGAAAAAGCCTTATATAGCAAAACCTCAATTAACAGGAAGCTGAGAATCCAAATCCCTCATTGACCAGTGACTCTTGTAACAAACTGATCAGGCTTCTCAAATAATTGTACTTCATGTTCCTGCTGTTAAAAAAACAAACACAAAAACAAACCTCAGAGCTCAGTTTGCACCCACTTTCAGAAAGTACAAGAGATCTTCTGAGTTACATTGCTGTGCAGTACTTATCCCCCAGCTTCCTCTGACCATTTTTATTATTAATATCCCTTTGCTTCAATCAAACTGTTTATCCTATAGCGTTTGTATATTATGCATTTTAATAAATGGCTTCACAATTCCTTTTGAAACAAAGCAAAAAGTAGGTAATAATGAAAAACACATTTTTCTGCTAAATGTAGCCCCTTAAAAGGTCCACAAAAAATGGTTCTTTTCTGACTGCTAACGACCTCCATCTCTATAAACTGCAGTAACTTCATGTGACCTAGTGTAACTGCTTGCCCTGCCGCACCTGAAATGCAGCTCCGTATTTGCAAGAATATTTCCCCTTTGTCTGTTCTCTGTCTCAGCCCCATCCAGCCTTTGTGTGGAAGACTGGTGGAAAACTCTTTTTTCTTTTTTTTTTAACTGCCATATTTTCTAAATGCATTTTCTTACAAATGCATCTCCTAAATATTTTGGAGCCCATCCTATTTCTTTATTTTCTCTGGTTCTAATTCTGTTCAGTTCTTTTTAAAAATTTTAATTTGTATAATTTTAAGTTGTCCAATTCAGTGGGTTTTTAGTATATTTAGAGTTGTGCACCATCACCACTAATTCCAGAACAATTTCATCACCCAAAAAAACAATTTTGTACCTAGCAGCAGTCACTCCTCATCCTTCTCTTCCCCTAGCCCCTGGCAACCAACAGTCTACTTTCTCTCTCTATAGATCTGTGTATTCTGGACATTCCATATAAATGTAACCATACCATATATGATCTTTCATGACTGGCTTCTTTCACTTAGCATCGTTTTCAAGGTTCATCCATATCCATACGTATACATCCATATGTATCAGTACTTTGATCCTTTTTATGGCCAAATAATATTCCATTGTGTGGATGGACCACATTTGTTTAGCCATTCGCCAGTGGATGGACACTTGGGGAATAGTCTTTCTATTACTAAATTCCCTTGCCTCCTTGATTCTTGATTTCTTCACTTCAATGTGTAATCTATACCATGTCCAGGATTACTTTCCTTTTTCTTTTTTTTTTTTTTTGGCCGCCCTGAGCAGCTTGCGGGATCTTAGTTCCCTGACCAGGGATGGCACCTATGCCCCCTGCAATGGAAGCGTGGAGTCCTAACCACTGGACCGCCAGGGAATTCCCTAGGATTACTTTCTTAAACAATTCTGATCACAGCACCTTGTATTAAAAAAACCTGTGAAGGCTGACCCGTGGTTCACCTACAGAAAGAAGTCCTCACCCCATCCTCCTGTTTTAGTCCCCTTGTCCCTTATTTCTTTCCGCAGATGCCCTACCTGGACAAATTCTCATGCCACGCACCTTCCCCATTTTGGGTCTCTGCTCTGACCAGAATAACCTTCTCCCCGAATGAATGGTGAATTCCCTCTAGCCTTCCCTTTGTAGCCTTCCCCAAGGCCCTCTGGGAGAACAGATGATGCCTCAGCACAGTCTACATTTTCCTTAATTAAAATGCCCACCATCCTGCATGGTGACTATTTACCCCTCAATCCTCACTCCTGCATGTAGAGGAAAATGCATGTTTCTTCTTCCACTTCTTGGTGTTTTTTTCTGTAACTCACTCAAAGAAGATATATAATCAGTGATTCGATACATAATCAGTGATATTATATACAAAATCAGTGATTATTTTATGTGTGTACCTTTGTTTAACCTTTATTATGAAACTCTGATGGAGTAACTTAATGTGCTCAGCGCTCAGAGTTTCCACTGGGAAAATGAAGTCAGCTGCTTTGTAACTGGGTCTCACATCCCCCCAGGAAGAAGAGCAGAGATTATTTCAGGCTGTGACTACTGCCCGCACCTTCCAGATGATAACATTTTTTTTTTTTTTTACCATTATCTTCTTTGGATCTCACGTGGTCGGGGATCTGCAACTATTGTTGTCCTCATTTGAAAACAACTGGAAAGGGAGACCAAGAGTGCTTGGCCGCTTTGCCTGTCTGAGGTGGTACAGCTAGAATGAAAGACTCTCCTACTGCCTTTTGCTGCCACCTTCTAAGGAAGTAAGACCTCGAAGGGAAGAAGAGAAACTCTGGACTTGATCATTCCACTCCCAAGGGGAAATGGCCCTGAAAAAAGCGTAGTTTTGTGTGAGTTGTGTGTGCAAGAAGGAAAAACTCTTTTTGCTTCTCTCTGTAAAGGCATATTTATAGATGCATTCCCTTTGGAAGTCTGAGGCAGGGAGAAGGGAGCAAAGCAGGCCTTTCAGCCACTCCCCCTCCGCTGCCGCAGTCTGCTGGGTGCTGTGGGCAAAGACAACGCAAGGACATCATTGCTGGGCCCAGTGCAAAATGAAATGGGGACCCCTTGTTCAAAAGGTAAGAAGAATTTCAAGACAGGAGCGTTAAACTCAGCACGGGGACCTTCTGAGATGGGCGTAGGGGCCCTGGGTGGGTGGCACGTCGGTGAAGCTGGCCCTGGGCAGGGTTACGTACCCAGATACACATTTATTCTTAGAATCACCTAGAAAACAACAACAACATATATTCCAGTCAGGAATATGAACAACAAAAAATGTTGTCTTAACATTTTTTTTTTTTTTTGCTATAATGTGGCTTATGTAACAGTTGTACTTTCTATGTGCCAGACACAGTTCTAAGTGCTTTGCAAATCCTGACTCATGTTTTTCTTCTTGAAAACTCTGTGAGGTAGGTACTCTTAGTATAATGGTCATTTTATGGATAAGGAAATAGGGGCATAGGAATTCAAGTAAATGTCGCCAGTCTTGTTGAGTCTGCTTCTAACCACTGTATAGGCTGCCCCTCTGATCAAAACAGGACCTATTTAGTTTCTTACGAGACTCTGCATCAACGTATTTTGGAAGATGAAAGTTTTGAAGGGTATCTTTTTTTCTTCTTGTTGTCCCTAAAAGAGAGAGGGTTTAATTAATTGCAGGGATGTGTAGAGAATTCCATGGATCTTTTAGATTCCTGCCCCCCAATCTGTCTATGTAGATTCCTGCCCTAAATGTACACTTTCTTTGGGCCTCTTATTAAGTCACAACTATTCAAAAACACATCTGAGGAACAAACAAATATACAAAAATGCATCCCTCAATGAACGACGTATCAACAAGTATTACTACTCCCATCTCTGTTCAAATAATAAGATAGCCTTCAAGCAAAGCACATAAGATCCTTAGCAAACAAACCAAAAAATAAACAAACAAAAACAGCATTTAGTGTAGCTCCTGAGAATGCCTTTCTACTCATTGGCCAGGAAAACAACTAGCATTTTTTTTTTTTTAATTTTATTTTATATTGGAATATAGTTGATTTACAATGTTGTGTTAGTTTCAGATGAACAGCAAAGTGATTCAGTTATACATATATCTATTCTTTTTCAGATTCTTTTCCATATGAGTAATTAAATAATATTAAGTAGAGTTCACTATGCCATATAGTAGGTCCTTGTTGATTATCTATTTTATGTATAGTAACAACTAGCATTTTTGAATGTGAAGAAAAGAAAAGGTGAAATTGGGTTTTGTACTATAAAAAAGAGTGAAGTACAAAATAAATTTTAGAAAGCATTTTATTCAAAGTGCTCAAATACGAAGTTACGGGGTATATCTGTAATAGACTTGAATTATATGGACGCTTCATCTGTTCACTCCTGTTTACCTTTCACAAGATGTTGGATCAATGCATTGTTTCTGTATTTTATTTACCTCTGTGTGTGCTTTAGTTTCCTGAAAGGGAGTTAGGAATGTGGATTAGAACCTCATTGATGATAAGACAGCATTTTTTCATTGAATCTGAACTGACCCAAACCAAATGATATAAATATCTTGAAGAATATTAAAGGAAAAGAATCTCACTATATAAAGATATATTTAAAATATTTTTTCTCTAAAAAGTAGCTACTTCAAAGCCATTAAAAATTACTTGAAGAACACTGAAAGCAGGGAAAGATGCCTAGAGTTTTTCATACACTTTTCCCACCCATAACCTCGGGGTTTTGGCCTGCATTATGCTGCATTTGTGTAAAGCAAAACGGTCACCACAAGAAGAACATTTTAAACATGCCAGAGATTTCCCTGTGAGTCTGTCATCTTCAACTGTTTTGTGGTAAATGGTTTCCAATTGCACTGACTCATTTTCCAAGCCTCTCACCTCTTCCTCTTTTCATCCGTCCTCCATTTCTCTAGTGTGTGAGGCCATTACCTATATAACGCTCTCATCAGAACTGCATTTGGCAAAACACTCTTTTCTAATAACAAGCTTAAAAAGAAAGAAACCCACCTATCCACTGACCCACTGAAACTTCTAATGCGGGGGGATGGGGGGTGGGATTTAGAGAAATAGGTGAGGGAGATTAAGAGGGACACACTTCCAGTTACAAAATAAATGAGTCATGGGTATGAAATAAACAGTATGGAGACTAGAGTTAATAATGATGTAATATCTTTGTATGGTGATAGATGGTAGCTAGATTTGTCACGGTGATCATTCTGTAATGTCTAGAAACATTGAATCACTATGCTGGGCACTAGGAACTAACACAGTCCTGTAGGACCAATTCTTCCATTAAACCTTCCCAAACTAAAAAGACAAAACAAAACAAACAAACTCATAGAAAAAGAGATCAGATCTGTGGTAACCAGAGGCAGGGGTTGGGGGAGGGGAGAATTGGATGAAGACAGTCAAAAAGTGCACATTTCCAGTTATAAGAGAAATAAGTACTAGGGATGCAATGTACAACATGATGAATATAATTAATACTATTGAATGTTTTATATGAAACTCGTTCAGAGAAGAAATCCTAAGAGTTCTCATCACAAGGAAAAAATATTTTTCCTTTTTCTTTTATCTTGTATCTATATGAGACAGATGTTCACTAAACTTGTTGTGGTCATCATTTCATGATGTATGTAAGTCAAATCATTATGCTGTACACCTTAAACTTATACAGTGCTGTATGTCAACTACATCTCAATAAAACCGGAAGAAAAAAATTAACTATCCAACAAAACAAAACAAAACAAGTTTCCAATCGGAGTAACCCATCCTGGGTTCTTATGTCTTCATGAAAGTTTCAGTCGAGGAGGCCAAGGCTGCTTCATCTTGAATATCTTCTGTTCTTTTTTTTTTTTTTTTTTTTTGGCTGCGTTGGGTCTTTGTTGCTGTGCGGGCTACTCTTCGTTGTGGTGCGCAGGCTTCTCATTGCGGTGGCTTCTCTTGTTGCGGAGCACGGGCTCTAGGAGCGGGGGCTGTAGGAGCGGGGGCTCAGTAGTTCTGGCTCGCGGGCTTAGTTACTCTGCGGCACATGGGATCTTCCTGGACCAGGGCTCAAACCCGTGTCCCCTGCATTGGCAGGCTGATTCTGAACCACTGCACCACCAGGGAAGCCCCATGTTCTGTTCTTTCCTTGACTTGCCAGACTTGTTGCAGGAAAGTCAACTGACCCTTGGGAACAATATTTCTTTCTTTCTTTCTTCTTCTTTTAATTGGAAAAGTTAAAAAGAAAGACAATGGAACATAATGTAACAACCATTAGCACACACAAGAAAGTATCAAACTTTTGTCATTTCTTTCGTAAAATAAATAATGCTGATTAAGCTGCAGGCCCCTTGACCTCCTCCCTGATCTAATTTCCCCCTGAAAGCCACCACCATGAGGATTTCGGCATGATATCTTGTCAGCCCATTATTTTACTTCAGGTGTAAACTTATATTCTTTATAAATAACATATACTATTGCTTGCATGATACAAACATAGTATCATGTCTTTCCAAGATCAGATTGAACTACCTTAATCTCTGGGGATAAGAGAGGATGAAATTTCCTTAAATTATGACCTCTGTTTTAAAAACTGTTCCCTGGAATGTGTAAGATAGGTAAACAATAATACTGTATAGCACAGGGAACTATACTCAATATCTCAGTATCTTGTAATAACCTATAATGGAAAAGAATCTGAAAAAGAATATATATATATATTATATATATATAACTGAATCACTTTGCTGTACACTCGAAACTAATACAACATCGTAAATTAACTATACTTCAATTAAAAAAATTTTTTTTAAATGTAATACTAGGAGAAGTAAACCAAAAACAAACAAACAAAAAAACCCAGCTGTTCCCTGGAGCAAATTTTAATTTCCAGAATAATCAGAGCAGTAAATCTCTTCTACAGACAAGGATTCTGGAGGTGAACTGTTTTGCCATGGTGACTTGACAAGGTTCTGCTAGAAAATAAAATGGAGTTGGGATTATCTCTTACCCAAGATCTGTAAACTTGAGGAAAGCTTGCTTTGGAACATTTTTGACATTCGATTTTCCTGGCAAGTTGATTTTTTTCTGCAGCTATCAAAATCTTTAGGTGGTCACCCAGTGAATACATAAATACTTGCTATATTTTAAATCCCTGGATACAAGATGCTATAGTAGTCACAGTTTTATCTGTCCAATGGTAGACTTTTTCATGTTAGTGTGACACAAGTTTTAGAAATAAAATTAAAAATGCAAATTAGTCATAGTGTTTATAAACTCACTTTTTTCCTTTTTTTATTAGTTATCTATTTTATACATATTAGTGTATCTATGTCAATACTAATCTCCCAATTCATCCCTCCCCCACCCCGCTTTCCCCCCTTGGTGTCCATACGTTTGTTCTCTACATCTTTGTCTCTGTTTCTGCCTTGCAAACTGGTTCATCTTTTTTCTATATGGAAAAATTTTATGATTGTCAGAAATAAGCACTGGAATTAAAAGTTCCTCAAAAGCATATAGTTCTATACTTCAGTCTTAAAGAAAATCTAATAGTACTATGAAAAACAGCTGAATACCTTAATACTTTAGAATGTAATATCACCTCACATCAAGTTGACTTAAAGTTGGTGTGTTAATAAATCTAGTAGTCTAGTGCCACCCTGTGACTGAAATGCTCAACTACATCGTGTTAGAGTTCAGTAAGAACTTTATTTCTTTAAAATGTTCATTCATTCATTCAGTTCCTGGCGTTGTGGGTAATTGGATTGACAATGTCTACCAATAGGATAATAAGCCATCCCTGCTTTCCCAAGACTGAGGGGCCTCCAGGGACACTAGACTCTTAAGGTTTAAAACTTAGGACAGGGCTTCCCTGGTGGCGCAGTGGTTGGGAGTCTGCCTGCTGATGCAGGGGACACAGGTTCATGCCCTGGTCCGGGAAGATCCCACATGCCGCGGAGCGGCTGGGCCCGTGAGCCGTGGCTGCTGGGCCTGCGCCTCCGGAGCCTGTGCTCCGCAACGGGAGAGGCCGCAACAGTGGGAGGCCCATGTACCGCAAAAAAAACCCAAAAAACAAAAAAACTTAGGACAGTCCCAGATAAACCGGGACCAATTGGTCCCCTACCTACTAAGTATAAAGCACTGTCTGGGCACTCAGGATGTAGCAATGAATAAGACAGACCAAGTCACTATTTATGGAGTGTGTGTTATTGTTGGAAGGGTACACAGATGATGTATATTCATGTAACATATCAGATATAAGTTACACAGGTAACCAATTAGGTTAATGTAATTGAAAGTCTCTTGGTGGCTCTTTTAGGTTGAGTGCTTGTGATGGAGGAGGTGACATTTGAACTGAGAGCTGAATGACACAGAGGAGATGGTCACATGAAGATAGAAGGAAAGAACATTCTGGGCAAAGAGAAAAGTTAGAACAAAATTCCTAGGTCTGGGATAAACTTGGTGTAGTTAAGAAACCCAAAGGAGCCAAGGTGACTTGAGTTTAGTGGGTGTGTTAGTTTTCTAGGGCTTCCGGACAAATTACCACAAACTAAGTAGCTTAAAATAACAGGAATTTATTGCTTCACATTCTGGAGGTCAGAGGTCCAAAATCAAGCTGTCAGCAGGGCTATACTTCCTCTGAAGACCCCAGGGGAGGATACTTCCTTGCTTCTTTCTAGCTTCCAGTTCTTGCTGGAAATCCGTGGTGTTCCTTGGCTGGTAGACGCAGCACTCCAGTCTCTGCCTCTGTCTTCACGTGGTGTTGTCCCTGTGTCTCTGTCTTTACTTGGATTTTTCCTCTTCTTATAAGGACATCAGTCATTGGAGAAGGGCATCCTGTGTTGATATCATCTAAATTGATTACATCTGCAAAGATCCTATTTCCAAATAAGTTCACACTTACAGGTATGGGAGGGGTGGTGAGGAACTCAAGATATCTTTTCTGGGGACACAAGTGAACCCACTGCAGTGGACAAGGCTGGAAGTGGTACAAGAGGAAGCAGACAGGTTGGCAGGGCCCAGATCACACAGGGCTTTGCAAGGTAAGGTAAGGAATGAGCCCCTTGGTGAGTTTTCAGAATCAGAGAGATGTGATATCATGGTCCTTTAAAGGAAAGATGACTCCTATGCGGAGGTGGACCATAGGAGGGTTAGAGTGGAGGAAAATGGGGTAGGAGGGAGTTGGCAGGGCTGGGATTACAGTGGCGAAGGTGAAGGTGGAGAGAATAGGACAGAGTTGGGATGTGTTTTGGAGATAGAACTGATAGGTTTTCTGAGGGACCGAATGCTGGTATGATTAAAGATGTTCATCAAACAGACTGCTAGAGTTTTGAACAATCTGGTAGATATTTCTGTTATTTCCTGGGCTGAGGAAGCCTAGGGGAGAAACAGGTTTAGAGAAGAAAATTGAGAGTTTTATCTCTGCGATGGGAAGATAGAAGGACACACCCTTATTTCCAGACCCCAGGGTAATGGGGTGGGGGGAGGAAAGAGAGCCACCAGTCCAGAGGGCAGTAGGGAAAGAGGAAGAGACATTTTAATGGAACAACCACGTTTGAGCCAGGGCGTGGGACAAGAGAAAGCTTAGAGAAGCCAGTGATGGGAAGGGAGTGTCTGATGATACACTGTGAGTTCCACAGAACACACTGGCGGATTTGTAAGTGTGGAGAGGAAGGGGAATTGGGTCACATTAGTGCAGATGCCTAGTTGTTTTGGTGATGATGGCTGACTTATGGGGCTTGGGCTTCTGCCGATGGCTGAGCTGAAGTGTTCATAAAGCATAAGGGATTTGTATGATCATCTCTGAGTGGAAGGGACCCGGTTTAATATATCTTCTATGGGAGCCACTGGGCAATTGTTCTATCTTGTAGTCTCCAAGGAGTGTGGTGGAGCAGAAGAAAGTCAAGACCTCCTGCCCCCAGATGTCTGCTTTAGGAGGCAAGGGGCTCTGGACTTGTTGACAGCTGGCCAGGGGCTGGCTTTATCTGGAGCAGGAAGCTAGGCATCACATCTTGGTCACACAATGAAGCATGAGGCTCCTGTTTACAAAACCCTCTTCTATTGCAGGCAGCCTTTTCTGCTCATGTGTCGGGTAGCAATGGTACTGGAATTATGAATTATTACAAACTATGAGTTATTATGAATTATTATATCTACAGCTTGGAATTCATATGCGAAATGGGAAACTTTCCATCTGCTGGCATAATAACTGAACCCTCTCAGTGTCTTTAAACTACACCAACTTAGAAAACTCATAAGTTGACTTTTACTTTTTTAATCACTATTTCTTATCTGATGAAACACAATGTAAGAAAAAGACATAAAATGAGAATTATATCACATTGAAAATGGAACTCTAAGCTCATGTGAATGCATACACAGATTTATTTTTCTTTTCTAAGCAAATACACGATCTTACGTTTAGACTTCCAGGTCAGGCTAAGATCCTAGAAACTCAATAATAAATACGTTCTATGGTTAAAGGAAGGAGAAACAAGAGGAAGAGAAAGGGTGAATGCGCATTTCTTTCTTTTTTGTTTATTTTTAGTTTTCAGTTTAGACAGTTTAGAGGCCAAAGGGCCAACCGGGCTTGTCCAGGCATCATAGAGCATATTCCCATCTGTCCTATGCCAGGAGGGGGAGTAGGAGCTCATCTCTCTTCTCCAACACCCGCCCCCCAGAAACACTTAAATGGACCTTTCTTTTTTTTCTTTTTTTTTTTTTTTGCGGTATGCGGGCCTCTCACTGTTGTGGCCTCTCCCGCTGCGGACCACAGGCTCCGGACGCGCAGGCCCAGCGGCCACGGCTCATGGGCCCAGCCGCTCCACGGCATGTGGGATCTTCCCGGACCGGGACACGATCCTGTGTCCCCTGCATCGGCAGGCGGACTCTCAACCACTGTGCCACCAGGGAAGCCCTGGACCTTTCTTAATACCTCCAGGATGTGTATCAACCACCAAAAGAGCATCAAAAAGGTTAAAGGCCTGGACGCTCATGAGTGTCTTTTTTCTACTCTGGAATTGGTGTGTCGTGTAGTATAGACAAGAAGCTCTCTTTGGATAAAATTAGCATTGTTTTATTTTAAACTTAAAATGTCTTGACTAGTTGTTTATTTTACAATTTACAACAGTAAAAGTTCTTCTTTTTTGGTGTACAGATTTATGAATTTTGACACATGTAGGGTCATGTAACTACTTCCACTGTCAAGATACAGAACAGGGCTTCCCTGGTGGCGCAGTGGTTGAGAGTCCGCCTGCCGATGCAGGGGACACAGGTTCGTGCCCTGGTCTGGGAAGATCCCACATGCCGTGGAGCGGCTGGGCCCGTGAGCCATGGCCGCTGAGCCTGCGCGTCCGGAGCCTGTGCTCCGCAACGGGAGAGGCCACAGCAGTGAGAGGCCCGCGTACCGCAAAAAAAAAATAAAGAAAGATACAGAACAATTCCATCACCTCCCCAAATTCTGTCATGCTACCCCTTTATACATTCAATCTTTTAAAGTAAATTATATTTTTATTTATTCTTAGGCACTTGATCTATATCAGTAGGTGCACCTTAAAAATTTATTTTACATTCTAGAAAGATGAGCCAGTCACTCTCTGTGATACCAGTAGAAGAACTCCTTTTTACTCTGGGCCCACCATGACGGAAACAGGCCCTGTAATGTGCCACAGATGTTTTCTGTGTCCAGCAGGATTTAGTTTGCTCTTTGATTTCACCCATTGTTTATATCCGTAGGAGCTCAGCTCTCTTTATGTTTCTTCCATTCCTGCTCATAAAATAGTTATTGGTCTCCTCACCGCTTTTACTGTTCTTTAAATGTATTCAAGCGACTCTTAAAACATGGTGTCCAGAATTAGATGCAATGGCCCAGATGCTGATGTTATACACCATGGACCTGGCTGGGACATACTTCCTTCCTTTCAGATTCTGTCTGAAACTGCACTAGCATTTTTGTTTTTTCAGCCGTAATTCACTGTTTACTGACAATGAGTATCTGGTCAACTCTACAAATTAAAAAAGTTTAACACGTGGCTGCTAGTTCTTTTAGTCCTTAGCCTCTATACGTGGCACTGGGATTCTGGCACCCAAGTAAAGTCTTTTATACGTGTCCTTCTTAATGTTTTCAGTGTAAAATTTGGCCAAAGTCCCAGCTTGTTCACATGGGTTTAGATCCTTTTTTCCAGGACAGTATGCATAGGCTCCTCTTAGTCGGCTTTCCATAAAGGATGGAAGGTAGCGAAGAATCTCTCTCACTGCCTGACATCTCCCTTTAATTGCAATGCCCCTCTTTGCCCATTTTCTTATTTGGTCATATCTCTTCACAGGGGAAAGAAAGATATGATAGCTGAAGTCACCCAAAAATGATAATGAGAAAGGGGGCAAACCCTGTGCATAGGACGTACCTGCAGCTAGACTGACGATTCCTTGTTTAGGGGGTTCTCAGGACACTGATAACTGGGTCTTATCTAAAAAAGCAAATTGACAGCCTAATCAAAAAACTGGCTCATAATTGGGATTATTACCTCATTATGATGTATTAGGCAAGACATAGAAGTAGCACGGTCTTGTCTAAAGGATAAGAGGAATTATCTATCAGTAATATTTCATCAGTACATAATTAATGAGTGCCATATAAAAATAAGGAGGAATAGATTGGATTAAGTTATATGAATTCTGCTTGTCACCTTTACATGTATGTTTTAGTAAGAATGCAGAGAACCAAGTTTTCATTTTACAGGACCTATTTCTAGGGCATTCTGTAATTCTTTGCCACTATCCCTATCTATCATCTATCTATCTATCTATCTATCTATCATCTATTTTATTTAATTTTATTGTAAGAACACTTAACATGAGGTCTATTCCTTTGACAAATTAAAAAATCCAAAATACAGTATTGTTAATTACAGGCACAATGTCATAGAGCAGGTTTCTAGGACTTATTCATTCTGCATAACTGAAGGTATACTATCGCTTTGATTTAAACGTTTTTGATAATGAAGTGTGTGGATAGAACTGATGCCTTCATACCAAAAGTATTATTTACCATAATTGTGGAACCAGCCATGTTTATTAGACATCAAAGGCCTTTTATTTCCTATGAAATTATTCCAAATATATAAAACATGAAAATAAGATAACAAACACACATGTGCTACTACCCAGATCTTACAACTAACATTTTTTGTTATATATATATATATAATTGACATATAGTTGATTTACAATGTGGTGCCCATCTCTGCTGTACAGCACAGTGACTCACTTATACACATATATACACATTCTTTTTTCATATTCTTTTCCATTATGGTTTATCCCAGGAGACTGGATATTGTTCCCTGTGCTATACAGTAGGACCTTGTTGTTTATCCGTCCTAAATGTAATAGTTTGCATCTACCAACCCCAAACTCCCACTCCAACCCTCTCCCTTCCCCGCTCCCCCTTGGCAACCACAAGTCTGATCTCTATGTCTGTGAGTCTGTTTCTGTTTGGAAATAGGTTCATTTGTGTCATATTTTAGATTCCACATATAAGTGATATCATATGGTATTTGTCTTTTTCTGTCTGACTTACTTCACTTAGCCTGATAATCTCGAGGTCCATCCATGTTGCTGCAAATGGCATTATTTCATTCTTTTTTATGGCTGAGTAGTATCCCATGGTATATATGTACCACATCTTCTTTATCCATTCATCTGTCGATGGACTTTTAGGTTGTTTCCATGTCTTGGCTATTGTGAATAGTGCTGCTATGAACATAGGGGTGCATGTATCTTTTCGAATTATAGTTTTGTCTGGGTATATGCCCAGGAGTGGGATTGCTGGATCATACATTTTTGTTATATTTGTCTCAGATTTTGGAAACAGAAAATAAACATTTCACAGGTTGAGTTGAAGCTCTGTTTGTGTCCCTTTGCACCTCCAGATTCACTTCCCCCCGCCAGTGGTAACAAGCAGTTATTAGCATGATGATTCCTGTAGCTGTGCTTCTTCATCTGGGTTGCTGTATCACATTTCATTTATGAGTATTCCTATTTTAAACGTTTCCTAATGGTGATTATTCAGATGATTTTGAAAAAATTTTGATACTAAAGAGATGCTGCTGTGAACATGTACATACGTCTTTTAGGTCATAGGTGCTCAAGTTTAAATAGCGTATATACGTGGAAGTGAACTTTCTGGGTGATGGGGTTCTGAGATCTTCAAGTTTAATGGATATTGACAAATTTCTTTTCAAAGTGGTTGTAACACCTTATACTCTCACCAGCAGCTTATTCAACCATGTACTCTACATCTTTGCATACCCTTGGTACTCTCAGTCTTTAAAATTTTTGTCAATTTTATGCATGCAAAGTCAGAGGTCATTGTTTTCAGTCTCATCACTGTCTTTCTTCTTTTTTTTTTTTCAAACAAACAACTTTTCATTGAAGTGTAGTTGATTTACAATGTTGTGTTAGTTTCAGGTGTATGGCAGAGTGATTCAGTTATACGTATATGTATCTATTCTTTATCAGACTCTTTTCCATTATAGGTTATTACAAGATATTGAATATCGTTCCCTGTGCCATACAGAAGTTCCTTGTTGTTTATCTATTTTGCATATAGTACTTTTTACTTTCTTAATATCAGTTTTATTGAGATAAAACTTATATACCACACAACTAACTCTTTAAAAAGCATACGCTTATAGTGGTTTTACTTATTTTCACTTTTTAATAGTGTCTTTTTTCATACAGAGTTTTCAGGGATTGATGTAGTTCAACTCATTGATTTTTTTCCACCTTTATTGTTTATGCTTTTTGTATCCTAATGCAAGATTTCCTTCTTGAACACAATTCAAAAAAGTTATTCTCCTACATTTTCTTCTGGAATTAAAAAATTTTTGTTTTTCACATTTAGGTTTTTAATTCCCCTAATATAGACTTTTATGTATGGTGTGAACTTAGAGATCTAAGTTACCTTTTTTAAAATGGATAACTGATTGACCCCAAAGCATTTATTGAATAGTTCATCCTTTCCCACTGATTTGCAATGTTAGTTCAGTGATATTTTGTGTTTCTATATTTACTTTATAAAATGTTTTAACTGCCTTTTGGTCTTTACTGTGTCAAAATCTCAAGGTCTTAATTATTAGACTTTATAATGATATTTCTTAGAGCAAGGATATCCCCTGTGTTTTTAATAAAAAATATTTGATGTCTTGGCCTTTTGCTCTTCTCAATAAAATTTAACATTGGCTTGTCAAGTTCCACACAAAACCTTAATGAAATTTGAAATGAATTTTATTGAGTTCATAGATTAATCTGGAGAGAATTGACTTTATTACCGTGGGTGTTCCCAACCATGAACATGGTCTATCTAACTGGCAGCTTCCTTAATTTCTGGTCCCTGCTTCCAACTTGAGATGAATTTGCAAATAAGGCCATTTTTCTCTTCGTTCTTTCCCTTTTCCTTTCTGAATCATTCTTTCATTAAGTCAGAAATATTTATTGAAGGCCTCCTGCATGCCAGTCTCATTAGCCACTGTGTGAAAGTTCACGCAGACCTGCCCAGACATCCTGGTTGATCTTGTCTTCTCTTTTCAAACAAAGCTATGTTTAAGCTTAACTGGATATTGACCTAAAATGTGAGTGACTAGTAGGATTAACCCTCCTAATGTGTGTTTGCAATTATTAAATGGAGCTGTCACCATAAATCAGTCTCTGATTGGTGGCTTGCTCCTGGGACATATTTTGAGCTGAGTTGATTTTTTTTTTTTTTTTTTTTTTGCGGTACGCGGGCCTCTCACTGCTGTGGCCTCTCCCTCTGCGGAGCACAGGCTCCGGACGCGCAGGCTCAGCGGCCATGGCTCACGGGCCCAGCCACTCCGTGGCGTGTGGGATCTTCCCGGACCGGGGCACGAACCCACGTCCTCTGCATCGGCAGGCGGACTCTCAACCACTGCGCCACCAGGGAAGCCTGAGCTGAGTTGATTTTTTTTTTTTTTTTAATATCTTTTACCTCTAGTGCATCTGCTGGAGTATAAATTCTGGAAGAAGGCATTCCAGATCTCTTTACTCATTTCCCGTCTATTCAGGATCTCCACACTGAATGGACCTCCATTCAGTTACACTGTTGGGAGAAAGCCTCTGTTGACACATCTCATACTGAATTTCCCAAACAAGAAATGTGGGATTCAGAGGGCTTGTGAGGTGTGTGACAGAGTAGAGGTGAGGCTCAGAAGGGGATTCTTAGATGAAGAGAAAACTAAAGGGCAATGTTAAAGGCAGAAACTCAGGACACAACACTTGAAGAGAGAGGCCAAAGCATGACGTCAAAGTGCTGTGAGGGAAACTTAGTGTTCATTTTAGTTCATTGAGCTAGTGAAAGATGCCGAAGACAACCCTTAAGACAATAGTTTTCTTTCTTTCCTCTTTTTTTTTTCTTTTTTGAGACTAATGGCATTTTTTTTTTCCCTAGAGAAAGAAGCAAGTTCTTATATTGGGCTTAGAACAATACCTCATTCATATATTCAGCAAATGTTGATTTAATGAATTTATCAAAGTTCATAAAGATTCCCACCTCCGTTATATAACATGCAAGTTAAAACTGTCCCCGCACTCAGATTTTGCTTGCGTTTTGTTGTTCCTGAAAGAACAATAGACAACAAGGGGGTAACATTGTTTCTGTTTTAAATGCCACCTCGGTAAAAATGTCCTCCGACATTTTATTTTATTTTATTATTTATTTATTTATAAAATTAATTAATTAATTAATTTATTTATGGCTGTGTTGGCTCTTCGTTTCTGTGCGAGGGCTTTCTCTAGTTGCGGCAAGTGGGGGCCACTCCTCATCGCGGCGCGCAGGCCTCTGACTATCGCGGCCTTTCTTGTTGCGGAGCACAGGCTCCAGACGCGCAGGCTCAGTAATTGTGGCTCACGGGGCTAGCCGCTCTGCGGCATGCGGGATCCTCCCAGACCAGGGCTCGAACCCGTGTCCCCTGCATTGGCAGGCGGATTCTCAACCACTGCGCCACCAGGGAAGCCCAGGAAGCCCCCTCCGACATTTTAATATCTTGAAAGCATTGTCTCTTTCTTCCCACTTTCATGGGCAAAAGACATTTTGATTCTCCGCTGGTAAAAATAAAATTTATGAAAATGCTTTCTCATCTTTATGAGGACTAATTTCAACCTTCAGAATGGTTTTTTAACTTAAAAAGTCACAACTATTTGGATGTCTTTCTTTTATTTTAACCAGTTGTGAGCACATTTATAGCTACCAACACATCACATAAGTTATTCCTAATCATACTTTTCAAGTACAATATATCATTTTCTGTTGTAATGATTTTAAATGTTTTTTTAAAGGAGGGTGAAAAAGCCTCTTCTTTTTTTTTTCCAGAATGAAATCACACTTGTACAGTTTGACATAGCAAATGGCTCTGACACACTTGAAGATGACGAATACTTTGCATAGAGACAGAACATTAACATTTTATAAGAATCATTTTCTTGGTTTCCACTTTGCTTGTGTTATGATGACTCATTTTGTCCTTTATTCTGGGGAAGTCTTAATGAACGTCTGAGTAAAGAAGAAGTGAAAGCTGCATGCCCTTTAGCATCCAGAACAGTGAAAACGCTTTTTATAGCAGATGTTCTTTGCATATTTATATGTGTGAAATCCAAATGCAGTAGCTTTTCTTTTTGTCGATGATAAAAGTTATTCTAACTGCCAAAAGCAGGAAGAAAGTCTGTAATTTCCTCTGGGTGTTGATCTTTTGTTCTCTTCTCTTTTTCTCACTGTCAACTTCTTCCTCTCTCTTTTGGTGAAAAATTTTGGCACAGTATAATAAAAAGTAGAAAGATTAAAGAGGTAGCCATCACCTTAAGTATGCTGGCTGAGGGTTGTCATGATATAATGCAAATAAGTGGGCTCTTGGTCAGTGGTGAATTAGTATTAAAATGTTAACATATGTGGTCTTTCTACCATTATGAATGCCCTGCTGTGAGGATTAGTCTAAACCCCCTTTGTACATAATTATATTGTTGTCACTCATAGTACTGAATGATCACTCTTGTTCTTGGTACAGTCTTTGCATTTTCTAGGACTGTTTGATCTGTTCAGTTTTTCAGTTTTCAGCAAACAATTCCTCAGTAGTCAGAATACGTAATTCCTCAAATTTAGCCCAGAGAGAGATTAAGTGAAAAAAATCCCACAGCTAATAGTGGAAGAACTGAACTCACTCAAGGCCCATTTAAAAATAAATCAACTCCAGAGGGCAGACAGCAGAAGCAAGAACTACAATCCTGCAGCCTGTGGAACAAAAACCACATTCACAGAAAGACAGACAAGATGAAAAGGCAGAGGGCTATGTACCAGATGAAGGAACAAGATAAAACCCCAGAAAAACAACTAAATGAAGTAGAGATAGGCAACCTTCCAGAAAAAGAATTCAGAATAATGATAGTGAAGATGATCCAGGACCTCAGAAAGAGAATGGAGTCAAAGATCAAGAAGATGCAAGAAATGTTTAACAAAGGCCTAGAAGAATTAAAGAACAAACAAACAGAGATGAACAATACAGTAACTGAAATGAAAACTACACTAGAAGGAATCAATAGCAGAATAACTGGGGCAGAAGAACGGATAAGTGACCTGGAAGACAGAATGGTGGAATTCACTGCTGCGGAACAGAATAAAGAAAAAAGAATGAAAGGAAATGAAGACAGCCTAAGAGACCTCTGGGACAACATTAAACGTACCAACGTTCGCATTATAGGGGTCCCAGAAGGAGAAGACAGAGAGAAAGGACCAGAGAAAATATTTGAAGAGATTATAGTCGAAAACTTTCCTAACATGGGAAAGGAAATAGCCAGCCAAGTCCAGGAAGCACAGCAAGTCCCATACAGGATAAACCCAAGGAGAAACACGCCAAGACACATAGTAAATTGGCAAAAATTAAAGACAAAGAAAAATTATTGAAAGCAGCAAGGGAAAAATGACAAATAACATACAAAGGAACTCCCATAAGGTTAACAGCTGATTTCTCAGCAGAAACTCTACAAGCCAGAAGGGAGTGGCATGATATACTGAAAGTGATGAAAGGGAAGAACCTACAACCGAGATTATTCCTCCTGGCAAGGATCTCATTCAGATTCGTTGGAGAAATCAAAAGCTTTACAGACAAGCAAAAGCTAAGAGAATTCAGCACCACCAAACCAGCTCTACAACAAATGCTAAAGGAACTTCTCTAAGTGGGAAACACAAGAGAAGAAAAGGACCTACAAAAACAAACCCAAAACAATTAAGAAAATGGCCATAGGAACATACATATTGATAATTACCTTAAATGTTAATAGATTAAATGCTCCAACCAAAAGACACAGGCTTGCTGAGTGGATACAAAAACAAGACCCATCTATAGGCTGTCTACAAGAGACCCACTTCAGACCTAGGGACACATACAGACTGAAAGTGGGGGGATAGAAAAAGATATTCCATGTGAATGGAAATCAAAAGATTTCATTTTGATTTTCATTTTGATTACTCCAGCTGGAGTAGCAATACCCATATCAGATAAAATAGACTTTAAAATAAAGAATGTTACAAGAGACAAGGAAGGACACTACATAATGATCAAGGGATCAATCCAAGAAGAAGATATAACAATTATAAGCACCCCAATACATAAGGCAACTGCTAACAGCTCTAAAAGAGGTAATCGACACAATAATAGTGGGGGACTTTAACACCTCACTTACACCAATGGACAGATCATCCAAACAGAAAATTAATAAGGAAACACAAGCTTTAAATGACACAATAGACCAGATAGATTTAATTGATATTTATAGGACATTCCATGCAAAAACAGCAGATTATACTTTCTTCTCAAATGTGCATGGAACATTCTACAGGATAGATCATATCTTGGGTCATAAATCAAGCCTCAGTAAATTTAAGGGAATTGAAATCATATCAAGCATCTTTTCTGACCACAATGCTATGAGGTTAGAAATGAATTACAGGGAAAAAAATGGAAAAAACAAACACATGGAGGCTAAACAATATGTTACTAAATAAACAAGAGATCACTGAAGAAATCAAAGAGGAAATCAAAAAATACCTAGAGACAAATGACAATGAAAACACGAGTATTTAATTAATTACTTAGTTAAAACATTTATTGTGTGCCTACTGCATGAGTACTATATATGTACCAATATATCAGACATTGAGCTGGAAAATATGCGCAGAGCGGGGAGCAAAATAGATAATTTGATGTTGGTCTGCTTGCAGACACATGTGAGACCAACGAACAAACACAGGGATCTGTAATTACAGCTTCCATCAAATCTATGGAGAAAAACGTATGTACAAATATATCTAAAGTATGTCCTTCATGCTCAGTATACAACGTGTGGGAAAGGAGAAGTTATTTCTTGACAACCAAGAAAGTGACCTGCACATCGCATTTTTCAGTACCTAGCCTCCTACGAGGTTGTAGTTTACATTGCCCCGGCAAAGCCGTGGAACCTCACGCTCTCAACACAGTTGATCCTGGAACTTCTAGTCTAGCTAACCCATATCTTTATTTTTCTTTGACAATTCAAAGAATGCCTTCAGAGTTTCTTCCCATTACCACCAGGGGGTAAATCTAGTAGAATAAATTTCTCATAGAGTTGATTCATAGGAGGTCTTGATTTATGTTTTGCTAGAAAACCAGCCTTAATTGTAGACAGTAAGAGAAAAGGTAGGTCTTGAATTTTGACTGGTCAGATGACTTTTGGTCACCAGCACCAGATCCGAGACAATATCCAGTGCCTGCCTCCTTGTGGTAAGTGACCTGAAGAGTTTCATTCCCCATCCTGGCGCTATTCATTTTCTCATTTTGCCCATGTCTTTCAAGTTTCTGTATTTCTTGTGTCTTGTAAATATTTAAATCAACCTATTTTCTTAAAAAATATATATAGCCTTTCAAAAAGAACAAAGCTCCACTATAAACATAGGAATTATTTTTACATTTGCCAATTACTTTCCAGTCATTTTCACACGAGTACATATTTCTTATGTAAATGTGCTGAAACAGGTAGGGACAACTTACTATGGCTGCTCAGTAGATGGCGCCAGATCCCAGGTTACCAATCAGCCCCTTTGTAAATTATATACATATATATTCTTTTGGCTGCACCACGCAGCATGCGGCATCTTAGTTCCCCAGCTAGGGATCGAACCTGTCTGCCCTGAAGTGGAAGTGCGGAGTCTTAACCACTAGACCGCCAGGGAAGTTTCCCTTAAATTCTATTTTTTTAAACTGGTGAATGGATTTCACAAGTTTGGTAGCATCTTATTTCCGTGAGGAATAACAAATTGTCCTAGTTTTTTTCGCTCAACTTTCATATAGTCCAAAGCTTTACATTTTAAAATTCCACATGCTGAAAGATGATATTTATTTTTGAGGGCATGTTGAAGGTTCTTGATACTTGGGGGAAATCTATAAATAAAAGTACTCTTAGAGGTACTTACATGCTAAAGGAAAATGTATGCATTTATAGTGTTTTGAATTGCTTTTTGAATTATAACAGTAAAAAATTGCCTGTGATCTTTGTGTGGATGAGGCTGATTTTTAAAATTTTAATTTTAATTTTTTTATTGAGGTATATAGTTGATTTACAATGTTGTGTTAGTTTCAGGTGTACAGCAAAATGATTCAGTTATACACACATAGCTATTTTTTTCAGATTCTTTTCCCTTATAGGTTATTACAAAATATTGAGTACAGTTTCCTGTGAGGCTGATTTTATTAGCTTTTAACAAAGTTTTCATCTTTTAATACTATTCCCATGAACTCTGAATTCAGGGCTCACCATGGGCAGAACTTCTGTGTCTTGTGCAGATGGAGTAACAAGACAGTAACTTGCTTCATAGGTGATTGTTTCCTTTTGTAGCAATAACTCTGAATGGCGAGTGCCTGCGTAAATGCCATGCTTTGGGGATGGAATAGAACCCATCCAGTAACTACTCCAAGTTAACAGTTCAGCATGTCAGTGAGTCAGTTTAATGTAAACATTAAAAAAATCTATATCACTTGAAAATTTCTTAGATATCTTCCTACTTTCAAAATATACTAAATATTTATAATGTCTTCCTTTGAAGAGATGTTCTACTTTATAGTGTTAGCCATCATTTTATTATTTGCTGCTTGTTTCTAAATATTCCTTTAGAATAGCTGTGATTTATGGCTTTGTGTATTTTATCACTTAGGTAATCTAAATACAAAAAAAAATTTAATAACCAGTATAGCAAGGATGTAGATATCAGAAGGCATGCTGGCTGAAAATACCTGCCTAACCATACCATGGTCTACTGGCTGAATATCAGGATCTCAATTTACTACGTGTAAATAATCTGACTCTTCACTCAACAAATGGCATTCTGATTACTAATGTGAGTCCCAGGTACTTTGTTGCAAGAACTTGCTCTGGAGATAGTATAAGTATTCTGGTTACCACTGAAAGGATGTATTCCCTCTTTACTGTAAGTGAATGAAATGGCTTTCAGTCCCCTGGGGGCACGAGAGTTTAGTAGCTGACCTGGAAGGCGGAGGGTCAGCTATCTTACAGCAAACCCTCCAAGCTGTGAGGCCATTGCAGAGAAACCAGCTTACCGTGTCCTGTCCTACCTCACCTCACAGCTCTCTCTTTGGCTTTGTTAGTACCGTCAGCAGAGAGTGAGAAAATCTAAAGGATGCTTCATGAGAAATTCTCAACATTGACCACAGAAAGAAGTCAGGTGGGTCCTTTTGGAAGAGACTCATGTAAAAATAAAGAGGTTTAATGCTTTAAACTCAGAATAGCATGGTTGCTGATACCATAAACTCTGCGATTAAACTTTGTGAATTTAAATCCTAGATTCTCCATTTACTAGACCTGTGAGCTTGTTGTCTCCCTGTAAGATGGGGTTTATAAAATTCCTAATGCATAGGGTTTTAGGGGGGATAAATGCACACAAAATTCTAAGCACAAGCTATGTCAACCATTAATCATTTCTTTAAGTCCCCTTGATTTACAGCAAACATTCTGAGGAAATGATTTCATTTCTCTAGAATGTCTGCCTTCAGAGAGAGAATACATGGGTCAAGGGGACTTGGAACGTGAGAGCCTCGAGGTTTAGAGCAGTGATCCTCAAACTGTAGCATTCAGTAGGAGGAACTGGTAAATCATAGTGGATTGGACCCTCCCCAGAGAATCTGATTCGGTAGGTTTGTGGTGAGGCCCCAGAATTTACATGTTTAACAAGTTCCCAGGTGATTCTGGTCTGGGGACTGTGCTTTGAGAAACAATGGTTTCATTGAAAGGAGGTAGAAGATCAACTTAAAGGTGCTAGGAGGCTGAGAAGGATAACACCTAGTATTTCACCTGTGAAGGAAAAGGCAGGTTATCAGGAAAAGGGGATGGAAATGGAGAAAGGAAGTCATGAGCAGAGCATAAAAGGTGCAAAATAGGCACCGCAGGGAATGGTGAGCACGCGCCCAAGGCTGACACCCTAACCAGAGTAATAATGGTAGCAGTTTTCATTAAGCAGTGACTCTGCTAGTGACTGTGCTAAGAATTCCAGTGAAACCGTTGTTTCTCAAAGCATGGTCCCCAGACCAGAATCACCTGGGAACTTGTTAAACATGTAAATTCAGGGGCCTCACCACAAACCTACCGAATCAGATTCTTTGGGATGGGCCCAATGAACTATGAGTTACTGGGTCCTCCTACTGAATGCTACAGTTTGAGGATCACTGTTCTAAAACTTGAGGCTCTCACATTCCAAGTCCCCTTGGCCCGTGTATTCTCTCCCTGAAGGCAGACGTTCTAGAGAAATGAAATTGTTTCCCCAGAATGTTTGCTGTAAATCAAGGGGACTTAAAAAAATGATTAATGGTTGACATAGCTTGCTTCATTTTTGCACAGCAGAAATAGAAGCCAGTGGAAATGACTTCAGAATCCATTGGGAAGAATGTTCCTGGTGAGTACCTGTGGGCACGCTGTCAATATTTGCTTCTGTATCTCTTCTTTTATTAATGCTTCCATGGCTTTTAAAAACTGATTTATAATTGACAAAAAATTGTAAGACATTTAAAGTGTATAGTGTGATTATTTGATATACATTGTCTATGGACTCCAAAGGGTGAACTTTTTTTTTTTTTTTTTGCGGTACGTGGGCCTCTCACTGTTGTGGCCTCTCCTGTTGCGGAGCACAGGCTCCGGACGCGCAGGCTCAGCGGCCATAGCTCACGGGCCCAGCCGCTCCGCGGCATGTGGGATCTTCCCGGACCAGGGCACGAACTCGTGTCCCCTGCATCGGCAGGCAGACTCTCAACCACTGCGCCACCAGGGAAGCCCAGGGTGAACATTTTTGACAAGGATCTTCAGAATGAAACAAAGTGGAAAAAAACAATCTTGGATGAAGGCCCACAAATGTGCCAACTAGCCTGTGGCTACGCTGTATTTGTTTTACAGTAAGAATCCATTCTGAGTAAGCCTATTTCTATACCTTCAATATTCCTGTATTTAATTGTGATATTCCCTGAAGGTCTGCAGGAAAGTTTCTCCCTGTGATACATACTGGGGTTGGCTCTCTCATCACTCAGTCTGATCCACTTTCCCTTGCTTTCTTCTTATTATAGAGAATAGGAAGCTAAAATCCCACTTTACACTCTCTTGCAACTAGGGTGGCTGTGTGATAGAGCCTGGTCCTTGAGGGATAAGCAGAAGTCTACTAGAAACCTCTGGGAGAGCCTTTGCTTTTGGATACAGATGACTCCTTTTTCTGATTTCGTTCCTCATCTTCCTCCTGGGGAAATGGTCTTGATTGGTAGAGCTTCCTAAGCAACTTGAAACCATTAGGATGAGGACACTATCTTTGAGCAGCTGAAAAAAAGCCAGCAGCTGTCTACCTCATGACATCAGTATAAGAAAAAAAAAAATCATCACATGCTTAAACTATTACTAGTTGGGTTTTCTGTTACTTGCAGCCTAACACAACCCCTTCCTTATTCTTTTTAAAAAATTTTATTGATGTGTAGTTGATTTACAATGTGTTAATTTCTGCTGTACAGCCAAGTGATTCAGTTATACATATATATATATTCTTTTCCATATTCTTGTTCCATTAACAACCCCTTTTTTATACAGTGTCTCAATAGAATTAGGCTAAAAGAAATTTTTCATCAACGATTTAGAGTGGAGGTAGCTGTAAGACAAAGAGAAAGATGCGAGAAGAAAGGACAAATGACACTTCGAGACTGAGCTTAGGAAGTAGGGGAACAAATTATCAACAGATTCCTATAGGGGGTGAGGCCTCATCAACTTTTGTTTGCTAGTTGTATAGACAATAATTTTCATACAAATGTGATTTCCTATAGAGGTTTAAAGAAGGCAACCCCAAGCTGGCGTTATACTTGTTCTGCTTGTATTGCTTCTCCATGGGGTTGCTCTTGACATATTAGACATGATATTTCTTCAGTTGTAGAAACGATCATACACATTGTGGGATATTTATCATAACGAGCATCTGCTCATTAAATGCCAGTAGTGCCCATCTGTTATTTTGACAAAAAAAATGTATTCTCACATTTCAAATGCCACCTGGGAAGGTGGCCATGTGTCTGGTTGAGAAATACCTTCTCACAGCATCTAAAACTGTGCCCTGTACATGCACAGTATTTGGTTAAATGGCTCATATTCAGCAGCACGCTGGTAAGCTAGCTCTCCAAAAAAAAAAAAAAAAAAAAGAAAAAGAAAAAAAAAAAGCCCTAAGTTGTATCCTTTGCCAATTTCTGTGCTGTAAATATTCCAAACCCAGCAATTTCATGTTATCTGTGGTTTAACCACTGGCTTGTAAAATTTCTGAATATTTAACAATTGGCTCTTGAGACGTGGTGGGGCTAGCTCCAGCACACCCCTGTACACATAGGAGTTCAGACTTGGGAGGAACTTAGGGATCACCTAATACCCCTTGTTTTACAAAAGAAATAACACTGCAGAAGGTTTACAGTCAAATTTGTATATTTTGCTATGACTAGCCAGTCTTTGACTAAACAATGCCCCTATAAATTGCTCAGGGAGCCTAAAGTGTTTAGTGCTTTGCCACTAAATAAGGATGGGTGATGGAAATGTCTTGGGTCACAGATTAGGTTACAAATTCATTTCAGGCACTTGGCCTTTGTGCTTGTGAAGGTACACATAATATGTGCACGTTATTTAGTTTAAACACAGAAACTTGCATTTATTTGATGCTTCCCATGATACTAAGGCTTAAAGGGGAGAGAAGAAATGTCCTCTCCAGAGGGCATGCTCTCCCATATCTGCTGGTCTGCAGTAGTTAACCCAAGCCTCTGGCTGGAAAGGGAAGGAGAAGCTTCTCTTGGCAACCTGCATTCCCCTGAGATGCTGGGTCATCTTCTGTTGGTCAGGAGAGAGGCAGCACTTCATCTGCAGGGTCCAAATGGTTGCATCTGGGACAGCCTTTTGGCTTGCTGTTCCTACATGAAACTCTCCAGAGGAAGTGGAAGTCTTCCATTTTTATGAGACTAACTTGTTGCTGCTGTAATTATTGTTAGTTTCAGCTAGATGTACCCAGCTGTTTGACCTTTTCAGCTCTCCCCGCCTCTCACACTCATGAAATCAACACTTTCATGGTTATATCCAAAATTATATCCAATTTTAGACCTCAGGTCATTCATTGATTTGTTTTATATTTTAATAAATTTATTTATTTTTGGCTGTGTTAGGTCTTTGTTGCTGCCCACGGGCTTTCTCTAGTTGTGGCGAGCAGGGGCTGCTCTTCATTTTGGTGCGCGGGCTTCTCATTGCGGTGGCTTCTCTTGTTGCGGAGCATGGGCTCTAGGCATGCGGGCTTCAGTAGTTGTGGCACGTGGGCTCAGTAGTTGTGGCTTGTGGGTTCTAGAGCACAGGCTCAGTAGTTGTGGCACGCGGGCTTACTTGCTCCGTGGCACGTGGGATCTTCCTGGACCAGGGCTCAAACCCGTGTCCCCTGCATTGGCAGGTGGATTCTTAACCACTGCGCCAGCAGGGAAGTCCTATACATTGAGTTAGACAGTAGCCTAGACACCATCTGTAGGAAGCTTCATTGTCTGGTACAGCCTGGCAGAAATTTCATGGGATTATATACAGCTATAGTGTCAGAGCCAGGACTAGAACTCAAGCTTCCCAGTTTCCAGGTGTTAATTAACTAAACTAAGGTCATACAGCTAGTAAATAGGCAGAGCCTGGATTTAAACCTAGGTTGGATTACCCACTATATACACTTCCTTTTTTACAGAAAGGGAGGTAGTTCCTGCCAACTTGCTTTAATCTTTTAGGCATTTCCAGGAATCCCAAGAAAATAGGCTAGGCTTGATTTGGCCACTAGGTGGAACACTTAACCTAATGTTAATGTCTTTCCAAACCCTTTATGGATATAAATCTGAGGCACAAATGGAAAGAGCAGCAATTTCTCATGTATTATAAGGTCACACCTAAGATTTAAACTGTTATCTAACATTGTATTGGAAGTCCTAGATGGAGCAGTTAGGCGAGAAAAATAAATAAAAGGCATCCAAATTGGAAAGGAAGAAGTGAAACTGTAATATTTGCAGGTGACATAATACTATATGTAGAAAACCCTAAAGACTCCATCAGAAAACCAAAAGAACAAATAAAAAAATTCAATAAAGTTGCAGGATACAAAATCAATATACAAAAATCTGTTGCGTTTCTATACACTAATAATAACTATCAGAAAGAGAAATTAAGAAAATTATCCCATTTACAATTGCATTGAAAAGAATAGAATACCTAAGAATAAATTTAACCAAGGAGGTGAAAGACCTGTATGTTGAAAACCGGAAGACATTAATGACAAAAATAGTAGACACAAATAAATGGAAAGATAATCCATGCTCATGGGAAAGGAAGAATTAACATTGTGAAATTTTCCATACTTCACAAAGCAATATATAGATTCAAAGCAATACCTATCAAAATTCCAATGATATTTTCACAGAAATAGAACAAAGAGTCCTAAAATTTGTATGGAACCATAAAAAACCCACAATAGTCAAAACAATCTTAAGAAAGAACAAAGCTGGAGGCATCATTCTCCCTGATTTCAAACTATATTACAAAGCTATAGTAATTAAAACACTGTGATATTGGCCTAAAAACGGACACATAGATGAGTGGAACAGAGAGCCCAGAGATAAACCCATGCATGTATGACCAATTAATTTACAACAAAGTAGCCAAGGGTATACAACAGGAAAAGGACAGTTTCTTCAATAAATGATGTTGGAAAAATTGAACAACCACATGCAAAAGAATGAAACTAGACCACTATCTTACACCATACGCAAAAATTATTAAAAATAAATTAAAATTAGATTTTAATTAGATTAAAATAAATTAAATACTTGAATGTAAGGTCTGAAACCATAAAATTCCTAGAAGAAAACATAGATGGCATTCTCCTTGACATAGGTCTTGGTGATGATTTTTTGAATTTGACACCAAAATAAAAAGCAACAAAAGCAAAAATAAACATGTGGGACTACATCAGATTAAAAGACTTCTACCCAGCAAAGTAAACCAATGTAATAAATATTAAAAGTGACATCACTCATTGATATAATTTCTTAATAAACATACCTAAAGAAATGTTTCAGAAATCATAGTACTTAGTATTATGCCTTGGGATAACACAGATACCCCAGAGAATGCTTCCAAGTTTTGGATGACCTAGAAAATTATACTATATAAGATTATATTATATAAAATTATATTAGCCATCATTTGAGGCAGCTATTCTACACCACTCTGAGGTGTTTCATGTACATTATATCATTTACTCACTTTAAAAAACCTAAAAAATACATTTAATTAAACATTGTATTAGTGAGAACACTAGGATTCAGGCTTTGGACTATCAGAGTGAAGGGAGTTTGAGTCCCATTTCATATATATAAATAAAGAATGAACTTGTGAAAAAAATTTATGTTGTCTATTCAATATATTTTGAACCTTCAGTTCTTATTTAAGCTGCCTCCTATTCAGGAAGCAAAGGCAGGCATGGAAAACTATTTTTCATACCGTCTTTGGTTGGTGATTGAGAAAGGAAAGACCTAGTGACCATCCTGTAAGTCATATGGAAAAATGTGGGAAAATTTCAAAAATAGATGTTAGTTTAATAAAATTCAAACTAGCCAGCGATTTACAAAAAACTTGAAACTAAACACATTCTGATGATGAAGTGATATCTGAATTTTTTCCATCTTGCTATCACGGAAGTATTGTTCTGTATTATAAAATGTCCATTTCCGGAATCACAGTTTTGTAATTCAGTTTGGTCCAGCTGTGATATCTGAGAGAATTTTTTATTTTTGAAAAGTTGTTTATGTAAAATATAAAAATGAAAGCAAAAGAAAAATCAGTAGGAAGATATCAAAGAAAAGACAAGTAACAGGAAACTAAAAACCCAAGAGAAAGGGGTATAGTTCAAGACCTCAAAGAATATTTGAAATATGTTACAAGTACATATGACTTGGGTTGGGTAAGGATGAAGGGGGTATTTTCTTCTTAGGTTAGATAGTCTTACTTTGAGCAATTGTTTTCTAGGGTTCAGAATTTTTATTTTATTTTGTATGAGGACATGCTCAGAAAGTTTGTACACCAAACCCGTGAAGTCAACACTTGCTCATATAGACTAACTACAAAGGTGCTTGATTTACTATTTATTGAATGAAGGCAACGGCCTCAGAGACAAGTGGATCTCCTCCAAGGCCATAATTCTAAATCCTTAAACTAATTTGTTGTAGAAGTGTCTTCTTTGTTTAGCACATTGAGGAATACAAAAGGAGTATATATTTTATATATATAAGAGTATATATATATGTATATACTCTTATACGTATATAAGGAGTTCCTGTCCTCAAGGAGCTTAGCTGTGCAATGAAGACATTCAAATATAAAACAATATAAAAGAGATAGTGAATTATAGCATGAAGAAGACAACCTTTGGATTCAACATTTCTAGGTTTCCCAGCTTCTCCATTTAGTAACCACGATCTTGGGGAAGTAACCTCTGAACTTCAGTTTTCTCATTTATAAAATGGAGAAAACCATATATACCTCCATATGCCAAATGGAGGTAAAGGGGGTAAACCGGTAACTTGCAAATCATCTATTGAAATGAGAGCTAATATTATAATTAGTAGCCAGAATGTGGGATACAGACAAAGTTCTAGGATTGCACAGGGATGTTTACTTAGCCTATAATGGTTTGAGGGTTTTCAATTATGAGTAGGATTTTGAAAGGTGTGAGCTAAGGAAGGAGCTATTCCGATTATGGGGAACAATGTGAGCAAAATATTGGAGCTTTATTTATCTAGTGACAGTAAAAAATGTAACCTTGACCAAAGTAGCTTAGGGAGTCAATAATTTGAGCCTTAACAATATGAAGAGACTTTGAATGCCTGGATGGCTGTATGTTTAGGGAGAATGACGGAATCAAGACAACCTCCTAGGCTGTGTCCTGTAGGAAGACTCAGACAGGATTCATGCTCAGCCTCACACACCCCTTTTCTGTCCTTATAGTTTTGTCTTTTCCAGAATGTTATATAAGTGAAATCATACAGTATTAGGCTTTGGAATCAGGCTTCCTTCTCTCTTTTTTTTTTTTGCCTTGTACAGTCATCTTGTTACTTGGACTTTTATTTTTTTGTATTTTTTTTAACATCTTTATTGGAGTATAATTGCTTTACAATGGTGTGTTAGTTTCTGCTGTATAACAAAGTGAATCAGCTATACATATACATATATCCCCATATCCTCCCCTCTTGCGTCTCCCTCCCACCCTCCCTATCCCACCCCTCTAGGTGGTCACAAAGGCTTCTTTCTCTTATAACACATTTGAGATTCATTCACAGTGCTGTGTGCATCATTAGTTTATTCCTTTTTATTGCTGAGTAATATTTTTTGGTATGGATGTACCACAGAGTGTTTACCTATTTACCAGTTGAGGAACATTTGGATTATTTCCAGTTTTTGGCAGTGATGAATAAACATTTCTGTAACGTTTTTCTGCATGAACATGAAGTCTTTACTCTTGGGTAAATACCTAGGAATGGGGTCGCTATGTCATACATACGGTATGTTTCATTTTATAAGAAATGTTCAAATTGTTTTTCAAAGTGGCTGTAACATTTTGCATTCCCACTAGCAATGTATGAGAATGCATCCATGTGTCGTTTTGTTTGCTTTTGAAAATAAACTTTATTTTTTAAGGACAATTTTAGATTTAGAGAGTAACTGCAAAAACAGTGGAGTTCCCATATATCCCACACCTGGTTTCCCCTACTCTTAACACCTAACTTTAGTATGTTATAATTGTTACAGTTAATGAACCAATGTTGATACATGATTATTAGCTGAGGTCCATTCTTTGTTGAGATTTCCTTAGTTTTCACCTCATGTTCCTTCATTGTTCCAGGGTGCCATCCAGGTTAGTACATTACATTCAAAGGAGTCATCATGTCTCCTTTGGTTGCTCTTGGCTGTGACACTTTCTTAGACTTCCCTTGTTTTTGATGACCTTTACCTTTCTGAAGGGTACTGGTCAGAGATCTCGTAGAGTATCCCTCCATTGAGATTTGCCTGCTGTTTTATTTCATGATTAGACTGGGATTACGTTTTGGGGGAGGAGGACCACGAAAGTAAAGTAGTGCCATTTTTATCACATCATATAAAGGGTGAATACTATCAACATGTTTACCATTGTTGATGTTGACCTTGATCATCTGGTAGAGGTGGAATGTTCCAGCTTCCTCCATTCTAAAGTTATTTTTTTCTCCTCTTACCTCCCCTTGATCCCCTCCCTTCCCTTCTCATGAACTCTTTCATCTGTTGTTTTCTCTCTGTGCTGCATCAGCAATTTCTCTCTCTACTTCATCTTGCCATCAGCCTTAAAAATATGCTTCAGAACAATAATTAACCTTTTTGGTTTTGAAACTTAGGGGTTTGTTCTAATCTGGTAAGCTTTAAAAACAACAGAATCTGGAAAGCTTTAAAAACAACAGAATCTGGAAGGTTCTGATTTAGTTGATAGGTATGGCATGCAGGCAACAGTATTTTTAAATTGCTTTCCCCAGGCCTCTATCCCCTGGCCACCCTCACCTGGTGAACTCTTGTTTATCATAACTTCAGGACTCACCTGTTGCTTCCTTAGGACACCTTCCTGAAGCCTTTCATCTAATCAGGTGATCTCATGGATCCCTGTTCCTTCCCAGCATTTGTCATATCTCTAAATCAGGGTTTCTAACCCTCAGCACCATTGACACGTTGGGCTGGGTATGTCTTTGTTATGGGCGCTGTCCTGTATAGTGTAGGATGTTTTGCAGCATTCCTGGCCTCTGCCCACTAGATGCCAGAAGCACTTTTCTCCCAGGTATGACAACCAGAAATGTCTCTAGACATCGCAAATGTTCCCTGGAGGCAACCCCTATCCCCAGTCCCCACTGGGAACCACTGCTCTAACTCACTGGCTATTTTATGTATAGTTTCTCTCTCACACTGTACTGTAAATTCACGAAGAGCAGGATCTGTTGCTTTTTCTCACTTCTAGATACCCAAGAACATACTACAGTGCCTAGTACCTCCCAGATGTTGGACAAATATTTGTTGACTAACTGAATAAATGACATGGCTAAGTAGGGAGTTCTGAGTTCTAATGAATGTGGAGACTAAGGTGCCCACAGGGGAGGAGGAAAGAAAGGAAGGAATACGTCTGAGCCACATTCATAGACTGAAAAGAGGGGGTTGAAATAATTAACCTTTATTGAATGCCTTCTAGGTGCTTGGTGCTTTTATATATTTTATATCACTTTACCTTCTCAACAACATGCAAGTATTTAATACTATCCTTATTTTATTAAAATTTTTTTTTTCATGTGAACCATTTTTTTTTGTCTTTATTGAATTTGTTACAATATTACTTCTGTTTTATGTTGTTTGGTTTTTTGGCTACAGGCATGTGGGATCTTAGCTCCCCAACCAGGGGCTGAACACGCACCCCCTGCACTAGAAGGTGAAGTCTTAACCACTGGACCACCAGGGAACCCCTAATACTATCCTTATTTTAAAGTTGAGCAAATTGATACCCAGAGAGGTTCAATAATGTGCCTACACGGGTAGAGCTGCCTCAAGTAGGCTTGTCTCCAAAGCTGGAGGCCTTTCTGCTATAGACCATCTGTTAGGGGTACTATTTTCTAAACTCAGCCAAGAACAATCGATACCATCATAAACATTAATATTAGAGCAACATTAGAATATAAGGGGGACTTCAAGGGGGACTTCCCTGGTGGCGCAGTGGTTAAGAATCCGCCTGCCAATGCAGGGGACATGGGTTCGATCCCTGGTCTGGGAAGATCCCACATGCCGTGGAGCAACTAAGCCCGTGCGCCACAACTACTGAGCCTGCGCTCTAGAACCTGCAAGCCACAACTACTGAGCCCACGCACTGCAACTACTGAAGTCCACATGTCCCAGGGCCCGCGTGCCACAACTGCTGAGCCCACATGCTGCAACTACTGAAGCCCACGCACCTAGAGCCCATGCTCCGCAACAAGAGAAGCCACTGCAATGAGAAGCCCGTGCACCGCAATGAAAAGTAGCCCCCTCTCGCTGCAACTAGAGAAAGCCCACATGCAGCAACGAAGACCCAACACGGCAAAAAAATATATAAAATAAAATAAAAAGAATATAAGGAATGGGGTGCTAGGAAATCTCTTCCCTCCCCCAGTGAGAAGCTTCCCAAGCTACTGGTTCCATGGAAGTGATATTGCCCAAGGTGAGATGGTGCTGGGAGAGAGGGTGCAGGTGGCAATGGTTCTCAAATTTCAGCAGGATCACAGCTACCTGGGTGCTATTCAAACATGATTCTTGGGCTCTGACTGCAGGGATTCAGTTTCAGAAAGATGATGGAGGGACTGGGAGTCCATATGTTTAATAAGCAGTTCTGAGTGCTTCAGGTGCAAGTGGTCTGCACTCTACATTAAAAAAAAAATCTGGGCTATAGAGTCAAGAATAACCAACATGAATGCAAAGGGAAGGTGAGAAATGAAACTGAAGAACGAGAAGATTCAGAGTCAAGGGCTGAAAAGGCATGTTTTGCCTGGCTTTGTGTTCTGAATCTGACTGTTGCTACAGAGTGCTAGGGACAGGACAGGTCAGAAATATCTCTTTTGGAGTCCTTAGCGACCTGGTAGCTGAAAACCCAGACTGTCTTTAAACGTAACTTAGAGGAAAGGGAAGTAGGCCCAAATATAAGTATTAATTTAGATCAGAGGTGGGCAAAATAAGGCAATGGACCAAATCCAGCCCACTGCCTTGTCTTGTAAGTTAAATTTTATAGGAATACCATCTTCCCCATTCATTTCTGTATAGTCTAGAGTGCTTTTGTGCTACAACAGATAGAGTTGAGTCGTTGCCACAGGAGACCACATGGCTCACAAAGCTTAAATGTTTAGGATTTGACTCTTTACAAAAAAAGTGTGTCAACCTCTTTTTAAAAAACATTTAAAGTTGATTTACAATATTGTGTTAGTTTCAGGTGTACAGCTTCAGATTCTTTTCTGTTGTAGGTTATTACGAGATACTGAATATAGGTCCCTGTGCTATATAGTAAGGCCTTGTTGTTTATTTCATATATGGTAGTGTGTATCTGTTAATCCCAAACTCTTAATTTATCATTCCCCCTCCTGTTTTCCCTTTGGTAACCATAAGTTTGTATTCTATGTCTGTGAGTCTGTTTCTGTTTGTAAATGAGTTGATGTGTATTATTTTTTTAGATTCCATATATAAGTGATATCATATAATGTTTGTCTTTCTCTGCCTGACTTACTTCACTTAGTATGATAATCTCTAGGTGCATCCATGTTGCTGCAAATGTCATTATTTCATGCTTTTTATGGCTGAGTAATATTCCACTGTATATATATACCACATTTTCTTTATCCATTCATCTGTTGATGGACACTTAGGTTGCTTCCATGTCTTGGTTATTGTAAATAGTGCTGCTATGAACATTGGGGTGCATGTATCTTTTCGAATTAGAGTTTTCATCTTTTCCGGTTATATGCCCAGGAGTGGGATTGCAGGATCATATGGTAACTATATTTTTAGTTTTTAAAGGAATCTCCAAACTGTTTTCCATAGTGGCTGTACCAACTTATATTTGATGCTACTTATGAGTTTCAGATTTGAGGGTAAAGCTTTTTCTAATGGATGGAAGTTAGCACCATGGTGTCTAAATCTGTGTCATAAATACAAGCATAATTTAAGCTACAAAGCATATGTCACCAATGGTGCAGGAGGTCACCTCCCCCCTTTTTTTAGAGAATGTGTTTAGAATATAGGTCCTAAATAAGCTATTAAGAAAGTATCCTTAGGGCTTTGATTATTTGCCAAACTGTATTTGTACCTCACTGTTGCCCCCAGCATACGTGCCAGAGTAATTTGTGTGGACAAAACCACATAACCACACATATTGCAGAGGAATCTTCTCTGAAGAATATATTATCCTGTTATTGAATTGATTTTGAAGGGAGTTAAATGCATCCCACTCTCCTTTTCCTAAAAGGTCAGACCTTTCTTTCAAAAAATTTCAACCTTCTGGTTTTCTAAAGATGAGCTAGTTACTTTGTTGAGAACAAGCGAAAATTGAGAAAACGCAGTCTCAGTCCTCTGCATGTCGATCCCATTTTTATAGCCTCTGTCTTGCTGAATACCCTGAATCTGTCTTTTTTTTTCTTTTTGTGGCTGCTGACAGACTATACAAATCCTTGCCTAGAAATTGAGAGTAGCTTTCATAGTTCATTCACTGACTCATTCAAGATATTAAAGGATGCCTGCTCAACCCTGGACCCTCAGGTACAGAGATGCATAAAATGCATTCTCTGCTTGCAGGCTACCAGCAGAGAGAGACATGGAGCAATTACCTGGAAGACAGCCTCATATGTGTGAAAATAAAGCAACTATGGGAGCTCAGAGAAGGTCGAACCAAGGCTGCTTGATAGAACAGAAAGGAACATATGCTTTGTAGCTTAAATTGTGCTTGTATTTATGCCACACAAATTTAGATACCAAGGTGCTAACTTCCATTCATTAGAGATAGCTTTACCCTCAAATCTGAAACTCATAAGTAGCATCAAATATAAGAATCATGTTTAATTTCATAATTTTCCACCAATCTTCACCTAGTTGCTGCATCAGGTGATGTTGGTTAGGATTGATCTCTGGGTACAATGTAGGACACCTGGGTGCTCAGGAGAAGCCTGGGATTCAGACGGCCTAGGGGAATCTTGGGTGTCTGGCATCTGTGTTTACATATGACCAAGGTCTCCCCAGGAAGGGTACCTTCAATCATTTTCCTTAATAAGTGGGTTCAGCCCACTGAGCTGGCACCTCTTTCCAGACAGACTTGTTTTCATGGGTAAGGAGTATAACAAGGTGTAAAGCAAGCGTTCTCCAATGTCACGGCACATTAGGATCACTTAATTACCTGTTGAGTTTTTAAGAATCCTGGTGCCCGGGGTACTCCCTAGACCAATTCCATCGTAATATCTGAGGGCAGGACCCTGACAGCTGTAGTTTTAAACTCTTCAGAGGACCCCACAGTGCAGCTAAGTTTGAAAGGGCCGCTCTCAATCAGTGCTTCTCAATTACCCGAGGGCTTGTTAAACTTAGTTTGCTGAGTTCCACCCCCAGGTTCTGATTCGCTAGGTCTGGGGTAGCTGGAGAGTTTGCATAACAAGTTCCCAGGTGATGCTGATGTGGGCTGGTCGGGGGGGGGGGGCAGTGCTTTGAGAACAGCTGCTTTAAATGAAAGCAATAAAAAGGGGCGGTTGTTTGCGAAGAAGAGAGGTTCACTCTGCCTTTTGAAGAGTGAGAAGCAGAGACCAGGCTGGAGATATCTCTGCAGTATCTGCTGTGTGCCTGTGAGACATACATTCTGGGAATGGTATGTACCCATCTTTAAAATGTCCTTGACTAGCGGGGAAAACACTGCGTTAGAGGGTCTCTTTCTTTCTTCCTCTTTCTCTCAATCTCTTTCTCTTTCAACCTCCTTTTCTTTCAATTTCTATCTTTCTCTTTCTTTCTCCCTTTCTAGATAAGGATTTTGTTAAAGTACTAAAGAGCATTTAAAGGAATCTGGTGCAGTCAGAACGCTTTTAATTTTACAGAAAACTTGAAATTTGAAAATAAGATAGTTTTTGCAAAAAGCAATCTTAAATGATATAGGTATTTGATGGAACCGGCTTGTTGCTCTATAGGAAAAACTTGTAGCTAATAGCCCAAAGAACCATTCCACAAGAAATAATAGTGAGTTGAAAAGTAATACACACAGAACATGAATAATTAAATATATTTGACCCCTCTTTTTTTTTTTTTTTTTTTTTTTTTTTGCGGTACGCGGGCCTCTCACTGCCGTGGCCTCTCCCGTTGCGGAGCACAGGCTCCGGACGCGCAGGCTCAGCGGCCATGGCTCACGGGCCCAGCCGCTCCGCGGCATGTGGGATTTTCCCGGACCGGGGCACGAACCCGTGTGCCCTGCATCGGCAGGCGGACTCCGAACCACTGCACCACCAGGGAAGCCCGACCCCTCTTTTTTTTTTTTAATTTCATTTATTTTTGGCTGTGTTGGGTCTTTTGTTGGCTGTGCGTGGGCTCTCTCTAGTTGTGGCGAGCGGTGGCTTCTCTTGTTGCAGAGCACGGGCTCTAGGCGTGCGGGCTTCAGTAGGTGTGGCTCACGGGCTTAGTTGCTCCGCCGCATGTGGGGTCTTCCCGGACCAGGGCTCGACTCCGTGTCCCCTGCATTGGTAGGCGGATTCTTAACCACTGCGCCGCCAGGGAAGTCCGACCCCTCTATTTGACGTCAGCAAAGAGGACTACACCAGACAGTCACCTTCATCATTTATGAAGCAGTCTCTTACTGCCCCGAACTAGTTTCTCCTTCCACCCACCTCCTGTTTTAAAATGGGTGCTCAGACGTTTATATTTTACTTTAAATTCCTTTTAGAAGCTATATTGTCCATTGAGTGAATAATCTCACTGTCCATGCCTATTTAGCATTGTTCTATTTATACACATCATTTAATGAGTGAAAATTTCCCGATTGGCTATTGAATCTCAGGCAGCAAATCAGGCCAGGAGGCACAGTCAGCGGCCAGGAACTACAGTCCGTGTGGGAATCTGATACCAACACAAGCAGATATTTTAGGAAGGGAGTGGTGAAGTCAATTGGGCAGAGTCTGGAGGATTAAGATAGGAAGCTGGCCATATGCACTGTCACTTTGGATAAATGAATTTTGAATCCTCATCTTCATCCAGTGGATACACTGCTTTCTCCTTTATTTTAAAATTCTCTCAGAAAATTATTTCATCTTTCCACTGGACTTTGCCCACTTAGAGAACCCAAGACTACTTTAAAAGTCCTTGCTGTAGAGGTTATGCTTTTATGACTAAGGGCTTTTAGCAGAATTTGTAGAAGGCAACCTGTTTCAAGGAGGAAACAAGATGGAGCAGAAGGGGTGCATGATCTGGAGTTGGTCATCTCTGTGGCTCTGGCCAGTTAACGAGCCAGTTTCCAAATGTGAGAGTTAACCTATTTCCAATAAGCCTGTTGTGGCTGCGAAGTGGGACAATACAGAAGTGTCTGCTGCTGGGTGCATTCTCAGTCCGTAAATGCTGGTTCCTTCACTCCCCATTCTTTGCAGAGTTTATTTCATTTAGCAAATGTTTACTTAGATCCTTCTCTGTGGTATGTTTTGGGACTATAGAGATGGGTAGGCATACCTTCTTCAGGAGGACTTCATAGTCTAAGGAGAAAGAAATAGACACCTAGAATACAACATGGCTAGTGCTACAGTAGAGGGTGCCTGTGGGGTAAGTGCTGTTTTAGGGGGAATTCCCTCCAGGCAGGAAGCCTGGGCAATGGGAGGGCCCACCTAGTGCGTTTCCCTTTTCTCAGGAATCACAGCTTGGTGCTGACTGCTGTCTGATGTCTGAAGATTGTTGTTTCTTACATTTTTGTCTAATTTTTCATTTGTTTGTGGTGTGGGGTGATTCTGGACTGTCTTCCTCATGGCCAAAGTGGGTGGCCAGAAGAAGCATTTTAAAATCCTGAAAATTCCTCAAACTATTAACATTTCTTCTCTGTAATATTCTCTGAAATATACAAATTTGGGGGATTTAAAAAAATAATTCCCAAGAGTATATAAGGCTTCTATAGATGACTGCATCTGCTCAAAGTAAGAGATTTACTTTCAGCCAGTGTTACTTTCCTAGACTCATAATGCAGGATTCATGGAGTCCTTCTTAGGGCCCAGGTGTTATAAATTTACTCCTAATAACATCTCTTTACAGAACATTACTCTTGTAATTATTTAATTAAATATTCCCTTTATACTATTTTCCTAATAGATTTTAATCTTCATAAAGTCAAGCATCTACATCATTTTAAATGGTGCCTGCCACTCTTATTTTTATTCATACAATATATGCTGAGAGGAGAAGTTTAAAAATGCTTTTCTTAACTTTGGGAGACTATAACCCTTTTATACCGATTGAAAATTTTATTGTAATATTAGTGAAGCCAGAGTCAGTGGGGGAAAAAATTCAAAAGATTCAACAACCATTTATTGAGCACTTAACTATGTTCTGTATATTGTTCTCCTACCTTGACATGTATTTGAGTGTCAACAACAAAATGACAATAATAATGAACCACAAATATCAGCCAGGGCAGGATGTGTGTGTGCACAGAAATAAATAGTAAACATAATAAGTTATGTGACATGCATGAGTAAAGCACATATTTTAGAGGGTGAAAAGTGGTAATTGACAGTGATAAGCTGTAGAAGAGAAAAAGAAGATAAGGGTGAGGGGGATGGGGAGGGCCAGGGTGGTGGGCAGGTTACAATTTAAATCAGGTGGTCAGAGAAAGTAGATCTCATTGACAAAATGATCTGTAAGCAAAGATTTGGAGGAGGTGAGGGAATTAACCATGCCAATAGCAGAACAGAGTGTTCCAATCGGACGGTCAAGCAGGGCCTTGTTGAAAATGTGTCTAGAGTGTTCTAGGAAGAGCTGAGAGGCCAGTGTAGCTGGAGAGGGAATAAGAAAAAGGGTAAAGAAATGAGATCAGTTCAGGGAACAAGGCAAAGAGATCACACAGAGCCGTGTAGACTGAAAAAATAAATTAACCTCTTCTGACATAGTTTTCAACATTGAGTAAAGAAACACTATTCTCTAATCATAATTTTCTGTATCAGATACTTATAGTTTCATTATTATAAGTCAGTAGTCCTCAGAATTATTAAAACAGATTTTTGAATAATGCAGGGGAGATCACTGACCTTCATAGTAAGTAGATATACTCAGAAGCCTAACTTTATGATGACAAGGTTTATAATAAACACAGATTTAAAATAAACTTTGTGTAAATTGTCATTCAAATACTTAAAACTTTTCTTTCTTCCCTAATTAAACAAATTAGTTAAAGGCTAACCTAGTGTTTGTAGCATGAAAAGCATGTGATATGTATCACCAGCTTCTTTACTTAAAAATTAAATATTTAACATAAATTTTAAAGTAAAATTTTATAATGGTTGAATTAAAGATTTTAAGGCTTATAGTAACTTATTTTTATATCCCCTGATATAAAATCAAATATCAAGGAGGATGCAGAAAAAGAAAGAAAGCAAAAGAAATTCCAAGGAGGCCAAAAAATAGAAACCATCATACTCGACATATGTAAGACTAAATATATGAGCTCTAACTAAATATTACATAGAATAGACACCACCCCTGTTTTATTTTATTTTTAAACATCTTTATTAGAGTATAATTGCTTTACAATGGTGTGTTAGTTTCTGCTGTATAACAAAGTGAATCAGCTGTATGTATACATATATCCCCATATCCCCTCCCTCTTGCGTCTCCCTCCCACCCTCCCTATCCCACCCCTCTAGGTGGTCACAAAGCACAAAGCTGATCTCCTTGTACTATGCAGCTGCTTCCCACTAGCTAGCTATTTTACATGTGGTAGTGTATATATGTCCATGCCACTCTCTCACTTAGTCCCAGCTTACCCTTCCCCCTCCCCGTGTCCTCAAGTCCATTCTCTACATCTGCGTCTTTATTCCTGTCCTGCCCCTAGGTTCTTCAGAAACTTGTTTTTTTTTAGATTCCATATATATGTGTTACCATACGGTATTTGTTTTTCTCTTTCTGACTTACTTCACTCTGTATGACAGACTCTAGGTCCATCCACCTCATTACAAATAACTCAATTTCGTTTCTTTTTTATGGCGAGTAATATTCCATTGTATATATGTGGCACATCATCTTTATCCATTTATCTGTGGACGGGCAGTTAAGTTGCTTCCATGACCTGGCTATTGTAAATAGAGCTGCAATGAACATTGTGGTACATGACTTGTTTTGAATTCTGGTTTTCTCAGGGTATATGCCCAGTAGTGGGATTGCTGGGTGGTATGGTAGTTCTATTTTTAGTTTTTTAAGGAACCTCCATACGGTTCTCCATAGTGGCTGTACCAATTCACATTCCCACCAACAGGGCAAGAGGGTTCCCTTTTCTCCACATCCTCTCCAGCATTTATTGTTTGTAGATTTTTTGATGATGGCCATTCTGACTAGTGTGAGATGATATCTCACTGTAGTTTTTTTTCTTTACATCTTTATTGGAGTATAATTGCTTTACAATGGTGTGTTAGTTTCTGCTTTATAACAAAGTGAATCAGTTATACATATACATATATCCCCATATCCCCTCCCTCTTGCGTCTCCCTCCCACCCTCCCTATCCAACCCCTCTAGGTGGTCACAAAGCACCGAGCTGATCTCCCTGTGCTATGCGGCTGCTTCCCAGTAGCTATCTCTTTTATGTTGATTCTTCCAATGCAAGGACATGGTATATCTCTCCATCTGTTTGTATCATCTTTAATTTCTTTCCAGTGTCTTACAGTGTTCTGCATACAGGTCTTTTGTCTCCTTAGGTCGGTTTATTCCTAGGTGTTTTATTCTTTTTGTTGCAATGGTAAATGGGAGTGTTTCCTTAATTTCTCTTTCTGTATTTTCATCATTAGTGTATAGGAATGCAAGAGATTTCTGTGCATTAATCTTGTATCCAGCTACTTTACCAGATTCACAGATTAGCTCTAGTAGTTTTCTAGCGTCATCTTTAGGATTCTCTATGTATAGTATCAGGTCATCTGCAAAGAGTGACAGCTTTACTTCTCTTCTGATTTGGATTCCTTTTACTTCTTTTTCTTCTCTGATTGCTGTGGCTAAAACTTCCACAACTATGTTGAATAATAGCAGTGAGAGTGGGCAACCTTGTCTTGTTCCTGATCTTAGTGGAAATGGTTTCAGGTTTTCACCATTGAGAACGATGCTGGCTGTGGGTTTGTCATATATGGCCTTTATTATGTTGAGGTAAGTTCCTTCTAAGTCTACTTTCTGGAGGGTTTTTATCAGACGTGGTGTTGAATTTTGTCGAAAGTTTTTCTGCATCTATTGAGATGATCATATGGTTTTTATCCATCAGTTTGTTAAGATGGTGTATCACATTGACTAATTTGCATATATTGTAGAATCTTTGCATTCCTTGAATAAACCCAACTTGATCATGGTGTAAGATCCTTTAAATGTGCTGTTGGATTCTGTTTGCTAGTATTTTGTTGAGGATTTTTGCAGCTATGTTCATCAGTGATACTGGCCTGTAGTTTTCTTTTTTTGTGACATCTTTGTCTGGTTTTGGTATCAGGGTGATGGTGGACTCAGAATGAGTTTGGGAGTGTTCCTCCCTCTGCTGTATTTTGAAAGAGTTTGAGAAGGATAGGTGTTAGCTCTTCTCTAAATGTTTGATAGAATTAGCCTGTGAAGCCATCTGGTCCTGGGCTTTTGTTTGTTGAAAGATTTTTTTTTTTTTTTAGAGAAGATGTTGGGGGTAGGAGTTTATTAATTTATTTATTTTTGCTGTGTTGGGTCTTCGTTTCTGTGCGAGGGCTTTCTCTAGCTGTGGCAAGCGGGGGCCACTCTTCATCGCAGTGGGCGGGCCTCTCACTATCGCGGCCTCTCGCTGCGGAGAACAGGCTCCAGACGCGCAGGCTCAGTAGTTGTGGCTCACAGGCCTAGCCGCTCCGCGGCATGTGGGATCCTCCCAGCCCAGGGCTCGAACCCGCGTCCCCTGCATTAGCAGGCAGACTCTCAACCACTGGGCCACCAGGGAAGCCCTGCTGAAAGATTTTTAATCACAGTCTCAATTTCACTGCTTGTGATTGGTTTGTTTATATTTTCTATTTCTTCCTGGATGAGTCTTGGAAGGTTGTGCTTTTCTAAGCATTTGTCCATTTCTTCCAGGTTGTCCATTTTACTGGCATATAGTTGCTTGTAGTAATCTCTCATGATCCTCTGTATTTCTGCAGTGTCAGTTGTTACTTCTCCTTTTTCATTCCTAATTCTATTGATTTGAGTCTTCTCCCTTTGTTTCTTGATGAGTCTGGCTAATGGTTTAACAATTTTGTTTATCTTCTGAAAGAACCAGCTTTTAGTTTTATTAATCTTTGCTATTGTTTCCTTCATTTCTTTTTCATTTCTGATCTGATCTTTATGATTTCTTTCCTTCTGCTAACTTTGGGGTTTTTTTGTTCTCCTTTCTCTAATTGCTTTAGATGTAAAGTTAGGTTGTTTGAGATGTTTGTTTCTTTTTTTAAAAAAATATGTATTTATTTATTTATCTTTGGCTGCATTGGGTCTTCGTTGCTGTGCGCGGGCTTTCTCTATTTGCAGCGAGAGGGGGCTACTCTTCGTTGCAGTGGCTTCTCTTGTTGTGGAGCACGGGCTCTAGGCATGCGGGCTTCAGTAGTTATGGCACGTGGGCTCAGTAATTGTGGCTCTCGCGGCTCTAGAGTGCAGACTCAGTAGTTGTGGCACACGGGCTTAGTTGCTCCGCGGCATGTGGGATCTTCCCGGACCAGGGATCGAACCCATATCCCCTGCATTGGAAGGCAGATTCTTAACCACTGTGCCACCAGGGAAGTCCCTGTTTCTTGTTTCTTGTTTCTTAAGGTAGGCTTGTATAGCTATAAACTTCCCTCTTATAACTGCTTTTTCTATATCCCATAGGTTTGGGTTGCTGTGTTTTCGTTGTCATTTGTTTCTAGGTATTTTTTGATTTCCTCTTTGATTTCTTCAGTGATCTTTGGTTATTAAGTAGTATGTTGTTTAGCCTCCATGTGTTTGTATTTCTTACAGATTTTTTCCTGTAATTGATATCTAGTCTCATAGCATTGTGGTTGGAAAAGATACTTGATATGATTTCAATTTTTAAAATTTTACCAAGGCTTGATTTGTGACCCAAGATATGATCTGAATATTCTATGAGCACTTGAGAAGAATGTGTATTCTGTTGTTTTTGGATGGAATGACCTATAAATATCAATTAAGTCCATCTTGTTTAATGTATCATTTAAAGCTTGTGTTTCCTTATTTATTTTCATTTGGGATGATCTGTCCATTGGTGAGAGTGGGGTGTTAAAGTCCCCTACTATGATTGTGTTACTGTCGATTTCCCCTTTTATGGCTGTTAGTATTTGCCTTATGTATTGAGGTTCTCCTATGTTGGGTGCATAAATATTTATAATTGTTATACCTTCTTCTTGGATCGATCCCTTGATCATTATGTAGTGTCCTTTTTTGTCTCTTGTAATAGTCTTTATTTTAAAGTCTATTTAGTCTGATATGAGAATTGCTACTCCAGCTTACATTTGATTTCCAGCTGACTAGATACAGATAAAGACAGAGGTTTGTTTTGCGTCTATATTGGAAGAAACTACAGTATCCTAACAACATCAGGGGAGAGAGTGATGGAATGTATGAGCAGATACGGGACATAGAGGGTAAAATGTACATAGCCTGTGGGGATGGGCATCGTGGCTAGCCTGGCAGAGCATCAGTTGTCCCAGTTTACTGTTTCCTTTGGCTTTATAACAAAATACCACTGTTTCCTAGGTCTGTTTGTTCATCATTGCATCAACATCACACTGTAACTTTGTAATAAATCTTGTAGTATAGAATCTCCAACTTTGTCCTTCAAATTTGCTTTGACTATTCCAGGTTCTTTCCCTCTCCACATAAATTTAGAACCAGCTTACCGATGTTCACAAAATACCTGCTGGATAGTTGGAATTACACAGACTATATAAATAGATTTGGGAGAACTGACATCTTAACCATTTGAGTCTTCCAGTTCCTCTTTTCTTTAGTCATTCTCCGATATCTTTCAGCAGTGTTTTAAAGTTTTCTTCTTCTTTTTTTTTAACATCTTTATTGGAGTATAAATGCTTTACAATGGTGTGTTAGTTTCTGCTTTATAACAAAGTGAATCAGTTATACATATACATATGTTCCCATATTTCTTCCCTCTTGCATCTCCCTCCCTCCCACCCTCCCTATCCCACCCCTCTAGGTGGTCACAAAACACCGAGCTGATCTCCCTGTGCTATGTGGCTGCTTCCCACTAGCTATCTATTTTACGTTTGGTAGTGTATATATGTCCATGCCTCTCTCTCGCTTTGTCACAGCTTACCCTTCCCCCTCCCCATATCCTCAAGTCCATTCCCTAGAAGGTCTGTATCTTTATTCCTGTCTTATCCCTATGTTCTTCATGACACTTTTTTTCATATCAGTTCAATAACTTGTTCTTATGTGTTTGATATTATTTGATGCTATTGTATATGGTATTGATTTTAATTTTATTCTCCACTAGTTTTTTTATTAGTATGTGGAAATATACTATATCGAGCTTATAACCAGCAACTTTGCTAAATTCTCTTTTTAATTTTGATAGTTTGGGTTCTTTTAGCTTTTCTAGGTATGCAGTCATGCCATCTGTGAATGACAGGCTTACTTCTTTCTCTTTCCATTATACCATTTATATATTTTTTGCCTTTTGCATTGGCTAGGATCTCCTCTATGATGTAATTAGAAGTGGTTGTGGTGAATATCCAGGTATTGTTTCTGATCTCAGGAAGAAAATTTGCAATAATTTTCTACTACATGTGATATTAGCAATAGTTTTTTATAAATAACTTTTTAAAGGATAGTCCCTTCTACACTTCGTTTGCTGAGAATTATTTTTAACCATGATATGTTGTTGATAAAAAATGCATTTTCTGCATATAATTTCTCTTATTCTATCAATTTGGTAGAATTAAAGCTACAGAGGACAATATTGGGACAATTGAGGAAATTTGAATATGGACTATGTATTAGAAAACATAAATCAATCAAATTTGTTCATTTTGGTAATAGAATTGTTTATATAATTAGTTTTTAGGAGGTATATGCTAAAGTTTTTATATCTAAAACTTATTTTTTAAATTATTCTGTGAAAATAGTATCTATCTCTATATTAAGAACATAAAAACATACACAATTGTACTTATCTATATACAAATATGGTAAAATGCTAACAGTTGGTGAATTTAGGTGAAGGGTATATGGGATATTCTTTTTCTTTTACTATAGGTTTGGAATTTTTCAAATAAAATTTGAAGAAAAATAAGCAGGATTCAAATATCATAATCAATTGATTTAATATTGAACATTTTACCTTTTCCATGTCACTGTAACATTTACAAAACCATTCATATATTAAACCCAGAGGAAACTCAATAAATGTCAAAACTGAATTCAAACAGACATCATTCTCTTTTCATATGAAAGGAACTGTAAGTAAAAACAATCTCAAATGGTTAAGTAAAATCTGATCATTTTTGGATTAAAGTTTAGATGAAAACTTTAATTATTCAGAAATTTAATTATTTGAAATTCATATTATATCTAGATATGAAAGACAGTCATATAAAATTATACCAATTCTGACAAGCCAGTATTAAGAAAAAAATTCGCATTTGAAATACTTTGTTTTATTGTTAGATAAGAAAGAATAAATAATGAGCTAAGCAAAATGTTCTAGGAAAGTAACAACAAACAACCTTTTTGCTTTTGCTACTTTAAATTGCTGTTTTCCTAACTATTATCATGCTGCATGATATTCTGTAGCAGATCCTCTAACAATGGACTTCTTGTGTTTCACATTTTTACTATTACAAACAATGCAGAGCAAGAATATTGGCTAAAAATTAATTAGAAATAAAAGGTCAAAGTATAGATAAAAATTTTGACACTGTATGTGAAATTTAATGTTGAAGGATATATACATGTAGTAGCACCATCCCTTTTGGCACACCCTAACTACCAATAATGGAAAAGAAAGAAAGCATGACAAAGATAATCATGTTAAATCAAATGTTTAATAAAATGGTCCTGTTGATTAGTTTTTGATCAGATTGTTTTCTGATAGGTTGAGGCAGGGAAGATAGTGTGCTACCAAAACAAAAGCAGATTACAAAACAGTACATATGTCTTCATATTTTATATCACATTTTTTTTTTCCCCCTGGTACGCTGGCCTCTCACTGTTGTGGCTTCTCCCGTTGTGGAGCACAGGCTCCAGACGCGCAGGCTCAGCGGCCGTGGCTCACGGGCCCAGCCGCTCCACGGCATGTGGGATCTTCCCGGACCGGGGCACGAGCCCGTGTCCGCTGCATCGGCAGGTGGACTCTCAACCACTGCACCACCAGGGAAGCCCCACATTTTAAGAGTGGCTGTAATTGTCATTTTTAAGAGTTTTAATGAAGTATCATTGACATACCATAAATTGCATATATTAAAATAATACAATTTGGTAAGTTTTGACATATTTATATACCCTTGAAACCATCACCACAATTTCTTTGTGCTCCTTTGCAATCTCTCTTTTCTGTCTTTCCCTGCCCTCCCCTCCTTCTCTAGGCAACCACTAGTCATCTGCTTTTTCTCTTTTTCTCTAGAATTGTATACAAATGGAATCATACAGTATGTATTCTTTTCATTATCTGCCTTTTTTCATTCAGTACAACCATTTTGAGATTAAGCCATGTTGTTGCTTGCAACAATAGTTCATTTCTTTTTAGTGCTGAGTAGTGTTCCATGGTCTGGATGTTTACCTGTTCACCAGCTGATGGACATTTGGGTTGTTTCCAGTTTTAGCTTATGAATAATACTACTATGAACACTGGGAATACGGTTTCTTCTTTTTCCCCCTCCTTTTTTTTTTTTGGCGGCTCGCGGGCCTCTCACGGCTGTGGCCTCTCCCGTTGCGGAGCACAGGCTCCGGACGCGCAGGCTCAGCGGCCATGGCTCACGGGCCCAGTCACTCCACGGCATGTGGGGTCTTCCCGGACCGGGGCACGAACCCGTGTCCCCTGCATCAGCAGGCGGGCTCCCAACCACTGCGCCACCAGGGAAGCCCCTCCCCCTCCTTTTTCTTCCTCCTTCTTCCTCCTCCCCCTCCTGCTCCCCTCTCCTCCTTTGTAAATACAGAGGTGTGGAATGGCTATGTCATAAGGTAGGTATATATTTAACTTTTAAAGAAACCATCAAACTGTATTTAAGTGGTTTACCTTGTTTGCATTCCACCGTCAGAGTATAAGACGTCCAGTTGCTTCACGTCCTCACCAACACTTGGTAGGGTCACAGTGTAGTCATTCTAATAGGTGTGTAATGATGTCTTACTATAGTTTTAACTTGTATTTGCTTACTGACTAATGATGTTGAATACTGGTCATTTGCCTATATACCACCCTCCAACAACAGGAGAGGACAGAACCCCTGGGAGCTGTAGACACAGGAGAATTCATATCCCCTTGCAGGCCTTACTGAGTGATCTTGAGAAAGCCTGGGGCAGGGAGAGATCCTGGAAAAAGCCTCCATCATGGTGCTGGTCCATCTGTGGCTATCAGGGTTTCTGTACACTCCTGCTATCCCACTGTGGGACTGTAGTAACTTGTTAAGAATTTCAGCTGAACACTTCTTACCAGCTTGAATGGTTTCCAGTATACACCCCACATAACACAAATGCTCGTGTCCTGTCTTTTATTGGACATATCTGCCTTTCTTTGGATTTGGGTGAGTTAGTAGTCTGGTGGTCAGCTTTTTGGTGGGGTTTTAACAGCTGTGATTTTGCAAATTATCTAGCTTTTTTTAAAAGAAGGAGCACAATCTTTCCATCTTTTTACATCCTAATCAGAAGCCAGAAGTCAATAAATATCATTTGGATGAACGTGCGTGTGAAATGAGGAGAGGATGAGAGATGTTTTAAAGTCGTATTTCATTACCAATGTTACTCTCCAAAGTTACAAATATGTTAGAAAAAAATCACTTAAGTGGGAGTCTAAATACTTCACACACCCAAACACTGGAATTTTTATAAAAGACCACTTATCAAACAGCACTGATTTTATAAAATTCTATGGCAATAATTGAGGCAGGATCTTTCACAGTGGCAGTATTTGGTGATGGAATAATCAACCCACATGAAAGTGACTTTTAGTGATGTTAAATTAATTCAATTAATTAGTCTGACAAAGTGCTGCTTTCTTGCTAGTGATGTGGAGTTTTAAAAACTCTGTTAAAATAATTGCATTGTAATTATATGTGCACATGGTAATTCTCTCAGTTCCTTATGCTCTTCTGTTTTTATTGAAGTATAGTTGATTTACAATGTAAATTGTATAATTTACAATGTAAATTGTAAATGTAATTCACAATGTAATTTCTGCTGTATAGCAAAGTGACTCAGTTATATACATATATATATACTTTTTCAGATTTTTTTCCATTATAGATTATTATAAGATATTGAATATAGTTTCCTGTGCTATACAGTAAGTCCTTGTTTATTTATTTTATATAGTGTGTATTTGTTAATCCCAATTTCCTAATTTATCCCTCCACCCCCCACCCCTTTCCCCTTTGGTAACCATAGGTTTGTTTTCTATGCCTGTGACTCTATTTCTGTTTCATAAATAAGCTCATTTGTATAAGTTTTTTTTAGATTTCTCGTATTAGTGATATCATATGATATTTGTCTTTCTGTCTGACTTACTTCAGTTGGTATGATAATCTCCAGGTCCATCCATGTTGCTGCAAATGGCATTATTTCATTCTTTTTAAAGGTGTATATATATATATATATAACCTCTCCTTTATCCATTAATCTGTTGATTAACACTTAGGTTGCTTCCATGTCTTGAGTGTTGTAAATAGTGCTGCTACGAACGCTGGGGTGCATGTATCTTTTTGAATTAGAGTTTTTGTCTTCTCTGGATATACGCCCAGGAGTGGGATTGCTGGATCATATGGTAACTTTATTTTTAGTTTTTTAAGGAACCTCCATACTGTTCTCCATAGTGGCTGTACCAATTTACATTCCCACCATCAGTGTAGGAAGGTTCCTTTTTCTCCACACCCTCTCCAGAATTTATTTGTAGACATTTTCATGATGACCATTTTGAACTGTGTGAGATGATATCTCATTGTAGTTTTAATTTGCATTTCTCTAATAATTAACAATGTTAAGCATCTCTTCATGTGCCTGTTGGCCATCTGTATGTCTTCTTCAGAGAAATGTCTATTTAGGTCTTCTGCCCGTTTTTTGATTGGGTTTTTTTTGATATTGAGCTGTATAAGTTTGTATATTTTGGAAATTAATCCCTTGTTGCTCACATCATTTGCAAATATTTTCTCCCATTCTGTAGGTTGTCTTTTCGTTTTGTTTATGGTTTCCTTTGCTGTGCAAAAGTTTATAAGTTTGATTAGGTCCCATTTGTTTATTTTTCTTTTGTTTCCATTACTCTAGGAGACAGATACAAAAAAATATTGCTGTGATTTACGTCAAAGAATGTTCTGCCTGTTTTCCCCTAGGAGTTTTATAGTATCTGGTCTTACATTTAGGTCTTTAATCCATTTTGAGTTTAGTTTTGTGTATGGTGTTAGATTATGTTCTAATTTCATTCTTTTACATGTAGCTGTCCAGTTTTCTAAGCACCATTTATTGAAGAGACTGTCTTTTCTTTATTGTATATTCTTGCCTCCTTTGTTGTAGATTAATTGACCATATGTGTGTTGGTCTTCTGGTTTTAAGAGACAAACTTTAGGTACAGTTTAATCTAGAACAGTTCAGGTCTCATATTATGAGTAAATAATATTGTGTGTTACAGGGCTCACAAATATATAAATGAAAGTACTACTTAAGTTTTAAAACTCTGTACAAATATAAGAGTTTAGTATAATGATGACTGCCTAAACACAGAGGCTTTTTAGTTAGAAAGTTAACCATTCCTTAGCAAAATAGTAGGAAAACTGACTGAAATCTATTTCAGGTCCCAAATAAAACACCACCACAGGAAGATTTCTCAGATCCTCCAATGACTGTTACATAACACATAGAGAAATTTTAGGAAGTGCGTCTTCCTTCTGAGATTACTTTTCTTTGTTGAACTATGTATACCTCTCTGTTACATGTTGGCACAATTTCTTATCATAGGTAGGTTTGGAGCCCAGCATATAAACATTTTATTTTGGTGGAAGGAATTGCAATTGGCAGAATACGGGTAGGGCTAACAAGATATGTCTTTTTAAAGAAATTAAAATGTCACTGCTGAAACTATAAACTGAATATAGTTTGCCAATCATTGGAATTAATTCCTCTCTCTCATCTGAACTGGCACCTACTATTAGGTGCAAGGCATGAGAAATGTTACACATTACAACTGACCTTAAGCTAAGCTAATCCACATTGACTGCTGTGCTAGGCTTAATAGAAAACTTAGCAAATCCATTAAATATTAAGTTTGGGACTAATCCTCAGTGTTTTAGGTGGCTAAAATCATTGAATTAGCCAAATGTGAATATAAAGTTTGCAGTTATTAATAATATGAGACAGCTTTTACACAGTAGCAGAGTTTTAGGGAAGCTCATTCATAGCCTTCCCCAAAAATAAGAAGGAAGGATCCAGGACAAAGCATCCTGTTTGGCTTGCCCTCAACTGTACCCAGTTAAAATTGTCACTGAGTTCAGCACAGAAAGTGAAATAACAAAACGTGAAGACTGAGAGAAACTTGGGTGACATTTGTGAGAGACAAACCTAATCTTTCCTTCAATATATATTCCTTGAGCATCTCCTTTGCAGAGGTAGTGAATCGTAGAATCCTTTCCTCCTTTACCTAGTAAGGTCGCCCCGCCCCTTTCTTCTGTCAAGCCCTTTCCTCCTTGTTGCCATCCTAGGCTTGTGTATCACGGTGCTCCCTCCTCCCAACTTTGTTAACAGAGTTGGTTGTATGTAGCAGACTCTTCCTTAAGTTTACTCCAGCCCTCTAAATACAGATATTGATTTAGAGGTAGAAAATGACCCTAAACTTGACCTATGAGAACTCTAAGATTTAAGGGACTTTCACTTGGAGACCATGGAGAGACTCTGAGCCCTGACAACATTATTTCTGTCCCTGGATTCACTCATCTCTGGAACCAGATGCACTTCTGGATTTCCCTGTTACTTAGGCCAAACTTTCCCCTTGATTCTAAATCTGGTTTCATTTGGGTTTCTGTCTCTTGCAACAAATAGACTGCTGATAAGTAAACTTCTTATGAGTCAGGCACTGTTCTAGGTAGGTACTGGAGAAACGATGGTGAACAAGACCCAGAGCTTGTATTGCTGGAGCTTCCAGTCGTGGGGTGTGTGTGTGTGTGTATGTATGGAAGATGCTGCAGAGATTGCTAGAAAGAATGGCCAGAGATCATAATCTACTGATGGCACTTTTCATGGTTCTGACTCTTCCCCAATTTAATTGGGCTGCTGAATCTGAATCTGTGAGGTATTTGCACTACATACGTACGTTTCCAATGCTTGTTTGATTAAGGCAGGTTCTCACAGGTATTTCATAGGTTTGATCACGAGCCTCTGCTGGGGAAGTCTTGTTCTCCTGCTGGAAGGATGAGTCCAACAGAGAAAAATATAAGACTGTGTGACCAAGAATCTGTGATCAGGAACTATGGTGGGATGATGGAAAATATAATCACCAAATGTAAAATCAGGATGGAGTTGGTGAATGGCTATAAAGGAAAATCACCCCTTTTCCTGTGTTTCTGTGGTCTTACTACTCAGAGGGTCCTCTGTACTCCAAATAAACGTGTGTGGACTTTCCTACATCAAGCAGTGCTGGGACACCCGCTGGGTACCCTGCAATTTAACTCAATTCTGACACTATCTACCTGGTGATAGCGTCAGATTCCAGAGGCTAAGGGCTCAGTTCCACAGTCTGCCCATCCCTCCCCCTCCTCCACTCCAGATGCCAATCTTAAGTGCAGGTGGTCACCTGTGCTTCTGAAAACCACTATAAACTGAAGATTCCCACAACCCCCTCCTCTGTTTTGTCTTTTTTTTCAGGTTGGTGAATGATTTTTTTTAATCTGTATTGGGGTATAATTGCTTTACCTCTCCCCTGGTTTGATTAATATGCTAGAGTGGCTCACAGAACTCAGGAAAACATTTTACTCCCTAGAGTACCAGGTTATTGTAAAAGAATGTAACTCAAGAACAGGCAGATGGAAGAGATGCATAAGGCAAGGGATGGGGAAATGGGCATGGAGGTTCCATGCCCTCTCCAGGTCACTGGTTTCTTCACATCTCCACCTGTTCAGCAACCTGGAAGCTCTCTGAACCCATACTTTTGAATTTTCATGGAAGCTTCATTAAACAGCCAGAGTTGATTAAGTCACTGGCCATCAGTGATTAATGAAGCCTCCCCAGAGGTAGGATGTGTGTTAGGAGAGGGATGGAGTAGAGATGGGGCTGAAAGTTCCAAACCTCTAATCACAAGGTTGATTTCTTTGGCAAACAGCCTCCATCCTTAGGGGCTTTCCAAAAGTTACTGCATTAACATGAACTAAGGTGTGTTTGAAAGGGGTTTATTATGAATAATGAAAGACATCTTTCAGGAAATTGAGGGTTTTAAGAGCTCTGTGGCAGAAACAAGGTTGAAGACCAGATGTATACATTTCTTATTATAAATAAAAATATCACAATGGTAAATTGGATTCTAATGGAAAACATTAATAGAATTTAGGAGAAAAGAATGGGAAAAGTTGAAAGAAAAGAGGACAGAGAAAACTCATATTTAGAGATTTCAATCTAAATTATAATCAGAATCCCAGAAGGAAAAATAGAGCAGATGGAAAAATCAGTAGCAATAATCATAGAAATAAGAGAAATTGACCTGAAATTCACCTGAAACACATACTAATCTACTAATGAAAAAATGGTCACCAAGTGTTCAACAAAATTAATACATATGCACCAACACCTAGAACTGTGTTTCTTCAAGTGTGTTCCACAGAACAATATTTTTATTTGATGCTTGTTGACCTGAAACAAACAGACAGCCAGATACTTCTCCAGCAAAGATGGGTTTATTCGGGATTGGCAGAGAATTGGAATTCAGGGTCTACAACCAAGGCGAGCCCCACACAGGAAGGAAAGAAGACCCCCCTTTATAGGGAGGAAAAGGAAGTTGGGAGGGCTATAATAGACAAAGAGTCCATGGCTTTTCACTGGCTGAGTCCTTGCCAGGAGAGAAGAGGGGTCTTTCTTGTTCCTGTTGGGCTTGGTCAATGTTGCAGCGTGTGAGGGCTCCCCCTTCTGGTCTCCCAGCTCTATTTAACTGAGGTTTCTGTTTATTAGTTTTTTACATGCTCATTTGGAAAATGGTTTCATGGCCTGAAAAGTGTGAGAGATTTGCATAATATAATGGCTTCTGAAAGATTCACATTGTATATTTGCTAGTTAAATGAAATAATCAGAAAAAACAAATTTATAAAAATTCAGAAAAAGTCCAATTTATTTTAACCCAGTATGTCTCTAATTTATATGACCACTTTCCGGGGGTAACACTATCAACAAGTATTGTAATAGTGTTGCATAGAACTTATTTTGATGAAACAGTGGCGTAGACATTTCCTGGCTACACTGTTAACTTTCCATATATCTATATATCTCTATCATCTTGATCTCTACCATCTCTATTTCTGTCTCCATCTATCTCTACCTTCTACACAAGCATCCAGGAAGGGTTTTTTAAAAAAATATAGATGAGTTCAAACATATTTATTTATTATTTATTTATTTATGTATTTACTTACTTATGGTACGCGGGCCTCTCACTGTTGTGGCCTCTCCCGTCGCGGAGCACAGGCTCCGGACGCGCAGGCTCAGCGGCCGTGGCCCACGGGCCCAGCCGCTCCGCGGCATGTGGGATCCTCCCGGACCGGGGCACGAACCCGCGTCCCCTGAATTGGCAGGCGGACCCCCAACCACTGCGCCACCAGGGAAGCCCCAAACATATTTATTGAAGCTGAATAAATGAAATGCCAGAAGACAGGGCCATTTTATCTACAGTTTTTAAAGACAAAAAGTTGACTAAAGTGAGAGTTATTCTTAAAGATGCAAAGACTTAGCCTGTGTGCTATCCATATAGTCATTCTGAAAACGACTATGGCGTAAGAACTTAGACAACGTTAGAATTGGGTCTAAATTATTATTGCAGCTATGGTTATAAAATAATGCAACAATTAAAACGTAACTCTTTTATAAAAAAGTTTTATTGGGGTATAATTCCTTTACAATGGTGTGTTAGTTTCTGCTTGATAACAAAGTGAATCAGCTCTACATATACATATATCCCCATATTTCCTCCCTCTTGCGTCTCCCTCCCACCCTCCCTATCCCACCCCTCTAGGTGGTCACAAAGCACAAAGCTGATCTCCCTGTGCTATGTGGCTGCTTCCTACTAGCTATCTATTTTACATTTGGTAGTGTATATATGTCTGTGCCACTCTCCCACTTCATCCCAGCTTACCCTTCCCCCTCCCCGTGTCCTCAAGCCCATTCTCTACGTCTGCGTCTTTATTCCTGTCCTGCCCCTAGGTTCTTCAGAACCATTAAAAAGTAACTCTTAACTCTTAAATGATTAGAAATAATTTAAGAATCTCCAGATTATTTAAATGGAGAGTAGGAAGTTGTGGGAAGGGAAGTGCAAGGGATAAAAATGTGCTAACTTATAATTTTATAAGATGAAAGTCAATAGATAATTTTTCTTGATATGATTTGGGAAAATAAACTAAAGTGTTTAGAATTTCAAAATATAAATATTCATAAAATAAGAAAATGGAATGACTATCTTCTAAACCTATGCATTAAAAAAAAAAGACAAAACGGGGGACTTCCCTGGCAGTCCAGTGGTTAAGACTCCACACTTCCAATGCAGGGGCCATGGGTTTGATCCCTGGTTGGAGAACTAAGATCCCACATGCTGGGTGGCACAGCCAAAAAAAAGAAAAAAAAGAAAAAACACAGAGAAAAGAGTAAAGTGGAGACATCGAGTAGTTATTTCTAGTTATTTCTGAGATTATGAGTGATTTTTTTCCCCTTTTCTGTCATTAAAACTTGTTGCATTTTCCTTATACTTGACACAAAATTTATATTCAGTAATTGCAAAAGAAGTAGGTAAGTGTATGTATAATACAAAAATATGTTTGAGCATTAAAGTCAACGAATTTTGGCAATATATATCAAGTCTTAAAGTTTTTCATACCCTTTAAGCCAGTAATTCCACTCTAAAAATCTATTCTAATGATTACATCTGAAGCATGGACAAAGAATATAGAAGTCAGTTCATTTCATCTTTTTAAATGAAGATATAAGTTATACAAAATGTTTTAAAAATTGCCTATTTATATTTCACCATTTTATTGGCTGAATTTGTGGTGGAATTTGGAAGAAAGTATTCTTGCAAATGAATTTATTTTTTAAATGTTTTTCTTCCCATTTTTTATGACAATAATACATGTCCATTGAATAAAATTACAAAACATCATAAAAACAGAAAGATGTGTCAATGCAGTTATAGCAAAGGACACTTTGCTATAGAGTGGTTAGGTGGTTAGGTGTGGTTAGGTGCTATGCATATGGCAGGAAATGTTTTTCAAATGAGTGAGTCAGTACATCAGAGAATAGGTTCCAGCTGACTCAGGTTTAGTGAACTCCTCATGGCTTGGATTTATGATATTTCAATGAAAATGAACATTTAGCATTTATTATCAATAGTTATCCAATATTTCAATAGTTATCCTCTTACAAGCAGTTTCCGTGCAAACATTGTGATATAAATAGGCCTCCCCATAAAGCATATAAATAGCCTTTAATAAGGAAATGAATATTTTATAGCTCAGAAAATTTTATGTTAGTAATTTTATAATAGAGTGAAGTTAAAATGGATAATGGGGGGACTAGTACCATTCTGTTTTATTCCTACATTTTTAAGAACTGCTCTACAGATGCTGAATGGCTCCAAGTGTCTCAAGACATTTGTCATTTAGTGTGCTGTGTAAATGAACCCTGGCACAAGCAATAACCAGGAAACTTGAGAATGTCCTGCGGGAGGCAGGACAGGCTTCCTGGTACCAGATGGAAGCCCAGGAAACAGGGGAATAGCAGGAAGTGGCTAGAAACCTGGAACAATCAAAGACATTGGCACGGGCTCCCGGGGCGTCTGTTGCTATTACTTCAGAAGGACAGGGTGGAGACAGGAGGGTGTCAGTCAAGGTAAATTCCTCTTAGGAATTCAGCCAGAAATTTAGATCAGGGAGAATAGGAACAAGAACAGCCAGCTGATGGAAGCTACTAGATGGAGTGTGTTAGTCATGAAACGAGAGGATGTAATACCTGAACTTTCAAGGTTTCCAGAGATGTCGGTGGGGCCACTTTAATAAGAAGAGTCCTGGGGTTAAGGTCTCAATGCTAGGTGGTCACTTAAAGCAACATGGATGCTGAGACTTGCTAGGAGCCACAGGATGAAGGAGTGGGGTTTTGGCTGTGAGATCAGGCAGGAAGCCTAGGCATGAAAAAATGAGAGCAGTTATCCTTCCTCCTTACTTCTATACCATAACAAACGTGGATGGCCTGGAAGGTTTGTTAAAACAGATGGTTGGGCCTCACCCTGAGCTTCTGATTCTAGGGTGGAGTGGGGACCGAGAATTTGCATTTCTAACAAATTCTCAAGTGATATTGATGATGCCTGTCTGGGACCCACAACTTGAGACCAGCTGCATAGCAGATGCCATGTTATGCAGGAGACTGTGAGGAAAAAGCAAGGATATCAGTCACGAAGTAGATAGAAATGGAGTGAAATGCAAACACATTGGAACCCCCCTGGAGGACACTGAATTCTCATTGGTATCTCTTGTAAAAAAAAAAAAAAAAATGGTGCAGATTTCCAAAGAATTTATGTAGATACTCTACTTCAGGGAGATGGAGCATAACTCCTCCACTTCTTAAGTGTGGGACGTGCATAGCAACTTCCTTCCAAAAGGTACAGAATGGAAAGAGGCTGTCTTAGTCCTTTTGGGCTGCCATAATAGAACACCATAGAGTGGGTGGTGTATAAACAACAGACATTTATTTCTCACAGTCCTGGAAAATGGGAAATCCAAGACCAAGGGCCAGCAGGTTTGGTGTCTGGAGAGGGTTTCCTGGATGTCTTTTCCCTGTAATCTGTAAATAACAGTAGTAATAATAAGAATAAAAATTATGGAAACCTCAGTTAAATAGAGTTGGGAGGCCAGAAGGGGAAGCTCTCATACCAATGAGGATAGCAGAACCAACAGGAAAAAAAGAGCTCTCTTCTTGCCTGGCAAGGACTCAGCCAGTGGAAAGCCATGGACTCTTTGTTTGCTATAGCCCTCCCAACTTCCCTTTCCCCTCTGTAAAAGTGCTCTCCTTTCCTGTGTGGGCACGTGTGCATACATGGGGTTTCAGACCCGGACTAACAATTTTCTACCGATCCTGAATAAACACGTCTTTGTTGGAAAAAATATCTGGCAGTCTATTTGTTTCAGGCCAAGGAGTCTTGCAGGGTAGAAGGGGTGAGGGATCTCTCTGGGGTCTCTTTTATAAGGACACTAATCCCATTCATGAGGGTTCCACCCTCATGACCTAATCACTCCTAAAGGCTCCACTTCCTAATACCTTGGGGGTTAGATTTTTAACATATGAATTTTTCTGAGGGGGGAACATAAATATTCACTCTCTAGCAGAGAGGAAAAAGAGTTACTTTACTGTGGAGAAACTGGATAACTGTTCAGCCAGGTGCTTGTGGTCAATGTCATCAGTGAGAAGTCATGTTGATAGGCACAGACCTTTATGTGGTAGGTTGACATCCAAAATGGATGCTGAGCACATGAAAGATGAGGATGTGAGGAGAGCAGTGAAATTCCCTTTTAAATTTTTTCAATACCCTTAACATGTGATGACAGCATATTTATTTCTGTGGTCTTCTTTTCCCAAACACATAATCACAGTCTAGGCATGAGAAAAAACCATCACATTGTAAAGATCCCAACTGAGGAACATTCTGCAATATATCTGACACATACTCCTCAAAACTGTCAAAGTCATCAAAAATCAATAAAGTCTGAGAACTTGTCACAGCCAAGAGGAGTCTTAGGAGACATGATGACTAAAGGTAATGTGGTGTCCTGAATGGGAGCCTGGAAGAGAAAAAGGACGGGAGGCAAAAACTGAGGAAATCTGAATGAAGCATGGACTTTAGTTAATAATAATGTATCTATATTGGTTCATTAACTGTAACAAATTTACCATGCTAATCTCAGATGATAATAATAGGGGTAACTGAGTATGAAGTACATTGAAACTTTCTGTACTACCTATGTAACTTTTTTTTTAACATCTTTATTGGCATATAATTGCTTTACAATGTGTTAGTTTCTGCTGTATAGCAAAGTGAGTCAGCTATATGTGTACATATATCCCCATATCTCCTCCCTCTTGCGTCTCCCTCCCACCCTCCCTATCCCACCCCTCTAAGTGGTCACAAAGCACCGAGCTGATCTCCCTGTGCTATGCAGCTGCTTCCCACTGGCTATCTATTTTACATTTGGTAGTGTATGTATGTCAATGCTACTCTCTCACTTCGTCCCAGCTTACACTTCCCCCTCACCGTGTCCTCAAGTCCATTCTCTATGTCTGTGTCTTTATTCCTGTCCTGCCCCTAGGTTTATTATGTAACTTTTTTGTTCTGAAAAATGTATGTTAAAAAAATATATATCCGAAACTTGGAAATGAGGCAATAGAAAGTGGTACACCATATTCCTCCTTGAAAGGGCACAGACCTTCACCTGGCAGGTTGATGTATAAAATAGACTCTGAGCTCATAAGAAGTGATAATAGGAGGAGGGCAGTGAAATTCTCTTTTAAATGTATTCAGTACATTACATTTCACGATGTGCTATTTATCATCATCCTTGGAGAACTTTCTCTAATCATCTTATGAGGGATGGTTGTGTGTTTCCTGAGTCACTGATTTTTTTAAAAAAAAGTTTATGGATAGTATGAATCATGCAACAGATGTGTGATCCACCCCAAGCAAATAAGCAGGGCTTTTCAGCATGCACACTGTACTCCAATAATAATCCTTGTTTTATGATACCCTTTTTCTCACATTTTCTTTGAATTTATGTAAGCCACATTTACTCTGTAAGTCAGTGAGTAAATAAATATTTGGTTTGCCTTTCTATTCTTCTGCTTTTCAAATTTTCCATTTAATAGATACAACTGATAAATATTTCTTTTTTGATCCATTTTGAATTACATTCAAAGGAAACAACTTTTACAAGACCAATTTCTATTTTTTCTCTTCTAAAAGATAGTACTTCCCTCAACACTGCTAGTTCCTTAAATTACTATCTTATTTCTGCCTTTCTACCTCTCCAAAAATTCTCCAGAGGATTATTTTATTCATCACACAACTAGTGTGATCTCCTTTTCACTCATTAAAATACTTTTAATGAAATATTTCAATGACCAAAAAACCCTCATTAAATGCCTTTGGAGGATGGTAGGAAACCAACTAATTCTTAAGTAAAGGGTAAGAATTAAGCATTTACTTTTCCTTCCCGTGCGAAATGTGCCTAAGGGTAACCAAATAGTTGATGAGAAGTTTTTCTTTAAATAAGAGTTTCAGTTAATAAATGAAAAAGGAGTGATAGCATTATAGAATCACAATTTTATAACCTCTAATTAATTAAAGGATTAGAAAACAATAATCAAGTACTGCTAACATCACAAAAATAGAGAAAAACAGAAATTATGTACTTCTTATGGAAACATACAAAGCCACTGATGGAGTATTCTTGTCAAACATCAAACTGAATCTGATCAGTTCTCTAGATGTAATAACCAATTAGAGCAAATACAGGGGACAGAAGAACAAGTAAAATTGGATGGGATCAGAAAAATTGACTGTGGGGAACCCTACAGGATAGATGATCACAGTTCCTCAATATAGAAATTGCAAGGGAAAAATAAGTGGAGGGAAACCTATGGATTAAAAGAGATTTAAGATATTTTTGTCTTTCTGACTTACTTCACTCTGTATGATAGACTCTAGGTCCATCCACCTCACTACAAATAACTCAATTTCATTCCTTTTTATGGCTGAGTAATATTCCATTGTATATATGTGCCACATCGTTATCCATTCATCTGTCGATGGACACTTAGGTTGCTTCCATGTCCTGGCTATTGTAAATAGAGCTGCAATGAACATTGTGGTACATGACTCTTTTTGAATTATGGTTTTCTCAGGGTATAGGCCCAGTAGTGGGATTGCTGGGTCATATGGTAGTTCTATGTTTAGTTTTTTAAGGAACCTCCATACTGTTCTCCATAGTGACTGTATCAATTTACATTCCCACCAACAGTGCAAGAGGGTTCCCTTTTCTCCACATCCTCTCCAGCATTTATTGTTTGTAGATTTTTGGATGATGGCTATTCTGACTGGTGTGAGGTGATCCCTCATTGTAGTTTTGATTTGCATTTCTCTAATAATTAGTGATGTTGAGCATCCTTTCATGTGTGTTTTCTTTCTGTTTCTCTCTGCCATTTTGGTTTGGTGGCTTTCTATGATATTTTGTTTCCTCATTTTTATGTTTTGTGTCTCTGCTCTAGATTTACATTTTTTGGTTACCATGAGGTTTGTACAAAACGTCTTATAAACAAAATAGTCCTTTTTCTGCTGATAGCGTCTAATCTTCATTTACCTATATGGGTTCCATTCTTTTCCTCTTCCCCTCTTGTTTCCTTGTTGTCTCAAATTATCCCTTTTTATATTGTGAGTTTCTTACTAAATGGAAGTAGCTCTTTTTCTGCTCCCTCTTTAACCTTTATGACTTAAGAAAGTGTTTAAAAACCTATCCTGATAAAGAGTTTCAATTTTCAGATTCTGTCTATCTGTTTATCACATTACTCACAGTTTCATGTACTTTTGCCTTTTTGTTTCTGGTAGCGGAGCTCTTTTAAACATCTCTTGTAAGGCAGGTCTAGTGTTGATGAACTCCCTCAGCTTTCGTTTGTCTGGGAAAATCTTTATTTCTCCTTCATATCTGGATGACAACTTTGCTGAATAGAGTATTCTTGGGTGACAGTTTTAATCTTTCAGTATTTTGAGAATGTCATTTCACTCCCTCATGGCCTATAGAATTTCAGCTGAGACATCTACTGATAGCCTAATGGGGGTTCTTTTGTAGGTCACCATTCTTTTTCCCCTAGTTGGCTTTAAAATTCTTTGTTATTGACTTCTGACATTTAATACAGTGTGTCTTGGAGAAGGTCTTTTTGCATTGAGGTATAGGTGTTCTCTTAGCTTTTAATTCTTTCCCTAAGTCTAGGAATTTCTCAGCTATTCTTTCTTTCTTTTTTTTTAAATTGAAGTATAGTTGATGTACAATGTTGTGTTAGTTTCTCCTTAAATGAACTCTCTGCTCCCTTCTCCCTCTCTTCTCCTGCTGGGATGCCCATTACCCTAATGTTGCTCTTTCTGTAAGAGTTGGATAGCTCTTGTCGGATTTACTCAATTTTTTGTACCTTATTTGTCTTTCTTCTTCTACTTGTATCATTTCTAGTTTTCTATCTTCAATCTCACTAATTCTTTTATATGGCCTGCTCCATTTCCAGTGCTTTCTAATGCATTTTTCATCTGGTCTATTGAGTTTTTCAGCTCCAGAATTTGTTTGCTTCTTTTTTTTTTTTTTTAAAACAGTTTTTTTATTTATGGCTGTGTTGGGTCTTCGTTTCTGTGCGAGGGCTTTCTCTAGTTGTGGCAAGTGGGGGCCACTCCTCATCGCGGTGCGCGGGCCTCTCACTATCGCGGCCTCTCCTGTTGCGGAGCACAGGCTCCAGACGCGCAGGCTCAGCAATTGTGGCTCACGGGGCCAGCCGCTCCGTGGCATGTGGGATCCTCCCAGACCAGGGCTCGAACCCGTGTGTCCTGCATTAACAGGCGGACTCTCAACCACTGCGCCACCAGGGAAGCCCTGTTTGCTTCTTTTTTAGCGTTCCAATCTCTTTGGTAAAGTATTCTTTCTGTTCATTAATTTTATTCCTGAGCTCATTAAACTGCCTTTCTGAGTTTTCTTGTAGCTTGTTGAGTTTCTTCATGACAGCTCTTTTGAATTCTCTGTCAGTTAGATTACAATGTTCTGTGGCTTAAGTTTGGTTTCTGTAGGATTGTCATTTTCTTTTCATGGTACTGTATTACTGTGGTTCTTCATGGTGCTTGATGTGTTGCTCCTCTGCTGGTGCATTTAAAGTAGCAAACACCTTTCTACTTGATTATAATGATTCAATAGGTAAGAAATGAAACACCTTTCTTTTGTTTCCTAGTAAGTGATGCTATAGCCCAGGCTTTTGGTTTCTCTTACCTCAGCTGCCTCTGGTTATATTTGAGACTTAGCACTTTTCACCCTCCATTGCCTCTGTCAGAGGTGTCTCCCCATGCCCTTGTTATCCCTTATTGTGCTCCATGGGTGCCTTGTTACTGCCAGTGCTGCTGGTGTTGCCTCCTGGGGCACCAGGATGGTGGGTTCTTCTGTCATATCCAGGATCCCTTGAGTTGCAGCCTCTGCTGCTTGCAGGAGGTGGGCAGGTTCGCATGAGTGCTTCTGCTGTGTCCGTTATTGTAAGGTTCATGGGCTCTGCCACTGCAGGTGGTGGGGGACAAGGGGCTGGAGTCATGGGTACCTCAACAGCTGGAGGGATGGAGTCCCAGGCCCCACTGCCACTGCTGCTCAGCTACCTGTGGCTATGGGTACCACTGTGGCCAGGAGGCCAGGGTCACGTGCACCACCTCCCCTGCTACCACCAGGTTCTCTAGGGCTGTGGGCTCAGCTGCCATGGCTGGAAGGCTGGAATTGCAGGCAGCTGTCCTCCAGATTCTGCCTCACTTAGGTGTTCCAATCCACCCAACTTTAGATGTACAAGTGTGTGAAATTCTCCAGCATCTTGCTGTTTTGGGCAATAGCACCTTTGCTGAGTTGTGGATGTTTTACTAGTTGTAGGTTGAAGGGGACAAAGGGAGCAGTTCTTTCCACCACGCTGCTGACATCACTCCCAGAAGCTTTAATGTTAGTTAAAATTTATCTATCCTTTCTTTTTTCTTTTTGGCGGTACACGGGCCTCTCACTGTTGTGGCCTCTCCTGTTGCGGAGCACAGGCTCCGGACGCGCAGGCTCAGCGGCCATGTCTCACAGGCCCAGCCGCTCTGCAGCATGTGGGATCTTCCCAGACTGGGGCACGAACCTGTGTCCCCTGCATCGGCAGGCGGACTCTCAACCACTGCACCACCAGGGAAGCCCTATCTATCCTTTTTAAATGATTTGTTCTTTTATAGATTTAATGAATTTAAAGAAAATTCTAAAAGGGGATTGAGACAATTTATATTTGTCTTTCCAGACTAGAAAAATCCAAAATAAGTTTTTTTGGTTTTGGTATTTTGCTGTTTTAATTTTGCAATTATAGTGCAAACACTCTTATTCTTCATGATATGAGAGAATTAATCAAGTAAAGTTTTGGATTTATTTTTGGCTATGAATTTCTCTATCAATAGCAAGTAGTATCAATATATCTAGTATTTGTTCAGCACTGATTATCTCAAAAGAGATAGACTATAGAGATTTGTCTTCAGTGGCTTTCCAATCCAATTGAAGGGGGAGGAGAAGATTATTAACACAAAATAACTATGGAACGATGTAAGGATTAATTTGTGTGCTATGATGAGAAAAGCAGATATGCTGTGGATAAGAAAGGAGAGATACATAGAACTGAAGCATTTATGGTATCCTTCATAATATTGCTGGGATTTGATCATATAGATGGATTTGCTATGAATCAACAGAGAAAGGTGAACACATGGTGGGGTAAAAACCGGTGACAATGATGTACAGGGTCTCTTGGTATATAAATTGGGACACCAAATACCACGAAGTAGAACATTTGAGACAGAAACCAAGCCTGGATTAATACCATAAACTCGCACCTAGCACAGTGTGGGCACATAGTGACAACTAAATACGTACCGTCTTAGTTGAATCATTAAAATAATCCATTATGGGGAGAAAGAGCCGACCTTGGATTTTGACTGCCAGGCCAAAAAAGTTAGATTTTGTGTTGTATGTGATGGGAAGACTTTTTTTTTCTCCTACACTTACTAGTAGCTAACACACTGGTCATATCCTAGGTTAGAAACATGGGAACAGTTGGGTTTGCATCTTGATTTTTCATATGTAATCAACTTTTATCTTTTCCTACTTTGAAGCAACTTAAAAAATTTTCTTTCTTTTCTGTCTTCTCACTGCCAGTACTCCAAGTAAGACCACTATCCAGTCACAGCTGTAGTACTGTTGAAGGTTCCTGGTGATCCTCCAGATCTGTCCTATATACACTTCCTAGGCTAAAATACTGCCGGCATAGCTTCACTATTGCTCGACAATATACAAAAGCTCTATACTGCCTTTAAGGTACATTTCAATCTTCTTGCTTCTAAAGTCTATATTGTCTATTCCTTATTTCTATTAGTTTTCCACATCTCCCTGCAGAACCTCTTCTTTCAGTCATTATGTTTATTCTCAATGTCCCCAGATCATAGGAAAATTTATTCTAGACTAAGTTAATTTAGTCATCATAATATTTCAGTGTAGAATGCTGTTCTCCTTTTCTTCTAGTTAGTTACACTTATCTCATCATTTATTAGTTTTTTCAGCTGGTGCTGCTTCAGTCAAGAAAACAAAAATAATTTCAGAAGGCTTTATCCCATTTCCCTAAACCTAAGTCGTAGGTTTGACATAATTATAGAGTGCTGTTCACAAGATAATTCTTTTTTCAGTTTCATTGTGGCACTTTATCTTCGTCCTTTTTATTCACTATTAAAAATAACATCTATTTTTTCCCCTACTGATTACATATGTTCATTGTATGAAAGTTTGAAGTTACAGAAATGCATAATGAAGAAAATAATCACCTATAATTCTGCAACACACTGACTTCCATGGAAATCACTTTTTTGCTTTTCTGTATATTTTAAGTATGTAAGTATGCATCCCTAAATGTGAGTTTAGTTTTTACCCATTTTGAACTGTATATAAATGGAAAGTCACAATATATAGTCTTTTCTAATTTCTTTCCCTCAACACTGTGAAATGCATCTATGTTGTTGTATATAAGTGTAGTTTATTCTGTTTTCGTTGCTGTTAAATATACCAGTGGATGAATATACCACAATTTTTGTTGATGGATATTTGGGTTGTTTCCAGTACTATTATGAATGTATGGAAATTATGGCTAATATAGCTAATTATGAATAGTATTGGTATGAAATTCTTATACATGTCCCTTGGGTGTAAAGTCCTAGGAGTACAGTTGCTGAGTATCCTAATTCTTAAGTTTAAGAGGGGAGGGGATGGGGCAATGAAGGAGAAAATGAGAAATAGATCAATTTTGAACTTTTGCTTATTGACAAAATAGATTAAGAGGAATAATACAATTTTATTTCACACGTAAAAATTTTTTTTTGAATACTTTATCCCATTTCCCGAACTCCCTGATCTAATTAATACGCAGATTTAAGATATGTAAGGAATGAGGTTCTTTTCCATGTCTTTGTATCAATCATATACATAAAGAAATAAGTAGTGAGTGGGTGAATAGAGCTGGATTCATCACAGGAGCTTAATATGTTGATTTATGACTGAGCAGAGGGCAGAAAACAAGTCAGCCCCACAGAATTGAGGAAGGGGAGACTTGCACCCACTATTACGCACTGCAGTTAACATTCTATAATAATGACTATTCCACTGCATGAATGGAAAATTCCCATTTAAATATTTATTATATTCTCTAAGAGCAATACCGTAATTGTCTTGCATCTTTCACTCCAGTAATTTTCCCCACTAAGTTTACCATCCCTTTTTCCTTCCTCCTCCCTGATATCTGGAACAGCTTATTGTCATTCTCATTTGATGTCACCTTTCCTTTATTCCTTTCATTGGTTTAAACTCCATAACTTTTATATTACCTATGATAATCTTCTATCTTTGTTTTTTCTTAATATTGAATATCAGTTTAGCCTGGGTGGTAAAATGTTTCCGAGGGATTAAAAAAAAAGTTTTGCAATTTTCTTCTTTCAAAGTTTTAACTCATTTTCCTTGTTTTGGGAAGGCAAACACTGTAATAACCCAAAGTGAAAAAAATGCCAGCCTGTAATTTACAGACTGTGACTGAGAGTGCTGATGAGTCATGCTGAATAAGGACAATGCTCCTGTCTCATCTCAGCTGATACCATTTCCTGTCAGTCCTCACAACTCTCTCAGTAAAGGTTTGCCTAACCCAGCATACTGTAAAATGTCATCCTAGGTGCAGCCTAATCGCAAATTTCCTTTCTGCATAGGAAACAAATGGAGTTTCAACTTAAGCCCTCATCTTATGGGCAGATTCTTGATAACTAAATGTTCACTTATAAATTTGTTTTCAAAACTCACCTGCTCACTCTTGTGGAGGTATCTAACTCAGTAAAGCATTACTCAGTGAATATTTATAAATATGCAGGAATGCTGCTTACCACTCATTTCTTGGCACCTCCCTGGAGAATAATAAAAATGGTCAGCTATTGAGACCATGCAGAGTGCGATGGTAAATACCGTGTGTGGTTGTGAAGCTTTGATACTTAGCTAATAAGCTCTCATATCCTTTTGCAGACATCTTTACTCAACAGGGCAACTCTGGAGCATCTAATATCTGAGGGAAAAAACAAGTATTTTAACATTGTTTTTCTAATTATTCAAAAACACATACATATTTTATTTTATTTTATTTTTTACATCTTTATTGGAGTATAATTGCTTTATAATGCTGTGTTAATTTCTGCTTTATAACAAAGTGAATCAGTTATACATATACATATGTTCCCATATCTCTTCCCTCTTGCGTCTCCCTCCCTCCCACCCTCCCTATCCCACCCCTCTAGGTGGTCACAAAGCACCGAGCTGATCTCCCTGTGCTATGTGGCTGCTTCCCACTAGCTATCTATTTTACATTTGGTAGTGTATATATGTCCATGCCACTCTCTCACTTTGTCACAGCTTACCCTTCCCCCCTCCCCATATCCTCAAGTCCATTCTCTAGTAGGTCTGTGTCTTTATTCCTGTCTTACCCCTAGGTTCTTCATGACATTTTTTACCCTTAAATTCCATATATATGTGTTAGCATACGGTATTTGTCTTTCTCTTTCTGACTTACTTCACTCTGTATGACAGACTCTGAGTCCATCCACCTCATTACAAATAGCTCAATTTCATTTCTTTTTATGGATGAGTAATATTCCATTGTATATATGTGATGCATCTTCTTTATCCATTCATCTGATGATGGACACTTAGGTTGTTTCCATCTCCTGGCTATTGTAAATAGAGCTGCAATGAACATTTTGGTACATAACTCTTTTTGAATTATGGTTTTCTCAGGGTATATGCCCAGTAGTGGGATTGCTGGGTCATATGGTAGTTCTATTTGTAGTTTTTAAAGGAACCTCCATACTGTTCTCCATAGTGGCTGCACCAATTCACATTCCCACCAGCAGTGCAAGAGTGTTCCCTTTTCTCCACACCCTCTCCAGCGTTTATTGTTTCTAGATTTTTTGATAATGGCTATTCTGAGTGGTGTGAGATGATATCTCATTGTAGTTTTGATTTGCATTTCTCTAATGATTAATGATGTTGAGAACTCTTTCATGTGTTTGTTGGCAATCTGTATATCTTCTTTGGAGAAATGTCTATTTAGGTCTTCTGCCCATTTTTGGATTGGCTTGTTTGTTTTTTTGTTATTGAGCTGCATGAGCTGCTTATAAATTTTGGAGATTAATCCTTTGTCAGTTGTTTCATTTGCAAATATTTTCTCCCATTCTGAGGGTTGTCTTTCGGTCTTGTTTATGGTTTCCTTTGCTGTGCAAAAGCTTTGAATTTTCATTAGGTCCCATTTGTTTATTTTAGTTTTTATTTCCATTTCTCTAGGAGGTGGGTCAAAAAGGATCTTGCTGTGATTTATGTCATAGAGTGTTCTGTCTATATTTTCCTCTAAGAGTTTGATAGTTTCTGGCCTTACATTTAGCTCTTTAATCCATTTTGAGTTTATTTTTGTGTATGGTGTTAGGGAGTGATCTAATCTCATACTTTTACATGTACCTGTCCAGTTTTCCCAGCACCACTTATTGAAGAGGCTGTCCTTTCTCCACTGTACCTTTCTGCCTCCTTTATCAAAGATAAGTTGACCATATGTGCGTGGGTTTATCTCTGGGCTTTCTATCTTGTTCCATTGATCTATCTTTGTTTTTGTGCCAGTACCACACTGTCTTGATTACTGTAGCTTTGTAGTATAGTCTGAAGTCAGGGAGCCTGATTCCTCCAGCTCCGTTTTTCGTTCTCAAGATTGCTTTGGCTATTCGGGGTCTTTTGTGTTTCCATACAAACACACATACATATTTTACAAAAGAAATGATTAAGAAAATGTGCCCTGCTAGCTTCCAGAGCTTCTATTCTTCTTTGCTTTGTGGCTCAGTCTGACTTTTGGCAACTGAGTGCCTGGAAGGAGGCCCTGGATGCCAAGAGATGAGTGGGGAACAATGGATAAAATAGTCCTCATTTACTTACATTAAGAAGTGGGCATAATTATCTTGGTCTTTTTTTTTTCTTTCTGATGTATAGGTTATCTTCTCCATCCTTTTAGGACTTTCCTGGTCAAACAAACAGAAATATGCACCCACCCTCCCCAAAGCAAACCAAATTTCAGTAATAATAGTTTTAGTAAAAAAGTGTGTAGCATATTCACATATCTGTCTTCCTCGACTTAATGATGGGTTATAAACCCACAATAAGTTGAAAATGCTGTTAAGTCAAAAATGTATTTAGGGGGGCCTCCCTGGTGGCGCAGTGGTTGAGAGTCCGCCTGCCGATGCAGGGGATACGGGTTCGTGCCCTGGTCTGGGAGGATCCCATGTGCCGTAGAGCAGCTGGGCCCGTGAGCCATGGCCGCTGGGCCTGCGCATCCGGAGCCTGTGCTCCGCAACGGGAGAGGCCACAACAGTGAGAGGCCCGCATACCGCAAAAAGAAAAAAAAAAATGTATTTAGGGACTTCCCTGGCATTCTAGGGGTTAGGACTCTGCACTCTCACTGCCCAGGGCCTGGGTTCAATTCCTGGTCGGGGAACTAAGGTCCCACAAGCTGTTCAGTGTGGCCAAAAAAATTAAAAATTAAGATAACCCCCCACAAAACATTAAAGGCCTTTGAATTAAAAAAAAATGCACTTGATAAACCTAACCTACCAAACACCACAGTTTAGCTTTGCCCACTTTAAACGTGCTCAGAACACTTCCCTAAACCTGCAGTTGGACAAAATCATCTAGTGGAAAACCTATTTCATAATAAAGTGTTGAAGATCTCCTGTAATTTATTGAATACTGTACTGAAAGTGAAAAACAGAATGGTTTTATGGGTACAGAATGGTTGTATGTGTATCGGTTGCTCGCACTTGTGATTTTGTGGCTGACTGGGAGCTGTGGCTGCCTGCCTGCTGCCCAGCATCACAAGAAAGCATTGGACAAGTCTATCACCAGGAAAACATCAGAATTCAAAATTCAAAGTATGATTTCTACATAATGTGTATCACTCTCACACTATTGTTTTTTTTTTTTTTTTTTTTTTTGCGGTACGCGGGCCTCTCACTGTTGTGGCCTCTTCCGTTGCGGAGCACAGGCTCTGGACGCACAAGCTCAGCGGCCATGGCTCATGGGCCCAGCCGCTCCATGGCATGTGGGATCTTCCTGGACCGGGGCATGAACCCGCGTCCCCTGCATCGGCAGGCGGGCTCTCAACCACTGCACCACCAGGGAAGCCCTCACACCATTGTAAAGTCAAAAAATTAAGTCAGGGAACACCTGTAGTGAAGTCTTTTGCAGCCATTAATAATCACATTTCCCAGGTATATTTAATGATGTTCAAAAATGTTTACCTTGAGTAAAAGAAGCATTATCTCAATTTTGTAAATATATATGTTAAATCCTACCTTTTGTTCATATGCATGCATAGAAAAAAATTATGAAAGATATCCAGTGTTGACAAGAGTTAATTCCATGTGGTGGGATTGATTATAGGGGATTTAAATTTTTTTTCTCATGCATTTCTTTCTTTTCTAAGATAAGTGTGTTTTTGAATAATTAGAAAAACAATGTTAAAATATTTGTTTTTCCTCAGATGTTAGATGCTCCAGAGTTACCCTGTTAAGTAAAGATATCCCCAAAGGACAAATGAGCTTATTAGCTAAATGGCAGAGATTTATAGCCATGTGAGGCAGCTACCATCAAAAACAGAGCTCTTGTAAGTCCACATGTGAATCCTTGAATCAGTTTTGGGAACCACTGCGTTACGTGAGTAACTTTATTAAACTTTTGAGAGGGCCAAGTCCCAAATTCATGGAGATGTTCAAAGGGGGGTTTGGAGAAAAAAAAGAAACCCTAATTGCTCCACAGCTTCATCCACGTTGCCTTGTTTGTTGAGAAATTGGTATAAAACAATGTAACTATCCAACTGGGGGCTACTCCGAGACTAGAAAACATTTTCTTTCCATGAAAGCAATACACAGTTCTACACAATCTTGCTACACACACTTAGTACCTTAAAGATGGTGACAATTCATATGAGTCTGTTGTGTCCCAGCTGAAGCTTAGCGCTTCACTGATTGCTCAGTCTCAGAAACTACCCTTAATGAAAATTTTTGGGTAACATTATCTTCACCTTTTCATCAGTGGCTTTTGTTTGTTTTTCTAAATTATTTTAATGCTTCTCTTTTATAGTTGTCTTCTACTGTCAGCTTCTTCTAACTCTTTTTGGAAGTTAAGAGAGATACAAGCAACAAATATACAAGCATGCTCAGTATTACTTGTTTTGTTTCTTGTATATAGGATGTATTTTTATATAATGATAGCCTATTCCATAAGAATGAAATAAGTATAAAATATAATATTTTAATTTTTCCAATTTGGCTTTGGGTATTCAATTTTTGCATTAAAATGTTATCACCATTTTAAGTTCTTTTGATCCTTTAATTCACTGCTGTTTTATAATTTAAGGTGTACATAAATTAGTTTCTCTAGTTTGCCAAGAACATTTGGAGCATTAATTTGCATTTTTATTGGTTAAATAAAAGCAGAAATTAAATTCTGCTAATGAGTTCTTGATTTATAGAAATGAGCTGTGCTATAAGAAACACAAATTTGTGTTTGGAGCTTAATGTAGAGAAGGTAAAAATTTAAAGAAAAATTTATAGCTTTTATATTATTGAAATATACATATTATTGTACATTTTTATGCACTCTATTTGCTGAAATTTGTGACATCCTAAAGTATAATTAAAGAGTTGTTAATTTAGATATTTAGGTATGTCTTAGTCATCTCAGGCTACCATAACAAAATACCATAGACTGGGTGGTTTAAACAGTAAACATTTATTTCTCACAGTCTGGAGGCTGGGAAGGTTAAGATCAAGGTGCTGGCAGATTCAGTTCCTGGTAAAGGCACTCTTCTTGGCTTGCAGATGGCTGTGTTCTTGGTGTGTCCTAACATGGTGGGTGGAGGTGGGGAGTGGAGAGACAGAAAGAGAACTTGGTCTCTTTACTTCTTCTTATAGGGACACTAATACCATCATGGGGGATCCATTCTCATGACCTCACCTAATTACCTCCTAAAGCCCCACCTGCTAGTACCATCACATTGAGCGGGTGGATAGAGCTTCAACTGAAGAAGTCTGGGAGGACCCCAACATTCAGTCTGTAACAAGGTACTTATGCTCTAGTGTGGGGACTCTAGTCTTTTTGACAAGTCTACATAGCACATATCTAAGTGAAAGAATCATTGTGTTTGTGGGAGTTAGAGTGATGAGAGTTGTTTTTTTGACATAGTGTGGACAAAACCCTTTTTCTTTCAGAAATACCCTTGAAGAGAGAAGGGTCAGTAGATTTTAAGGGGCAATTGACCATAATGAGCTTCAAGATCAAGGTGAGAGATAGAAATCCCCTTGACACTATCACTGAGCAACTGAATTAGCCATTGAACAACTTAATATTGCCCAATTGAAAGACTCTCTCCACATGGATGAGATAAGAAATGGTCTTATCTAATCCTCTATGAATTTGTTATTCTGTTATGTGTAGCCCAAAACATCTTAAATATTACACAACCACACAGTCTGTCTTTCTCTCATTTAATAAATTAATTTTTTCTAAAACCAAAATCCTAACAAACGTAGTATTTCAGGTTTTGTCAACCCAACAGTGGACCATGGACAGATTTCTGCATGAATAAGTTTATTCCTACCCATTATTTAAATGGTTATATAATATTCTATCGACTTAATGTGTGTATAATCAATCCCCTAACTTTGTGTATATAGGTCACATTATATTCACTAATATAAACAGCATGTAAAACGTGATTCAGGTGGCTACCTGCTGGCATGAATACATGCTTATTTACTTTGCATCTATTTCAATAAGTAGAAATGCTAAGGCATATAATTGTGATGTTAAAGTAATGATTCGTGAAAGGATTATCTATATTCACTGTTTTCTCTTTAAAAAGAGAAAACATCCTTTTTATTTCCTGGACCACTGAATTTTGATTTCCATCTGAAATTTTTCCACTGTAGCTCTTCTTTCTAAGGCTAACTTGATGACGTCCCAGTTTTTATCTTACTGGGACTCATTGTGGCATTTGAAATTGTTGACTACTTCTTGAAGTTATTTCTTTTGCTTTCTGTAAACCACTTTTCCTTGTTCACTTTCTGTACTTTGGATTGTTCTTTCTAAGACTTCTTCCTTGGCTTTTATGCTACTCTCCATATTTTACAATGTAGAGAGCACCAAATTTTCATCTTTGGACTTCCATTCTTTTTACTCTTTTCATGCTGTACCTTAGGATGGACAGGTGTGGGGCTTATGTGGCATGTCAGCCTTCAAATCTCCTTCTTGCCTGGGGAAGTCCCCATTTGTATGAGTGATGAGGTAAGATCTGGATAAAGAGGATAATCCCTCTTCTACACACTGATAGACAGGACATGGATGAGTGACCTCGACTTAGCAAACTTGGTGTTTAATTCTGGGTCTTTGAGTAAGTGGTGTAAAGGTGGAGGAATGGTGATAATCTATCCACGATGCTAGAAGTGGTATTCAGGGGCAAGGGCGGTGTCTTGTTTTGACATTAGGATCTGGCAGGATTGGAGGTGGTAAAAGATCATTGCTTTTATTTCCTCTTTCTTGGGCCTCTGTAGTCCCCTTGGTTCCCGCCCATTTTTCGATTTTGGTTTTCCAAACTCCAGTGAAAATTGCGAGTCCCTGATAGAGGTTCAGCAAGGTCCTTTTCTTATTAAGTTAACTAGAAATTCTTTTGCTTATATTCAAGAACTCTTACTGGAGGAATTCCCTGGCAGTCCAGCGGTTAGGACTTGGTGCTTGCACTGCTGGGGCCTGGGTTCGATCCCTGGTTGGGGAACTAGGATCCTGCAAGCTGTGTGGCGTGGCCACAAAAAAAAAAAAAAAAAAAAAAAAAACCTCCTACTGGAATAACACAGACTTTTATTGGTGACTTTATCTATACCCATGGCTTAAACTACTACTTGTTGATGACTTCCAACTCATAACTCCGTAAATCTCTACTGAGTTCCAGGTCACTGCATCCAAATGCGTACTGTATATTTGTATCTAGATACCTGTGGACACCACAACTTGTTAAAAAATGAACTATTTATTTCTCTTCCAAATCTTCTCTGCTCTTCTATTCTCAGTCTCAGAAAGACAAGGGAAAAGAAGTATAATAGAGAAGAATAAATGAAATATTGTCATAAGATAAGCGCTATGAAAAATAAATCAGGGAAAGGGTAATTGAGAATTTTGAGGAAGGGGGTAATTAACATTTAAAAAGAGTAGTGAATGTAGGTCTTACTGGGGAGTTAACACTTAAAGACCTGGAGGAGGGAAGGGAGTTAGTCAAGCAGATGTTTGAGGAAGGAACATCCCAGGCAATGAGACCAGTCAGTGCCAAACCCCAAGGCATGCTTGCAGCATGTTAGGAATAGCAAGAAGGCCAGTGTGGCTGGTGCAGAGTGAGTGCAAGGGACAGTATTAGGAGATGGAGTCAGTACTTGAGGAACAATAGCAAAAGGTGCTGAACAGAGAAAGTGACAAGATCTGGCTTGAAGTTTAAATAGGTTCTCTTTGGCTGTCACCCAGGTGGAATTCTGGAAATTACTTTTGACTCTTCCTTTTCCCTTAACTCATGTTTCCAAACTACCACACTAGCCATTCCAGTTCTTTCTTCTTAACATCTCTTGGTTTGGCCATACTCTGCATCTCCACTCCCACTGCCTTATTCACCTAGCCCCTCTTTCCTAGAGTAGTGCAATTGACGGACAGTGTGATGTACTCTTGCTATTGCTGTAGTCAGGCCTTTGGAGTGAATGAACGCGTTTTATGATATGTTTCCGTTTCAATAGTACTTTTTAATGTATGCAATTGGAATTATCTTGTATTTTCCAAAACATGAAAAGAAAGAAGGTTATTAACTGCCACACTTTGTGTGTCATCCTTGTCAGAGTGATGAGGTGATCCACTAACACTTAGAACATACTGGGAAAAAAATTACTCAGATTTCTGATCTTCTTGCCTATTAAAATAGACAAATAAACAAACAAAGATGGTCTACTTTCCAGAGGAAAACTCGTCTCTGTGTGCCATGTGGTTTTCAAACTATATAGTCACTAATACTACAGAGTTCCGGTTTATCTCATAGCACTTCTAAGGGAGGTATTCTAATAAAATATCTTAATTTATGGGGTTTTCAAAAGGAAACAGAGTAGCAGAATCTCAGATTTAAAACTGTGGCATTGGTACTCATAGCATATTGTAAGAATACATTATAAATGTCATTAATTTACCTTCCTTATTTAATTAGAAGTCTTAGCCTGTATTTCTTCCCTATCTCCTCAAATTTATATTTTCTCTTCTTTGCAGCTGAACTAGTCTAGTTAAAAGTTTTTAGCAAAATTGTTCAGTGTTGTCTCAACAAACCTTAAGGACAACCTCTTGTGTTTGAATCTTCTAATCTTATATACAACATAATATTAATGGGAATAAGGACAGTCTGGGGTCGATAATCCATCAATCAAGAGCCATTCATCCAGGGATTCCATGAGTTAGTGCTTTGAAAACATATATTCATGTTCTCTCCTTCTCTACCTCCCCCTGTGTTACTCCGTCTCTCAGTCTCTCTCCTTCTCAGTTTCTCTCTTTCTGTCTCTCTCTTCCCTCCCTACCTTGAGTCCACTCCCTTTTGCATTTGTCTTTCATCTTCCACGCAGCTCCAGGTGGTTTTCCTTGTATGTGGCATTCTCTTTTCCCAGAATGTCCTTGTTTTTCAAGACCAAACTATTTATCCTTTAAGAATACAGATCTTCCTCAATTTATGATGAGGTTACGTCCCAATAAACCCATTGTAAGTGCAAAAATATCATAAGCTGAAAACGCATTGAATACACCTAACCTACTGCACATCGTAGCTTAGCCTTGCCTACCTTAAACATGCTCAGAACACTTCCATTAGCCTACAGTAGGGCAAGAGCCTATTTTACAATAAAGTATTGAATATCTCATGTAGCTTCTTAAATTTTGTACTGAAAGTAAAGACCAGAAGGGCTGTATGAGTATAGAATGGCTGTGAGTGTATCAGTTGTTGACCCTCGTGATCGCGTGGCTGACTGGGAGCATCATGAGAGAGGGCAGGAAAAGATCAAAATTCAGAATTTGAAGTATGACTTCTACTGGATGAACGTTGCTTTTGCACCATTGTAAAGTCGAAAAATCCTAAGCCGAAACATCATAAATCCCAGACTATCTGTAAGATCAGACTAAAACAATTATTCTTCCATGAAGACTTCCCAGCCTTACCTGCCCACTGCTGCTCTTTTGCCACATCTGGGGCATCTTTCTCTATAAATACTTGGTCATGCCAAATTCAGATCTGCTTCAGGAGAATGTCTTATTCATTTCTGAAAGCTCACTCTGTATCGTGGCTCAGTGTATGTTGGTCAAATAAATGAAGTGTTAGTGAAGAAATTTCGTGAATGATTGATTATCCAAATTTTAGTATTGTCAACAACTATGGCAAATTTTGATTTCTAAAATGGCTTTTCTTTGCCATTTAACTTGATTTTAGATATCTTATCAATTTCTGTGGTGTCATGGAACACAGAGTAATTTTGAATACAGATACTTAATATGCTTTAATAGAAGCATACTAAAGGTAAAATTAAAGGAAAAAATGATGTTCTTGCTTCTAAATTACTGACTCATCAGTCTTCTGCATATACTCTCACATCTGTGGTCTGGCTTTATTCTCAGTAAATGGCAGGTCTGGGACTCCCAATCTAATATCCTAGATGAGGACCAAGCTGATTTTGGGCACAGATATTTTGCTATTATAGTTTTAAATTTCTCTTTCACTTAATTAAGTCCAGTTTAAGATTAATTTTAGCATTTATTGATTGTTGACCCCTTAGACTTATTATTAAAATAAATTTAGGATTTATTATCTTTAATTCCTTGGAATTTATTGTTTTTTTATTACTTAGATAAAAGCCTACGTGCCAGTCTTGATGACACTGATTTATATTCTAGAGTGCATGTGCTCCAAAGAAACTTTTATTGTGATATTCCCACACAACCAAGGTGCAAGGAATAGAGCCTTGAAGATAAAATTCCAGAACTAAGTGTTATAAACAGGGCTGCATCTTAGATCTCCTTATTTAAAATTTTTGTTTTCAAAACTCAGGCCAGTTTTTAGAAGAATTGAATATATGGTCGTCGCCATATTACAGCAAATGTTTATTTCTTTAAAGTCCATATTTTGAGTACTGGAAAAGATTCAAACCAGCATGTTACATGTTCTCCAGCAGTCCATCTTTTAAAAAAATTAATATTTATTGGAATATAGTCACTTTACAATGTTGTGTTAGTTTCTGCTGTACAGCAAAGTGAATCAGCTATACGTATACATATATCCCTGCTTTTTTTGGCTTTCCTTCCCATTTAGGTCACCACAGAGCATTGAGTAGAGTTCCCTGTGCTATACAGCTGGTTCTCATTAGTTATCTATTTTTTATATAGTAGTGTCTATATGTCAATCCCAATCTCCCAGTTCATCCCACACCCCCAATTCCCCCCTTGGTGTCCATACGTTTGTTCTCTATGTCTGTGTCTCTATTTCTCCAGCAGTCCATCTTACTTCACAGATGAAACGGCCTTTCATGTATGTAGGACAATAAATCAAATTATTTGGTTTTATAGCTACATATGAACTTTGCCAGTTAGATATCTGGTAGCTAACATAATGTATATGGATTTATTCCTAATCAGTAGCCCTGAAAGGTGAAAGACCAAACTTTAAACTTGGTTTCAGGTACCTTTTTTGCAAAGTAAACGTATCTACTGGCCTAGCAGCTTAAAACAACCACCATTTAATAATTTCTCAAGACTCTACATGTGGGCTGGGCTCCACCAGGTGGTGGTTCTTCTCTACATGATGTTGCCTGGCACTGGAGTCCTAACAGGGCTCTCCTGGGCTGGAATCTCAAGGTGGATCACTAACATGACTGCTAGTTGGTCCTGGCTGTTGACTGGATCACCTTGCTTCTCCTCCCTGTGGCTTCTCTCTGTGGCTTGGTTTTGTCAGAACATGGTAGCTACATGCCAAGAGGATGTAAGTGGGAAGGTGCCCATCTTCTTAAGGCCAGGACTAAAAAGTTCTCTTCCATTGAATTCCATTGGTCACAGCACCCAGGTACAGGAGAGGCCTCTTTACAGGGTAGGTGAAATCAACTCTACCTCTCAGTGTGGAAGTTGATTTACAATGTTGTGTTAATTTCTGCTGTACAGCAAAGTCATTCACACACACACACACACACACACACATACATATATATATATATATAAAATATATTCTTTTTCATATTCTTTTCCATTATGGTTTATCTCAGGATATTGAATATAGTTCCCTGTGCCATACAGTAGGACCTTGTTGTTTTTCCATTCTATATATAATAGTTTGCATCTGCTAATCCCAAACTTCTAATCTATCCCTCCTGCAACCCCTCCCCCTTGGCAACCACAAGTCTGTTCTCGATGTCTATGAGTCTGTTTCTGTTTCCTAGATAAGTTCATTTGTGTCATATTTTAGATTCCACATATAAGTGATATCATCTGGTATTTGCCTTTCTCTTTCTGACTTATTTCACTTAGTATGATGATCTCTAGGTCCATCCACGTTGCTGCAAATGACATTATTTCATTCTTTTTTGTGACTGAGTAGTATTCCATTGTATATGTGTACCACATCTTTTTCCATCTGTTGATGAGATATTTAGGTTGTTTCTGTGTGTTGTCTATTGTGACTAGTGCTGCTGTGAACATAGAGGTGCATGTTTTTGAATTATAGTTTTGTCTGGATATATGCCCAGGAGTGAGACTGCTGGATCATATGGCATTCGTTGTGTTATTTTGGATGGATTATTTAACTTCACTAAGCCTCAGTTTCTTAAATTTATGAAATGAGCATAATAATATTTGTTTTTTATAGGGTGCTGTGAGGCTTAAACAAAATGATACATGTAAAGCTCTTAGCACAGGGCATGGCACAGAGTAAGGATCCAATAAATACTTAATTATTGTTATCAATATCATTCTAAGTAGGTCAGTGAGTACCAAAAGGAGTAAACCCATGACCTTGGATTCTCTGAGCTCAAACTCACTATTAAATTAGATCACCAGAAATCTACAGTCTTGGATTAAATTACTGAAGTCTCTGATTGAAGTACTCTAACTATGATAGAATAGGATGCTTTCAGGTTGAAATCAGGTGTTTATATAAGAAATGGGCAGGAAGGAAGTTTCATATACATATGTTCCAACCTAACTTTTGGAAGCAGTGTTCACTGTGGGTCCAGGCTAAGGTGGCAACATATGTTGGAGCTGTGTCTCTTGTCTGTTGCTTTCCCACTTGCCCATAAAAATTGCTTCCCTCCTGGATGGCCTTTTTGCTTGTCTGCCTGATCCTCTGTTCCTTGTTCTTTCTTGTCTCCTTGTTTCTCCATTCACTGGGTCTTTCTTCTCTGATTCTTACCTACTTGAATACTCAGGCCATACTGAAACTTACCTGGATGTGTGCTTTAGGATCGCTAATCCTGCCCAGGCCAGTGTATCTGTCAATTAGGGAAGCAGAACCACTATGAAGGTTATGGAATAAGGGACTTTTAGGAATAGATTTACTGGAAAAAAGTGGGGAAATAAGTATCCAAAGGGGGAGTTAGAGGGTTAAAAAAAAGTTTCTAACCAGTTCTTCTGAAACATTGGGAGGACAAGTTGGAACACACAAAGGACTCTGGGAAGCCAGGCAGGGCCAGCTGCTGGGATGGGACCTTGGAGGGGGTCTGGTGTGGTCAATAGAAGGCTGTTACCTCTGTGTCTGGTGGTGGTTCTGGGGTGGATGTTGATAAGCAGGCTGGCAGGTGGGAAGAAGAGATGAACTTGGATTGGAGGAGAATGGGGGAGAAGCTGGAACCCACCAGCACCTCTGCTTTGTCTCTCCCCACATCTATCTACACCGACCTTTGGGGAGTCTGGGTGCTAGTTCACTTCCAGCATCCAAATCTCAATTTTTCTTTGGACCAAATATAAGAAATCCTATAGGGAAGGGGTTCTGCGCGATTTGGCTCCAGTTTAGCCAAGTGCTAAGTACCATCCTACTTAACTTTTATTTTTTCTCATCTGTATATTTTCATGTACTCAGAACCCATCCCCAGGTTTTGCCCTGTGGGGTCCATACTTTCCTAGTGAGGAAATTGGACAATATGCTTCTGGTTACAACTAATGCTAGTTATGTAGCTCATCTTGTGTTTCTTCATGCTTTGACTTCCAGGGAATTCAAGTAAAATTTTGTGCCAGGAAACAGTAACTTTTTTTTTTTTTTAGTACTTTCATCTCTATGATTTGTTCTCATAATATGGCTTTATGTTAAAATTTTTACTTTGTATATTTGTTATTACATATTTAAATATATAAAGATATTTATATTTTAAAATTCTTTACTTTTAAACATAGATAATTACATAATTCAAATATCCAAAATTATAAAATGAATATACAGTGAGACATCTCCCTCTCATCCTTGCCTCTATGTATTGAATTTCCATTCCCCCATTTCTTATTGCTCTTGCCAGAGTCTTTTAATGCCTATAGAAGAATACAGATTTATTTTAAATGTGTATATATTTTATAAATACATACGTACAAAATAAATACCTACAAATGTATTTTATTTCCACCTATTTTTTACTCACATGGTAGATTGTCAAGTATATATTTGGAGACCATGGGAGATCTTTCCATATATATATATATATATATATATATATATATATATATATATATATATATATGCACATACATAAGAGCTTTCTCTTCCTTTGGAAGTAGGCTGAATGTAAACCATAAACTGATACATGATGAGTCAACTATGAGACATATTCCAAAGTTCAATCAATTAATTTTTGTTTCATTTGTAGTGTTGAGTGGTATATACCATCATTTTCCTTTTCCTTATCACAATGTAATTAGCTATATATTTTCCTCTGGAATCAATGGCCATTCATTTATTGCTTCTGGCTCACTCATTATCCCTCTGCCCCAGTTCTCAAGTCAATCCTGAAATATGTAAGATCCATCTTCAAGAGTAAATGGTCTCCAATGACTAAATCTCCTATAGGCACAGTTGTCAGTGTGACTGGGGTAAATCCTCAGAACCAAGGAAGGCTAGCCTTTCTTTCTTTTTTTTTTTTAAATTGGAGTATCATTGCTACACAATATTATATAAATTACAGGTGTACAATATAGTGATTCACCATTTTTAAAGGTTTTACTCCATTTATAGTTAGTATTAAATATTGGCTATATTCCGTGTTGTACTATATATATATATATTTTTTAACATCTTTATTGGAGTATAATTGCTTTACAATGGTGTTAGTTTCTGCTTTATAACAAAGTGAATCAGTTATACATATGTCCCCATATCTCTTCCCTCTTGTATAGCTTACTTTGTACATAATAGTTTGTACCTCTCAATCCCTTCCTCATATCTTGCCCCCGCCCTTCCCTCTCCCCACTGGTAACCACTAGTTTGTTCTCTGTATCTGTGAATCTTCTTCTATTTTTGCTATATTCACTAGTTTGCTGTATTTTTAGATTCCACATATAAGTGATATCATACAGTATTTGTCTTTGTCTGACCTATTTCACTTAGCATAATGCCCTCCAAATCCATCCATGTTGCTGTAAATGGCATCATTTCATTCTTTTTTATGGCTGAGTAATATTCCATTATATCTGTCTATCTATCTATCTATAAATGTCAATGGAAATTTAGGTTGCTCCCATGTCTTGGCTATTGTAAATAGTGCTGCTATGACTAGTGGGGTGTGTGTACCTTTTCAAATTAGAGCTTTTCTCCAAATATATGCCCAGGAGTAAGATTGCTGGATCATATGGCAATTCTTTAGTTTTTTAAGGGACCTCCATGCTGTTCTCCATAGAGGCTGTATCAATTTACATTCCCGCTGACAGTGTAGGAGGGCTCCCTTTTCTCCACACCCTCTCCAGCATTTGTTATTTGTAGACTTTTTGATGATGGCCATTCTGACTGGTAAAGGTGGTACCACATTGTAGTTTTGATTCGTATTTCTCTAATAATTAGCGATGTAGAGCATCTTTTCATGTGTCTTTTGCCCATCTGTATGCCTTCTTTGGAGAAGTGTCTACTTATGTTTTCTACCCATTTTTGATTGGGTTTTTTTCTTATTATTGAGTTGTATGAGCTGTTTGTGTATTTAGGAAATTAAGCCCTTGTTGATTGCATCGTTTGCAAACAAACATTTTCCCTCAGTCTGTAGCTTGTCTTTTCATTTTGTTTATGGTTTCCATTGCTGTGCAAAAGCTTATGTGTGATTAGGTCCCATTTGTTTATTTTTGCTTTTATTTCTATTGCCTTGGGAGACTGACCTAAGAAAACATTAGTACGATTGATGTCAGAGAATGTTTTGCCTATGTTCTCCTCTAGATGTCAGAGAATGTTTTGCCTATGCTCTTCTCTAGGCGTTTTATGGTGTCATGTCTTATATTTAAGTCTTTAAGCCATTTTGAGTTTATTTTTGTGTATGGTATGAGGGTGTGTTCTAACTTCATTGACTTACATGCTGCTGTCCAGCTTTCCTAGGGGGCTTCTGTTCATTGTACAAGAACAACCCTAATTGGTAATACAGGTAGTATAGTCATAGATGATACTAAATGGAGATCTATTCCACATGTAATTTGAACAAACAGAACCTCAAATCAAGGACAGTATGAGCTGAGGATTTCAGTTGAAATAAAAACAGATGACTTCATGCTCATATTCGAAAATATCCTCTATTAATTGTGTATGTACTTGGAAGATGATGTGTACATTTTATAGCCAAATTTGCCCTTTTATGATTTCCCCTCAATGTTTACTTAATTATAAGCAATAGTTTTTTATATGCTATCTATAGCAAACTGTTCCCTTTAATTATTCAAAATATTATTTCCCTCTTTATGCCCATTCAATAGAAAGATGAAAGTGATGTTTCTTTATAGAAGGCACAGAATTTGTAAAGACATATCTTTCTTACTCAGTGCTCTGAAAGGAAGCAATTTTTTAATTCATGGCATACAATTAGAATTCAATGAGGAAAATCAGATACAGTGATTCCAAAGTAAAAGAAGTACCTTGATTTTCCAAATCCTCAGCTTTTTGTTAGCACTCTTATAATTGCTGTTAAAAAAAAAAAAAGGAATTTAGTTCTTACAAGTGCTGTGAGCTAATGCCCTTGTTAGCTGAAAGGCATGGGCCTGGAGTCAGATAGTGACTGTAAATTAGTTTAGGCAGGTCTCCACTAGCAATCCAGGCTGTATTCAAGACTCAGTGAATCTCAGCTGGCCTGTTCATTCACAGGGAAGTCTGGTTTCCAGACTTCCTGGAAGGCTAGGAAGATATACCTGAAGTGCTCACGGCTTTCCCTCCTGCATGCTAATTGAGTGCAAAATCACAGGCTGGGCTTGGACCACAAAGATGCTGGTTCTCACAGCAACCCTTTGCATTTTCTGGGTCCAGCTTCTGTATAAAACCTCGAGGTGTGTGATTAAAATCCTCCTTGGGGAAAAGAAATGTCAGACAAAAGTTACACGCAGAGAGCAGATTTGAAGAGTAGCGGTGGGTCAAAGAGGGATACAAGGGAGAGGCAACTTGGATTTCCTCCAAGTGCAGGGGTGAGGACTCCACAGATTGGGCTCCAGGTCACCTGCTCTTCTCCTCGTGCGGTGGCTGTATCACCCTCTCTCCAGTCAAATCAAAAATTGTTTTCTTCAATAAGGATTTTATGTGCAACAGATTTCCCCTAAACACCCAGCACTGTGATGACTGCTGTCATGGGATAGCAAAGAAATCTTAGGTGCAGCGATTAATCCTCAGGTACATTGCAGGCTTGTTGAAGAGATAAGACAACTAAAAAATCTGATGAGACAGGTTGTAATAAAATATTTAAATGATGTAGGCTAGATGGAATATATCACAGGAATTTAGACATACTGTTAGATGAGTTGTAGGTGATGGGGTTATAGACTAGACTTTATGGGATTTTTGTGTGGAGAGAGGATGAATAAATTAGGGTGGTTGGGTCCCTGTCCCCACATCCCTAACGTCCAGCCCACTGATCTTGCCTCCTGTGAATGCAGCCCTGGCCCAGTTTCTGAGCCACCCTGAGAGGAGCATTTCTGAGGTTTTATCGGCTGCAAGGTTTTCAGATCTCCTTTGCTGCTGAACAGGTCCAGAATATGATGTCCTGGTGATAACTAGAACACCCACTTATTTCAAGGTTTGCATATTTTGTGTGTTAAATTGTGTCCCCTGTCCCCATCTGTCCAAATATGTTGAGGTCCCAACCCCTGGTACCTGTGAATGTGACCTTTTTGGAAATAGGGTCTTTGCTGATATAATCAAGTTACCATGCAATCATAATGGATTAGGCTAGACATGAAATCCAATGACTGCTTTCCTTATATGAAGGAAATTTAGACACCGAGACACATAGAAAAATAAAAAATGCCACGTGAAGAGACAGAATGACACAGGGGAACACCTTGTGAAGACAGAGGCAGGGATTAGAGTGATGAAGCTGCAAGCCGAGGACTGCTGGCCACCGCCAGAAGAGAGGAGAGAGGCAAGGATCCTTCCCTTGAGCCACTGGAGAGAGCATGGCCTTGCCAGTACCTTGGCCTCAGACATCTAGTCTCCAGAACTGAGAGAATAAACTTCTGTTGTTTCAAGCCACGCAGTTTGTGGTAATTTGTTATGGCAGCCCTAGGAAAGTAATACATATGAATTTTGAGAACAGTCAAGAGTTTGCTGCAAGTTTTTTCTAGCACCAACCTATTTTTATTACCAAGATTTCTTTTTGGTGGCTCTTTGCAATGATCACTTTATATACCATTGATGAGGTCAGGAACAATCAAAACAGTAGACTAGTTAAAGGAATGATAGTTTCTCTCTACAGTGTTTGCTACGTAATCATTAAAATAGGTAGATATATTTCAAGTTATGGAAATGATATATCTTTGAGTGGGAAAGGTAAGCTATTAAACAGTATGTATTATAATATTTCTTATTTTAAAATAAACATGTATATAAAGATACTTTTATAAGTGTGGAAAGGAATATGTCAAAAGGCAAATAGTGGTTACCTCTGGGTCATAGGATTATAGGTAATTTCCATATTCTTATTTACTAATATTAATTTTCTATTTTTCCCAAAGAACAGTTATTGTATGATCCAAAGTTATTTTAAACATTGTTTCACAGCAAAGTAATGCAGTTTATACTCAGCTGCATCTTTCATGTGCTAAGCTTTTCTCTTTGGCTTTGTTTTAAGCACAAAACTATGCCTTAAATTGGATTATCTTTTACTTCCTCCAGCCAAAAAATCAGGATATCCACTCTACTTGTAAAACAAGATTGTTTCAGTGACCAAATGAGAAATATCTGATGGAAATATAAGCATGCATATCATTTGCTGTTGCTATTTAAACTCGGAACATTTGAAACAATTAAGCAAAATTATGCTTGGAGCCTTCCCTGTTAAATTGGATTATGTCGGCAATCATCTCTCCTTTTCTTAGAAACCACTACACAATGAATTGTTCCTGAGCACAGATCTCATGGAATGAACTTCCTCAAAACCTGAAGTATCATTTCCCAAGTCCTTGATCTGGAATTTGGGTTTTGCTAAGACATGGGCTCAATCTACTTCCATTTATTTCTCTGCAGGAGGGAACCCCCCCGACCCTGGCAGGACGTGGGCTCACTGTTCAATAACCCACCTTTTGCTTTTGTTTCTTTATCTTGCCACAGCTAGAAGTCTCCCTTCCAAGCCTCCTTTCTCACCACAGTTATTTTTTTCCTCTTTTTAAAAATTGAAGTATAGTTCATTTACAATTTTGTGTTAGTTTCAAGTGTACAGCAAAGTGATTCTGTTATACATCTATCTATCTATTTTTTCAGATTCTTTTCCATTATAGGCTATTACAAGATATTGAGTATATTTCCCTGTGCTATATAGGAGGTCCTTATTGTTTACTTATTTTATATATAGTAGTGTGTATATGCTAATCCCAAACTCCTAATTTATCTCTCCCCTCCACATTTCCCTCACCCCTGCTATTCCCTTTCCACCACAGTGGTTCTTAACCTCTTCTGAGTCATGGAGAGTTGAGAATCTGCTAAAGACCATGGGCTCTTTCCTAGAAAAATGTTCAGATGCATGAAATATTCACGTACAATTTCAGGGCCTTTCCATGCTCCTTGAAGTTTGCTTTGTTCCCACGGCTGCTGGGTTAAGACCCTCTAAAATTGACTCCCATCCATTGTAGCACTCAAGTCACATGTAAGTTCCCCTGCTGCCCTGAGATCTGTCTCGGTCGGTCCAGACCACATGAATCCTTTCTCCTCATACATTTTTGCCACTTATTACTCATATTGCCTTATCCCATTTGTAATAAACCCTGTGTTTGCCTTGATTCTCTCCTTGAAGATGAGGACTCTCTATTATAACTCTTTATATTCCCTACAGTGTCTGGAGAAAATGTTCTTACCCGTGACAGCTTCTTTTCAAATATTTGCTAATGCAAAATTCCCTTCATATCTAATTTTTCTACTCTAAGTTTGTAATTTTATTTTTGAGGTTTTAGATATGATTTTACGATGAAGCCCAAAGATTTGATAAATGTATAATTTAGATATTCATGTAGTAGGGTGATATAAACATCTAGTTTGGATGCAAATGGACCAGGGTTTAAATACTAGCCTTGCCAGTTACTAGCTTTATGAGCTAAAAATCTTCTTAATTTCTCTTAATTTCCTTTCTATGTGTAGAGAGAGTAATATGCACACAGTTTACACGGTAAAGATTAAATGACTATTTAAAGAAACTTGCACAGTACCTCATGTGAAGGAGGCTCTGAAAAAACAATAGCTATTATGATTCTTTACAAAACACGCAGTTTCATTTTGCATTATGCAGTTGCTCTTTCTGACCCGTAAGGGGGGAACGAAGCTCATTTTTTTTTGTATTCCCAAGATCACGTCCAAGAATAATGTTTATTTCCAAAAGCTAAATACATTTTCCTAGGCTGTCTCTAGTCATTTAGTTATTAAAAAATCTTCAGACAATACCTGGGTATTCATATTTCTTCATTGAAAGGAAATTACTTTCTTCCCATCATCTGGCAAGAAGTGAAAGTCATATTCCCTTTATTATTTTTTTAAAATTTATTTACTTATTTTTGGCTGCATTGGGTCTTCGTTGCTGCGCATGGGCTTTCTCTAGTTGCGGAGAGCGGGGGCTACTCTTCATTGCGCTGTGCTGGCTTCTTATTGTGGTGGCTTCTCTTTGTTGCAGAGCAAGGGCTCTAGGCACACGGGTTTCAGTAGTTGTGGCTCGCGGGCTCTAGAGAGCAGGCTCAGTAGTTGTGGCGCACGGCTTAGTTGTTCGGTGGCATGTGGGATCTTCCCGGACCAGGGCTCGAACCCGTGTCCCCTGCATTGGCAAGCGGATTCTTAACCACTGCACCACCAGGGAAGTCCCTTATATTCCCTTCTTTAATACGAGAGACAGTACAACACAAGAAAATGAGATGAAAGCAAAAGCTGACTAAAACGTACACTTTATTGCCTTAACTCTAAATATTTCTGTAACATACTTTTTAGTTCCACAAGTCATTAAAAAAAAAAAGGGAAGATTTACAATGAAGTGAATATGGTACATGGAAGTTAAAACACCAATAAAGCTCATGGGGCCTTGACTACTGTACTTTGTCGTCGTTGTTTATGTATCTGAATACATTTTATTTTTTGGTAACAGTTCAGTCCCATTACAGAAACTAAACTTTGGAAGAACACACATAGAAATAAGTTTGGTTTTTTTTTGGAATTGAGCCACAGATGCTGCTCAGTGTGCATGACTTTTGCTTTGCACACAGGGATTTCCTTGTCAAGGACGCCAGTGTAAGCTAGTGGACAGGACTTGATGTGAAGAACTCGCTTCTCTGGGCATGAAGTCATTGCACCAGCCCAAGTCCAAGGACGTTCTTCAGTGCTTCCGTGGGATTCAAATAAGGAACAGTGAGTTCCCCCATCAGTCTGGTGTCCTTTGTTGTCACTACCAAATCTAACCTTTGAAACTCCCGTTGTTTTTAGTGTTAAAATTAGGAAAGGAACTGTATGAAAATTGACGAGCTACAACTTCACTCGTGTTTGTTCTGTTTCTTATAACAAGAAACATCAAGCTTTCTGTAAAGCTAATAGGGCCCAATTTTGATTCTCCAGATAGGGCCTGTGGAGTCAAATCAGGGTCACTGTGTCAACTCCCCTTTAAGTCCCTGTGATTTTTTTGAAAATTACATTATTTTTATTAAAAAAATTTTATTAGTGTATACTTGGTTTACAATATTGCATTAGTTTCTGCTGTACAGCAAAGTGAATCAGTTATACATATATCCACTCTTGTTTAGATTCTTTTCCCATATAGGTCATTACAGAGTACTGAGAAGAATTCCCTGTGCTATACAGCAGGTTCTTATGAGTTACCTATTTTATATCTGGTAGTGTGTATATGTCAATCCCAATCTCCCAATTTATCCCTCCCCCAGCCTCTGCTTTCCCCCCTGCTAACCATAAGTTTGTTTTCTACATCTGTGTCTGTATTTCTGTTTTGTAAATAAGTTCATTTGTACCATTTTTTAAGATTCCACATATAAGTGATTTCATGTGATATTTGTCTTTTTCTGACTTACTTCACTCAGTATGACCATCTCTAGGTCCATCTATGTTGCTGCAAATGGCATTACTTCATTCATTTTTTGATAATATTCCATTGTATATAGATACACATATATCTGTCAGTGGACATTTAGGTTGCTTCCATGTCCTGGCTATTGTAAATAGTGCTGCAATGAACATTGAGGTGCATGTATCATTTTGAATTATGGTTTTCTCTGGATATATGCCCAGGAGTGGGATTGCAGGGTCATATAGTAATTCTATGTTTAGTTTTTTAAGGAACCTCCATACTGTTCTCCATAGTGGCTATATCAATTTACATTCCCACCAACAGTGCAAGAGGGTTCCCTTTTCTCCACACTCTCCAGCATGTACTGTTTGTAGACTCCTTCTAACCCATATGAGGTGATATCTCATTGTAGTTTTGATTTGCATTTCTCTAATAATTAGTGATGTTGAGTATCTTTTCATATGCTTTTTGGCCATTTGTATGTCTTCTTTGGAGAAATGTCTATTTAGGTCTTCTGCCCATTTTTGGATTGGGTTGTTTTTTCATATTGAGCTGCATCAGCTGTTTGTATATTTTGGAGATTAATCTCTTGTCAGTTGCTTCGTTTGCAAATATTTTCTCCCATTCTGAGGGTTCTCTTTTAATTTTGTCTATGGTTTCCTTTGCTGTGCAAAAGTTTTTAAGTTTCATTAGGTCCTATTTGTTTATTTTTGTTTTTATTTTCATTACTCTATGAGGTGGATCACAAAACAACTTGCTACAATTTATGTCAGAGAGTGTTCTATGTTTTCCTCTAAGAGTTTTATAGTATCTGGCCTTACACTTAGGTCTTTAATCATTTTGAGTTTCTTTTTATGTATGGTGTTAGGAAGTGTTCTAATTTCATTCTTTTACATGTAGCTGTCCAGTTTTCTCAGCATCACTTATTGAAGAGACTGTCTTTTCTCCATTGTATATTCTTGCCTCCTTTGTCATAGTTAGGTGACCATAGGTGCTTGGGTTTATCTCTGGGCTTTCTATCTTGTTCCATTGATCTATATTTCTGTTTTTGTGCCAGTATCATACTATTTTGCTTACTGTAGCTTTGTAGTACAGACTGACATCAGGGAGCCTGATTCCTCCAGCTCTGTTTATCTTAAGATTGCTTTGGCTATTTGGGGTCTTTTGTGTTTCCATACAAATTGTAAAATTTTTTGTTCTAATTCTGTGAAAAATGCCATTGATAATTTGATAAGGATTGCATTGAATCTGTAGATTGCTTTGGGTAGTATAGTCATTTTCACAATATTGATTCTTCCAATCCAAGAACATGGTATCCATCTGTTTGTGTCATCTTTGATTTCTTTCATCAGTGTCTTATACTTTTCTGAGTACAGGTCTTTTGCCTCCTTGGGTAGGTTTATTCCTAGGTATTTTATTCTTTTTGATGCAATGGTAAATCGGATTGTTTCCTCAATTTCTCTTTCTGATCATTCATTGTTAGTATATAGGAATGCAAAAGATTTCTGTGTATTAATTTTGTATCCTGCAACTTTACCAAATTCATTGATGAGCTCTAGTAGTTTTCTGGTAGCATCTTTAGGATTTTCTATGTATATAGTTATCATGTCATCTGCAGATAGTGATGGTTTAACTTCTTTTCCAATTTGGATTCCTTTTATTTCTTTTTCTTTTCTGATTGCTGGTGGCTAGGACTTCTAAAACTATGTTGAATAATAGTGGTGAGAGTGGACATCCTTGTCTTTTTCCTGATCGTAGAGGAAATGATTTCAGCTTTCACCATTGAGAATAATGTTTGCTGTGTGTTTGTCATATATGGCCTTTATTATGTTGAGATAAATTTCCTCTATGTCCAGTTTCTGGAGATTTTTTATCATAAATAGGTGTTGAATTTTGTCAAAAGATTTTCTGCATCTATTGAAATGATCATATGGTTTTTGTTCTTCAGTTTGTTAATGTGGTATATCACATTATTGATTGGGATATCTTGAAGAAACCTTGCATCCCTGGGATAAATCTGACTTGATCATGATGTAAAATCTGACTTGATCATGGTATATGATTCTCTTAATGTGTTGTTGGATTTGGTTTGTTAGTATTTTGTTGAGGATTTTTGTGTCTATGTTCATTAGTGATATTGGCCTGTAATTTTCTTTTTTTGGTAATAGTTTTGGTTTTTAGTATCAGGGTGATGGTGGCCTTGTGGAACGAGCTTAGGAGTGTTCTGTCTTCTGCAATTTTTTGGAAGAGTTGCAGCAGGATACGTGTTAACTCTTCTCCAAATGTTTGATAGAATTCGCCTGTGAAGCCATCTGGTCCTGGACTTTTGTTTATTGGAAGTTTTTTAATCACAGTTTCAATTTCAATACTTGTGATCTGTTCATATTTTCTGTTTCTTCCTGGTTCAGTCTTAGAAGGTTGTATCTTTCTAAGAATTTGTTCATTTCTTCTCGGTTGTCCATTTTATTGGAGTATAGTTGCTTGTAGTAGTTGCTTGATCCTTTGTATTTCTGTAGTGCCCATTGTAACTTCTTTTTCATTTCTAATTTTGAGTCTTCTCCCTTGTGATTAATTTAAAAAATTTCATAATCATTTTTTATTGAAGTATAGTCGATTTACAATGTGTTAATTTCTGTTGCACAGCAAATCGATTCAGTTATACACATATATACATTTTTAATATTCTTTTCCATTATGGTTTATCACAGGATAATGAATATAGTTCCCTCTGCTATACAGTAGGACCTTGCTATTTATCCATTCTGTATACAATAGTTTGCATATCCTAACCCCAAACTCCCACTTCCCTCCCACTTGGCAACCACAAGTCTGTTCTCTATGAGTCTGTTTCTTTCGTAGATAAGTTCATTTGTGTCATATTTTAGATTCCACATATAAATGATATCATCTGGTATTTGTCTTTCTCTTTCTGACTTACTTCACTTAGTATGATAATCTCTAGGTCCATCCATGTTGTTGCAAATGGCATTTCATTCTTTTCATGGCTGAGTAGTAATCCATTGTATAGATGTATCCCATCTTTTTTATCCATTCATCTGTTGATGGCCATTTAGGTTGTTTCTGTGTCTTGACTATTGTGAATAGTGCTGCTATGAATATAGGGATGCATACTGATGATGGTTAATTTCATGTGTCAGCTATGACTGCCTCGTGGGGTACCTAGACATTTAATCAAATACTATCCTGGGTGTGTTTATGAGGGTGTTTCTGGATGAAATTAGCATTTGAATGGGTAGATTGAATAATATTCAGGTTTCAGCTCTTCCACAAACAGGGAATATGTTCTATCACTGGTGAGAAGCCAGGAGGAGACTCATTTCCAAGCCTCCTTCCTATGGAGAGTTTCCGGCACCTGTTGACTAGATTTTTTGAAGAAGTTAATAATACATTATTGTAGACCACCCAGATTTCAAACTCAGTGTATCATTCTAAACTTGAGACCTCTTGGGAATTCCCTGGTGGTCCAGTGGTTAGGACTCCACCCTTTCACTGCTGAGGTCGGGGGTTCGATCCCTGGTTAGGGAACTAAGATCCTGAAAGCCATGTGGCATGGTCAAACAAACAACTTGAGACCTCTTGATTCTTCTTTCCTTTTCTTTGGACTTGATGCTCCCTTGATCTGTTTTACAGTGGCAACAACAGACTTTTAGCCTTGCTTTTATGAGAGGCAGTATTGCATGGTGGTTATGAATGCAGACTTGGATTGCCTGTGTTCCAGTTCCAGCTTTATCATTTACTAGCTGTGTGATTTGAGCAATTTACTTGACTCCTCACTGATTCCATTTCCTTATTATTACTTTCTATCAGTGCAAATAAGAGGGATATATCTTACAAGGTCCATAGTTGTAAAGAACTTAAAACAATGTCTGGCACACTCCATACAGATGAGCTAGTATCACCCTTCTGGAAAAGGTCTCCTATTTTCTAGACCCATAATATCTTTCAGACATCTCTTACCTAGCTGGAGTTTTGATACTTCCTCTCCACCCCCATCATCTCTGCCACTTTGCTGCTGCTGCCCTCGGGTGACATTTATTCTATGATGGCCTAATCTTGATGGGTCAATCAAAAAGGGAATATATTTACTATCACACTAAAATCTTATTTAGACATGGTCTTTCTGTTTTCCAGCAATGGGAAAAAAAGGGTCAGGGATCAGTTTTACCACATGCCTTTAATGAAGAAAATAGTAGAATCCACATTTCACAATCCTCAGGCTGGCACTTTAAATTATTCTGCCTCTCAGAATCTTTATTAGTATTTGTTCCTTAGGGGCAGACGCTGTGTACTGCTTTTATATTTCCAGATAGGGGTGAGAAACATAACATGGCTGCATTGTTCTTACTGAGCATTTGTACAGATGAACAAAACAATTCTGATAAGAAATCAGAGAAGAGAGTAAAGTTAAATGAAAGAAAGAAACTAAATTCTTTCTGAAGTAAATGTCAGTGGCTCTGATCTTATTTCAAACCTTCAATTACTGTTCTGCTGTTTCATTTATGGGGGAATGTCTGACAGAACTACCCGTGGATAATACAATGGTAGGTTTTTCTATTTTGAGTGTCAACTCAGGCACACTCTTTTAACCATGGAACGTGTGCAGTTGACATCCTCAGTAATTGTATATGTTTTTCATTCTTCTGTGATAGTATTCCTCTTCAAATTTCCATGATTCCCAGAAATACTTCTCAACTATCTTGATCATTTACCCTTCCTAGATACTTGTTATGGGCTGAATTGTCTCCCCCTCCCCCAAATGCATGTGTTGAAGCCCTAACCACCAGTACCACAGAATATGATTATATTTAGAGATAAGACCTTTAAAGAGGTGATTAAGTTGAGATGAGGCCATTAGGATGGACCCAAATCCATTCTGACTGGTATCCTTGTAAGTAGAGGAAATTCAGACACACAGAGAGACACCAGGGCCTGGTGTGCATAGAAGGAAGACCATGTGAAGAGGCAGCAAGAGGTTGGCTCTCTGGGAGGCAAGGAGAGATACCTCAGAGGAAAACAGCCCCGCCAATACCTTAATCTCTAACTTCTAATCTCCTTGATCACCTTCTTCTATTTGTGATGAAATATATTTCTATTGTTTCAGCCACCCAGGCTCTGGTATTTTGTTATGGCAGCCCTGAAACACTAATACAGTGCCCTATTCATGAAATTGCTAACTCTTGCACAGATTCAACTGGTCAGCCAAGCTCTGTCTCAGTTCATACTCAGCCTTGATGACTTACCTGGGCAGAGCTTCCAAGTCCAGATAATCCCACAGCAAGATACCAATGGCTACATTTTGCTAGATCACGTCAACTTTCTGGAGTCCACCTCCCACAGTCAACAAATCTTGAAGAACAGGCGAAGACCCTGATTTATTTAACTTTCTGATTTTGGGGGTAGCAGTCTAAAATGACCATATTAATTTAAGCAGATTTTGATTATGTTTCCCTTTCCCAATGCTGTTTTTACCTAACTCTCAAATGTCTAGAGATATTTGCAATGGATCAAAGAGCATCTAGTTCTGAATTGTTTGAAGAAGCCAATGGCATATGTGGTAGTGTTTTAGGGCTGCTGTAACAGAGTACCACAAACTGGGTGGCTTAAAACAACAGAAATCTGTTCTCTTACACGTCACAAGGCTGGAAGTCTGAAGTCAAGGTAGCAGCAGGGCTATGCTCTTTCTGAAAGCTCTAGGGGAGAATCTGTTTATGCCTCTCTCCTAGCTTCCAGCACTGCTGGCAACCTTTGACGTTCCTTCACTTGTAGACACATAACTCATCTCTGCCTCTGTCACCATGTAGCTGTACGTCTCTCTCTCTGTGTCTCTTCTCTTCTTCCAAGGACACCAGTCACATTGGACTAAGCGTTCCCCCTACTCGAGTATGAGCTTACCTAGTTATGTTTGCAACAGCCCTATTGCCAAATAGTCTGAGACTTCAGTAAGAATGAGAAACCAGGATAGCATTTAAAAAGAGCAGATACCCATCCCAGATATTGACAGATGATTGACAAGATCTGAGATACTTTTTCTTTGCAGTATTTGAACAACTGTGAGCCTTGATTCTCTAACTCTAGGTTCGGAAAGATCACAAAAAGCTAAACAACAAAGACTGGACAGAGAATGAGGCAGCATTTACAGTTAAGAAAACAGAAAAGAACTTGTTCAGGAAATAACTGTAGAAAGTTTTCTGCAATCCCCTTATTTAAAAAAATTCTTTACACATGAATTATAAAAGTTAGCCCTCGCTGAATTGTTCAGGCTAATTACTAAGGTCAATTTGGTAGCATTTACCTGCTAAGTCTTACGTAAGTGGCAGTGCAAATCTCCACTGACCTGTGGGTGACATTTTTTCCCCAGCGTCAGAGGCCTGGAGCAACTCATTGAAATTTTCTGAGCCCTAGGACTCTCCCTGAGACCTGCTAACCCATCCTTCGCTAACTGAGTTAAATTCAGCAGATGCTACTGGAAAGTTTATTTTTCTTTGAAAAATGTTAAACTAGTTCTAAATAGTACATCTTAATCCTTATCAAAATCATTCATCTTGGACAGTTATTATACTTGAATGTCTTCTAACTTAGAAACAGCCTTCCTCTGAGCCAACATCTACCTTAAGCAAACAGAGTTCAGGGATCATAGAAATACTTTAAGCATGCATATAGAAGTTTTTCAGTGGCCCCTTAAAATAACATGCATTTGCTAGCAAACTGTTCACTAGAACTTTCCTCATCACACATACAAATAACTGTCTTCAGTTTCTGTTACAGAAAAGCCTTCCCCAGTCCAACTCATGGAATGGTCCTTGTAGCAGGGAAGAGACAAATCTGACTACATGTTGGATTTGTTTCTTTTACTTTAATCTTTGCTTCTCATTGCTTTCGTTCACTAAAAGGATACTGCCTATACATTAATGGCCTGGCTCGGGGAACCCTGCCCCTCTGCCTGAATGTTAAACCAAAGTGCCTTTGTTCAGGGAAACATCCGAACCCTGTCCAGCGGTGGATGGCTGCAAGAAAGAAGAAATGAACACATCCCCTCCCTGAGGCTGGCCATTCCAGAGGATATTTGCAAAACTTACGGCCTTTTTACTTTACTTCCTCATCTCGTCTCCCTCTCTGTGCTATAAAAGAAACTGGCATCCAAACCCTGATAAGATGGTTATTTAGAGACTTTGGTGTGCTGGCTTTCTGATTAAAGTCATCTTCCTTACCTCAGCACCTTGTCTCCGATTTACTGGCCTGTCGTGCGACAAGCAGAGAGAGCTTGGACTCGGTAACATTTTCATTGCTTGGTTTCCTACTTTTTTAGTAGCCAGCCCCCTTCCATTCTATTAATATTTTTCCAGCCATTCTCTAATCCATTCTTTTGGACAATGTCTATGCTTAGCAATTACTCTTTTTAATGGGTACTAACTCAGGCAGAACTGAACTAATGTACCAATATGCCTTCACCAGAGGGAACCTGGTACCACTATATTCCCTCTTGTATCACCATGTCACATAAACTGTCCTTACAATGTCTACTTCTCATTCCTCACTGAAATCCGACATCTAATCCAAGTGGGCAACTGAAACTACCCTCCCACTGTGTCACTTAATGCTGTTGAAGGTTTGCTTCATTCACGTCTCCACACCATATTCTTTTGGTTCTCCTGAGCTCTTAGTTTTCTCCTCAGCTATCTACTCTCTATTTCTCATGCTCTTAAATAATGGCTCAAGGTATCCATTAGTTCAACATGTATTTATTAAGCACCTACAATGTATCATGTATTTTACCGGATACTGGCAACAAAGCAGAATAAGACATACTGTCCCAATTCTTGTGGAAATGAGAACTTCTAAGACTCGGCACACTTCCTAAGTGATTTCCCATAGCTTTAGTTACTTCCTATGAATTAATAACTCCTAGATTAACATATCAAGTCTTGCACAAACCACTATTGAGAGCTAGACCCATACTTATACATGCTTGGAAAATCCTCTAATTCACTTGTCTCAAAATTAACATATTTTTAGTATCTACCCTAATAACACCTATAGTTAATGGCACTATTAACAAAGGAAGCAGTCCCCTAAATTCTACACTCACTCTCATCTGCACATATCTGTGGCTGTCACTTCCACCTCCAAAATAATACTCCAGCTTGCTTCCTCCCATTAAGAGATTAAACTCTACTGCAACTGTTTACTTTCAGGCCTTCATAATCTGTACTTTTGCAATTGCTTTTAAACTGGTCTCTCATCTCTGGGTTCAATTTCTCCTGATGACTCCGTATCTAGAATCAGAATAAAGTCTAAATTGTAAAAAGGACCTTGAAATATAAAACCAACCTACATCACCCATTACAAAGCAAAAACAGTCAAACAAACCAAAAAAATAAATAAAACACCACCATATTGAAGGGGAAACAAATGAACTATAACCTGTGAGAAAATTTTTGTGACACATAAAATGGGCAAAAGATTAGTATTCAGAAAACATGAAGAACTGCATATCCACAGGAAAAAGTAGCTTCAGAGGAAATAGTAAAAAGAATTGGCCAGCAATTTCAGAGAGGACCACCAATGACCAAAATGATATGAAAAGACATTCATTCTCATGGGTAGTCAGGGAGACAAACCACAGTGATTCCATTTCACCTTTACCATATTAGCAAACAACTTAGGCTAATTAATGCCAAGTACATTTGCATAAGAAACAACATAAATCCTCACCTCCGCTGGTGGGAGTATAAATTGATTTAACTACTTAGACAAAACAATTTCCTAGGAAAATTGACCATGTGCACAATCTCCTTCCCTTCAGCCACTCCAGTGTATACTTTAAACTCTTGTACATATGTAAGAAGATCATGAATTTTTCATAGAAATTGAAATAACCCAAATGCACATCAACTGTAAAATTATGAAACTAATAAAACTATATCCTTACAAGAGAATTCTACTCCTTAGAGTATATCCTTACAAGGTAATTTCAAAAACATATTATTTATCAATTAAAGCAAGTCACAAAAGACTCCACATAATTCCATTTATAGAACTTCAAAAGCAGGCAAAAGCAACACAAATTTAGGGTTATGCACTTGGGAGATGAACACCATATTTAGCATTCTGGTTAACTCTGGGATAGAGGAAGGAAAATGCAATCGGGGGAGCAGATAGGGTATTTCTAGGGTGTGGTAGTGTCCATTCTGATTTAAACTCTATGCAGGTGATTCCATTTAATTTGCTATAATGCCAAATTTTTCAGTGGAAAAAAGTAGATCACCAGCTTCTGTTCTCTGTATTTCCTGTCACCCTAAGATCCACAGCCATGAGCTATATGCCAGTTCCACGACACACACACACACACACACACACACACACACACACACACACACACACACACACACCATGGTTTACTCCCTTTTATGACACAATTTTTCATTATCCAAAAAATTATTTACTTTCAATCTGCTCTGATTTTGCACCTGCTACTCCTTTTTCTTAGAATGTCTCTTTCTCCCCATTTTCTCACTGTTGGGGAAGTTAGTTTAAATGGCATTGTCTCTGTGACACTTTTCCCAATCCCAGCAGGCAGGGTGACACATTCCCTCTTTTGACCTCCATTGCACTGTTCATTTTGCTTTTACTGCTTTCCCTAAATCATGTTAAAGTTATTCATGTGGCTTCTTCATATCACGAGTACAGAGCTATTAACTGTTGTTTCTCTTTATAAAATTCTCATTTCTACTCTGGCATTTGTGCCTGCAAAAATTATTTTATATGAATGAAGAGAAATGAAAATTATTGCAACATCTGAAACATAATATCATCAAGTTCTTTGCTGCATAGTGATACAAAATTCACTATTATTTACAGGGGAAACTTGTAAAATACACAAGCAGTGTATTTAGAATAACAGAAATAAGATTACAGAAACATAATGTCAGGGACCAGAGTGCTTGGCAAAAAAAAAAGAAAAAAGAGTTAGGAGATACATGATCACAATCTTACTCAGAAGACAGAGGGAAACTTGAAAAGGTCAGAGATTTGGTACTTTCAAGTACACAATTACTGCTTTAAAATAATGGCTCAAGACATACTCAAAGATGACAAACTCTAGAACATTTTCCATAAAGACTGGGATTGAATTTTTGATTGCTTAAAAACTAAAACAAAAAGAAAAGAAAAAGGCATAAAAGAGTGTATTCTTGAGGAAGGCAGTGAGTAGTGTTGAGATAGTATCGTGTTTACAGGGGATGTGAGTCCCCATCAGCAGTAGAAATTACAATTTGCCCAAGACCAAGAGAGCAAGTGTTTCCAACTCTAATTCTAAAGGAATACTAAAGAGAAGGAATTCTAAAGGACATTCTACACACCTTCAGTGGAATGGCTGATGCTTACCTCATCACAAAAAATCAAAGCGTCAATTTTATGATGTAGAAAATTGGATAAATTTTACATAATGCAACACAAAAGTAGGACACTGGCTTAATGGTTGCCTTCCACTATACGACAGTATTCCAGCTCCTAGAATTTACACTATTTGATTTTCCAATATTGTGTCTATTTAATTCAAAAGACTTTGTTTCAGGTGACTTAACAACCCACCTTCAAAACCTGAAGATTTGCTACAGAGGAGGATGTTTATTTTAATTTACATTTATTATAAAAGCAATTCGGAACTAGAAAGTTCCCAAGTATTTCTGTAATGGCAGCATATTTAAGCACTCTCTTTTCATAGGAAACAATACTAATTTGATACATTTGTTTAAAAGCAGAGTTGCTGCTAAAAGAGTACATCTTCAAAGTTCTCATCACAAGAAAAAAAATTGTAACTTATTGTGTGGTGATTGATGTAAATGAAACTTATGGTAATCATTTTGTAATATATATTTATATCAAATCATTAAGTTGTACACCTAAAAGGAATACAATGTTATGTCAATTATATCTCAAATAAAAAATAAAACTTAAAAAAGGAGACCAAAAAAGCAATCTGTTTCATGAAATCATGTGATATTTTTAACATCTCTGTTGGAGTGTAATTGATTTACAATGGTATGTCAGTTTCTGCTGTATAACAAAGTGAATCAGCTATACATATACATATATCCCCATATCTCCTCCCTCTTGCGTCTCCCTCCCACCCTCCCTATCCCACCCCTCAAGGTGGCCACAAAGCATATGATTTTAAACAGAGGTAATTTACCAGTGATAAAATATGAGACCTATAAATGTCTTTTAATTCATTCCCTTTACCAATCTACTTGTCCTCAACATGAACAATATGCTTCAGTATACTGAGTAGTAATGAAAAGAAAAACCATAAGTATGAGTATATTATGCTTAGCTGACTTCCTCAATACATTTTCCAGTGGTATCTTGCTTTTGGTAGCATAGATTAGCAATGAATCCACACCAGGCAAAGGATCTTCTTATTCATAACATAAAGTGTGCATTTGGTGTGGGGACACACAGCATCAGTGAAAGCCTCATAAAATAAGGGCTTGCTATTCTTTAGGATTTCAGTCAGTGCACATTAAAAAAGTATCTGTAGTTGCTAGCACTTTTATAGCCTCTCAGTGGAAGTTAACAGTGGCCAGAAGGGACTAACTTTATTTTGCTTTTAAAAGAAGGCATGAGGGCTTCCCTGGTGGTGCAGTGGTTGAGAATCTGCCTGCCAATGCAGGGGACATGGGTTCGAGCCCTGGTGTGGGAAGATCCCACATGCCGCGGAGCAGCTAGCCCCGTGAGCCACAATTACTGAGCCTGTGCGTCTGGAGCCTGTGCTCCGCAACAAGAGAGGCCGCGATAATGAGAGGCCCGCGCACCACGATGAGGAGTGGCCCCCACTTGCCGCAACTAGAGAAAGCCCTCGCACAGAAACGAAGACCTAACACAGCCATAAATAAAAAAATTAAATTAAAAAAAAAAAAAGAAGGCATGAAAACACGTCCACCAAAACTCATGGACCACATCTATAGAGCTAATAAGGGACTAGTTTAAAAAAAAATTCAACACCTTATTGACAAGGCTCTCAGGGAATTTAACCAGGAAGTTATTCTCTTTTCCTTTCTTAGTTCTTTTTCTTTTACATTCTGAGACTTATAATCAACAGTTCAGTTTGATCCACTGAATTTTAGCCACAGGATTAATTTCTAACATTCTCACTGGAGTGCCCAAGAGACCTGTGGCCAAGAGCAATTTGGTGTAACTACTCATATCATCAAAACCTCCCAAAGGCACACTTGCTTGACTGCTCAAGACCTGATAAATAAAACAATCTGCCTTAGTTTTATACAGTGATGTTTTGACACTCCATCCAAATGGGAGGTTGGATCATTCGGCACTCTAACTCAAAATATTATTCCATAGCTACAGACAGCTTCCCAAACCCCTACATGCCACAGACACATTAAAAGGATGACCAAAAGGCTAAGTAGAATAGATATGACAAATGCTTACCTGGTATTGTACAACTTCCAATAGAGTTGTAGGTAATTTGTGGCTGCTTGATAAATATTTAGTAACTACTGGTGCATATATTTGAACTTAAGATTTAAAGAGAATACTATTGATGTGAAATATGCAGAAAACTTGTCATGCCCTGTCTTCATTGTAGTTTATATGCTGTGTTGGGTTCACTGATTCATTCTTATAGAAATTTTGTCTTAGTTTGGTCTCGGGCTACTGGTGGAAGGGCAAAAGGGTCCATCTGGTTAAAGAAATGTAGGCACCTAAATTTAAGTTCACTGTTAATGTAACTGAGTCAACCCACTGATATGTAGACTATCTCCAAGGTATACTTTATATCCAGCTGGGATATAAAACATTAAAAGTATTTTATAAGATGTGATGATAAAATAATAAAAATCATTCTTCTTAAGATAGTGTCAGCTTGCTACACGAGAAATTTGAAAGCTGTTTTCTTACCTCTCTCATATAATGGACAGGTTGGAAGAACAAGAGTTTTACTAAATTTATTTGAGCAATTGGTCTAATTTTTCTGGAAATGTGCACAGCCTCAAAGATTCAGAAGTGTTTCACATTAGTTAGAATTCTGGGTTGCCTGACTTCTACTTTTAAAAGATGGAGTAGAAGTGCCTTTCCCTATTCTTCCCACTAAGAACAACTAAAAACTCTGGACATCTTATATATATAACAAGAATAAGAAGACTTTGAGAGATGGAGAGAAGTCAGACCAGCTAGTGATCTTGGGTCCCAAGAAATGACATAGTGGTGAGCTTCCTGGGATTTTGGTCTCACGTATCCTAGATTTGGAGCTGAAGAAGCAACTCAGAAACATGGATGAAATTAGACATTTATAAAGCCCCAACAAGGGACTTCCCTGGTGGTCCAGTGGTTAAGACTCCACACTTCCACTGTAGGGGACATGGGTTCGATCCCTGGTCGGGGAACTAAGATCCTGCATGCAGCACAGCTGGCCAAGAAAAAAAAAAGCTTCTCTCAAGCCAATGTACCAGGAAAGCGGCTGCCTAGCGAGAAGGAAAACTTTTAGACAATCACTCGTCCCCCCTCCACAGCACCAGCTATAATGAGTAATAAAGAACCCTCCTCCTCCCTGCTGCTGGATGTTGTCAAGAAAGCCTAATGGAGAGCCAAGACTTCCACCACCGTCCCAACACTAACAAGGCCAGTCCCTCTCCAACCCCCTCCCCTTCCCCCCAGTAAAAAAAAAAAAAAGGTACCCCTGCCCACTTCCAGCTGGGGTGGTATCAGCTGAGGCCTACTGAGGAGCCAGAATTCCCAGCCCTGTCCAGCAGTAATGAAGACATCCTCTTCCCATCCCACTCCAAAGCCCTCATGCCATGGAGGCCAAGTGGAGAATCTGGACCTCTACCCTCACGGTTGCTGCACCGCGCCCCCCATTCCCTGCTGGAGGGCTGTCAAAGGAAGCCACATAAGACAGAAGATGTAAATGAGATCCAGAGTTCCATGCCATAATACCCTTACAGAGAACCACGAAAATCACAACTTAAACGAGCAAGAGACAGTCAACAAATGCCAACACCAAGATGAGGGAGATGCCAGAATTTCCTGACAAAAATTGCAAAGCAATTATTATATTGAATAAAAGTGCTTCAAAAAGCAATTACCAACACACTTGAAACAAGGGAAAAAATAGTCTCAGCAAAGAAATAGGGAACATAAAGAAGAACTAAATGGGACATTTGAGAAGTGAAAAATATAACAACTGAGATTTTAAAAACACATTGGATGGGCTCAAGAGTAGAATGGAGAGGACGAAAGAATTAGTGAACATGAAGGACAGAAGGATATATCCAATCTGAACAACAGAGAGAAAACATACTGAGAAAAAATTAATGAACAGAGCTTCAGGGACTTGATGGACTCTAAGAAAACATTTAACATTCATGTCATTGGAAATACAGAAAGTGGGGAAAAAGAAGATTTGGCTGAAAGATATTCAAAGAAATAACGTCTGAAAACTTCCTCAGTTTGGTTCTGTAAACACTTTTCTTTTCCCTTATATGACAAATAACTGATTTAACTAGATTATTCTAATTTCGTTTGTTCCTTTTGAAGTTAACCTCACCCTGTCTCAGACATAATATTTTCATGGTGTTCTTTCTCCTGCCTAAGCCTCATTGATTCAAGATGAGCTATGCTTATGGAATAGATACAAATAAGAAAGTAATGTTTATGGAATACATGCAAATTAGAACGTAGAAGTCTACTGATAGACAATAATATATTATAGAAACTTAAATGGATTTGGAAGTACAAGAAAAAAACCTAAAACAAACAGAAAAACCAAGGCAGAAGTAATGATGTAGAAATAGCATACCTATGGCTCGGAAAAAGTTGAAAATTTAGAATTGCAATAAAACAAATATGAGATTGTTATTTCTACAATATCAAATAAACGTCTTTACATATTTTTCACAATTTTGACCAGCTGATTGGATGTTATATATAGTAACTCACTGAAAAAACTTGTTAAGGAGAAAATAAGAAGCACAAATCAATAATAATAATAATAATAATAAGTATTTATTGAGCTTTTCCTATTACCAGGTACTCTTTTAAGTACTTTTATTTACCTAGTCCTTGCAACAACACCATGACATAATATATCCTATTTTATGGATGAATAAGATGAGGCAGAGAAAGCTTAGGAATCCCTGCCATGATTACAAAGCTAGTAAGTGCCAGAGCTGGTAATCCAGGCAGTCTCACTCCAGAGACTGCAAATATAACAGTAAGATATAACGCATCTTGAAAGAATCAAGGGATATGGAACACCAAAGAGCATTTTTAAGAAATCTTCTCACTAGTAAAGATACAAAAAAGTTTAAAAAAAATATATCTGCTTTAAAGAATAACTAAAATATTATCATGTGTTCATACCCAAGTAATTGAGAAACACACTGGATCTAGTAGCCTAGAAATATCAGCTATAAAACTGTAAAGTGTCAAAGGGGTAAACAGTGCTTTCTTTTGCCCCTCAAACTCTTACTTTTGAAAGCAGGTATATTGCTATTCATTTCTTCAGGTCAAACATGCCATGAATATAGATAACAAAGAGACTAATACCGCATGTAGCAGCTCCTAGGATAATTGATGATCATTTCCAAAGTGACTAGGGAAATTGACAGAGGAACTCTTTTCATAAAAGGTATTATTATAAGGTTCATCTTATGACAGTCACAACATTCTGTTATATGAAGAAACATTCTATGCAAATTTACTCTTGAGACGTTTAGTATTCAGGGATGCTGCCTGTTGAAGAGAGAGAGCACCGTTATAACTTATTACCCTATAGAGATGTTCTCAACATCCTATGACAGAGTTTGTCTTCAAGAAAATGGTCTGTATCCAACCACAGAAGAATTTAGGACTTTTATGTGTTCAAAACCCTCCATGAAACTTATTTTTTCCTCTCTAGTTCATACTAAAGTGTGCATGACTAATAGAATTCAAATGTGTTACTTCTCTCAGATATATCTTCCCTTTTGCTAGACCAATTTTGAAAAAAAAAAAACCTCTAGTTAAAATAATGAATATACCAATGTGAAATGTAAGACACCAACCAGCAGATAAAAGAGAAATTGGGGGAATATCTCCAGGAGCCCTCAAGTCACAATTTCAGAGCATTCATGATTTTCTGTGTAAGGTCGATATACATACCATATAATTGAGCTAGAGGAGTATTTTCCAAGAAAGATGAGGCAAGAATAAGAGTAAATCCTCAGGAAAAAAAAAGCTATATTAAAGTTTACTGAGTTAGAAGAGAAGACACAGAATAATTTTTGAGTTCTTTGTTGTAATTTGGTATTGACACATCTTGTGATTATGCAAATCATTGTTTTCTTCATGCGTTATCTGAGAAATAAAATAATGGTGGTAATGTCGATTTAGGAACAGTGGATAATACGGATAAGTCATCCACTTGTTCAGCAAAGACTTACTGGACACTTTCCTATGCTAAGAAGCTCATGAGCTGTATATATGTACGTATATATAACTGAATCACTTTGCTGTATACCTGAAACTAACACAACATTGTAAATAACTATACTCCAATAAAATTTTAAAAGTCCAACAAATCACCCTTAAAAAAATAAAAGGCAAATTTAAGATGAAAAAAAAGAAAAAACAAACAATCAAAAAGAAGCAGCTCATGACCAAGACGAGTAAAGATAAGTAATTGTTTAAAATAGAAACTTTAACAATGTGATAATTTCTATGGAGAAAAAGATGTATATGAAGTGCAATGGGAATACAAATAAAAGAGAGATGAATTCTGCTGAGTTTCAGATTCAGAGAAAACAGTAATGAAGATATGACATCTGATGTGTGTTCTACAATGTCTGCTGATTAGACAAATTATGGAGAAGAGTTTTTCTGACAGAATAACGTGGGGAAGGGCATAAAGGCATTAAAATCCTTGAAGCAGTTTTAGAATCATAAATGACAATGTAGTGTGATGGAAACACAGGGAGTGTCCGAGTCAGGGAAAAAGGTTGGAGATGAGAATAGAAATATAGGTTGTAGGCACTTATTCAATGAAGAGACTAGTGTTCTCTGATGAGCAATTCGATCTTGATTCTGCAGTTGTTGGAAAGATCATTCATGACAGTACAAAACAGATAGAAAACCACAGTCTGCAGGTCCAATCTGGCCCACCACCTGTTTCTCTGCAACCTGTGAGCTAAGAATAGTTTATATGACTTTAAAGGGATTTTTAAAATGGAAAGAAGAATATTTTGTCACATGAAATTTAACTTCAATGCCTGTAATGAAAGGCTTAGTGGGACACAGCCATGCCCATTTCTTCACACATTGTCTATTTCTGCTCTCATGGTACAATGGCAGGGTTGAGTAGTTATGACAGAGACTATAGGGCCACAAAGCCTAAGGTGTTTACCATCTGGCCCCATATAAAGGATGATGTGAAGCAGAGAAGAAACTGAAATCAGGAAAAACGTAAGAAAGCTATTGCAATATTTATGGGAGTTGGAGCCTGTACCAGGGCAAGTGGCGGGGTGGGCTGGAGGAAGCACGCACTTGAGAAACTTGTAAGTACCACAGTCATCACGACTTCTTGATGGATTGGTCAGAAAATGAGGGAAAGAGTTGAATCAATGATGACAAAGGATGCCTAGATAGATATTGCATGGACCACAAATGTATAGATAGCAATGACATATCCAAATGAAACACAGCAAGAAGAAGGACTGATTAAGGAAAAGAAAAGGAAGAAAATGAATTTAATTCTGTATATGTTAAGTATGGAGTATTTATGGAGGCATCTTTCTTTACCTTTTATTCTTTGCATATCAGGTGAATCAGGAATTGTTAACCAAATTTGTCTATTCTTGTTTGTCCCTCTCTCAGTTATAAAATCTTGTCACCGGCTGACAAGGTCTGGGCTCTGCCAGACCTATACAGTGTCTCAACCAAGATACCCAGGGCTTGTCCATTTATAAAGGGTTTCTTTCCTACCTGGAGCCTGTCTACGCCCTAAATTGAGGTGGCCAGCTGCACAGAAGGCCAGAGCTTCCATGCTGATCTCTCTCTGCTGTAGGCTGGCTTCAAGTAACTGGTTTTCAGTCCCTGCTCCATGAAGCTGAAGGGGGTCTGGCTATGAATGAACATTATGGGTGTGGATTCTGACCAAACCCAACTTTGCACCATATTCATATCAGGCGCTTCCTCTGGGTTGTGCCACACCTGGGGTTCTGCATTTCCCTGGAACCCCAATTTTTCTGCCAAATGACATAAAACACCAAGATACTCTATATAATTATTACCTCAATTGCCAACTTTAAATCTACATTGAAAGATGACTGTTTATTCAATTTCAGCATTTTTTCCTGTTTTGCTCAATTACTCATTACTGAATAAGTACTTTCCCACTGATTATTATAGGTAACTAACTACATTTCAGGTTTCATTGGACTATATAACTCAGGAGTCCAAGAAAACTTTCTGACCCCAGCCTCATCTCCCTGGGCTTGGTTAAAAGCCCCCCCTCTGTGCTCTCATAGTTCGCTCTGTACACGAGCAGAGGCTTCTTCACCCTTCACGCATTTCTCTATACCTGTCTGTCTCTCCCACTAGACTGTGCACAGCTTTAGGCCAAAGATGAACCCTTTTCTGTCCTCAACACCCAACAGGTCCTGACAGGTAGGCACTTTCCTTTTTTTCCCCTTTAATTAATAACAACAACCATCATAACTAACGTTCTCTTAGGGCTGACTATGGATCCAGCTCTGTGCTAAGCATTTTTCATGCATCCACTCATTCAGTTCTGAACAAGAACCTTATGATATAGGTACATTCATTACTTTCATTTTATATATGGGGAAACTGGTGTTCCAATGCTTGCATCCTGAAGCAACATGCCAGAATGCCTCTCTTGTTATTGCCATTCTAATTAAGAAATGGATGGATGGACAGAAGGATGGACAAGCAGGTCTACCTGGGAACATAATATATGAAACATATATTATAGAATATATGGAAAGTTATAGAATATGGATGAAATCTACAGTAATGAAAACATGTTTACTCTTTTCAATGCACTTGAGGAGAGAACATGAAATGGACACAAATAATCATAATACAAATTAGAAGGTGATAAAATAAATTAGAAGGTGATAAATATAAAATGTTAATGTTAGAGTGAAGCTACTTCCAACAAGGACAATTAGGAAAGGCTTGATGAACACCACGTATTGCTTATTCACTCAATTATTCATCAACAAACATGTACCCAGTGTATAGTATCAGCTGAGTATATGCTGGAGATAAAATCTAGCAAATTTTTCTGAGCCCCTGATTATTAAAAAAACAAGACAAAATTACTTTTTCTGAATGGCTAAAAAGCAATTTATTTCTTGTGACTTCTCAGGTCAGAAAAGCCCATTTCCTCTTTGCTCTCAGGAACCACTCTAGCAAGCACTTGTAGTTTTGCAACCATGAGTCCCCTTTTTCTGCAGTTTTAAGGCAGCCCTAAACACTGGTAAAATAATCCAGAGCTTCAGATAGATATGCTAACTATTCTGTAAAGTTTCTCTTCAGTGCGTCAATTAGTGGGGACACAGATGGCAGATTTCTGAGACATTATGTCAACTGGTTTTTTTCTTGTTGGTTTATTTGTTTATCAATGTGCCTGAAAAAGGATGAATGGGGATTGGGCTTGGGCTTTAAGAACCAAGGGCAGGATTGATGGGGATTCCCAACAGGAAAAGAAAAGTGGGTCACAGAGACGCAAAAGCAATAGAAGATGGACGTGAAGAGGTTGCAGTGAACACCCCGTGACAGGCATAGCAAGTGGCCTCTAGGAACACGTTATCTGACACCCAATTTAAATATTCCTTTTCTGCAGTGTTATGGTCACTAACATTTGCTCAGTCTCTGTGGCCTCTTGTTGGGTAACTGGTGGTGCTGGGCCAGTGTTTAGGGGAAACTTACACAGCGACCTGGAGTGGCAGACCAGAGAACAAGCAGCGACCTGGACCAAAGGCGCTTCCCCGGGATGCTCTGAGTAACAGAGATGAGGCTGACCTCACGGTCTTGCTGGGGGTGGGGGTAGGGGGGGAGTCTTGCTTTTATATTTGCACATTAAAGGAAAGGATGGCTCCAATGAACTGGAAAGCTGGGGACACTTCAGTTCCCATAAATGAATAAGGTATATTTTCTGCCCTCAAAGGACTCACAGTTTGGGGTTTTGATGAATGAGTTGAATTCAAACTTGTTCTAGGCAGGCAGGAAATTATGAGCAAAGGCAAGAAGGTGGAACATCCCCAAGCATGTAGTGTTTTTTCCTTTTAATTGGAAGAAGAAAAGGGTTTTCTCTGTTCCAAAAATCTTACTTAAAATGTACTTTTGGAACCTTATCTGTTTATAAGCTGGGGACTTCCTGAATAGGTTAGAAGAAAAAAGTGCACTAAGTCTTCACAGATGCGTGGCCAGAAAGAGGTATTTCTACTTGAGAAATTAAAGCATGAACAATTATTTTCAGTTCCTAATTTGCAATCAGTAATGAGCTAGCATATTTTAACCCCATAAAAATCCATCATTATCAAGCACCATTTATAGAATATTTTACTACCAATATCCTGTTTGATTCATCTGATTGCAGCAAATCTTGTCTTTTTATTAATCTGCAAAATTTTAAAGACTCTTCTAATGCTAACATTTGCCTAAAAGTAATGAAAACATAAGTATGATAACATATTTGCACAAATATTACTTTTAACAATTTTTCAAGCATTTGTATATATGGTTCTAATAATGTTCAAAGGTCTCCCTCATTATATTCTCTCAAAATCTTTACAAGATACATTGGGCAAGAGACATCTCCATTTTTCAAAAGAGGAAACTAAGTAATAGGGATTAAAAGATTGGCTCAAGACTACAAAACCACTTATTGGTTTTTATCTCCCAACTGCTAATCCAGATCTCTTGCTACCATCTCAAAATGCCTCTCTTGTGTCTATAATAATCCCAGGTTTATAGGGTCCCCTGCATAAAAGATCCCTAATAACTAATCAGATCGCTCATATTATGAGTTGAATTAATTATACTTTTTAAGAAATCAAGCCTGTCTTTGATAATGCTCACCTGTCACTTCAAGCAATGTAATAATTCTGGGAGATAAGCAGAGATTGGGGACAGACATACAATCTGGAAGAATTAATCTGTTGGTATCTAACAAATATTTTTTTATATTCCAAACTCAGTAGTGTTTGACATGCTTTATTAGTTACACATAGAAGAAGAAACCACACATTTAAAACATTACCTCTAGCCAAAACAAGAATGTTAGCCACAATTTTTTCAGTTATATTGTATCACAGGTGAAATCAATATCTCCAGAGGCTGATGATAAAGAAGGGAAAATGTAAACTGAAATTGATTTAACAGAGGAAATGAATGTAATTATGATGATATGATAAACCCAAAACTGGGAAGAAACTTGTCAGATACATTTTCTCATCAGCACACCAGCTTCATGCTCTAAGCAACATGACCCTACACCAATTGGGGCCACTGTTCCACAGCAAAGGAATACTGCTATATTTTTTAAAAAGAGGAAATTGTGTCGGATATAGGAAGTGGATATAAAAGAAAAAGTCATAGCTGCAGAGGCCACATGTAAATACACAGAGGATATTGCATATTTAGAAATAGTCATTTTTAAATTGAGAATATTCTCTACTAGGAAGTGATGCTCTTGGGAAAGAGAATTAAGTTTAACACATGCTTTTGCTAAATGCAAGAGTCTGTTTGACAGGCACACAAGAACACCAGTCTCCAACACAGAGGATGAGATAAGAAGTAAAATACAGTAAACTTTCTCATTTACAGACTTCTCACCCCTCACAGGCAGGGGCCGTGTCCCCCCAGTTCTGTATCACAATGTCTTACCTAAAAGTTTGTCATTTAGTAGACACCTGGTAAATAATTTTGAATGCATGCATAAAGTGTTCTGGTGGACTGTATTTCCTGACTCATTAAGATTTATATTACAAACCCTATGTGGATTGCCAGTTTTCAAGGAATTAGGCTCCGCTGAAATGGCATTTAGCCCCTAAGCGTTTCTTGACCATTTTCTTTTATCATTTGAAATACTCATAAAAATCTTCAGAATCACTCAGTGCCTCAGGGCTGCTTTTAGGGACAGCATGATTGTACAGTGCTGAAAAAATTGTTTTTAATGTTTGGGTTATCTATGAGTTAATAGTTCTTTGGCTAGATCATTAAGTTATCTACAAGTTATAGGTTCTCTATAAGCCACCTTAGATTTGAATAAATTGTTGGCTAAAGCATCATTTCTGAGCGAGGAGTGTTTATATTTGATATCTGAGTTTACTCACTTTCTTCTCAGTAACTTGACTCTCTTGATTTCATTTCCTTATATAAGAAGAAACTAGCAGGAGTGGTTTGTTCACTTAATGGCTATATTCTTGCTGAGCCCACTTTATGTGCCAGAGGTACAGCAGTGAACAGAAATACCCCCTGACTTCACTGGGTTTACTTTCTACTTTAAAAAGATAAACAGTAAATAAGTAAATTGTTAAAATATGTAGTTTGCCAGAGAGTGACAGAGGCTATAAGGAAAGTAAAGTGAAGTAGGAGGATAGGATGTGTATGATGGAAGAGGGTGCAATTTTAAATAAGACAGAGAAGGCTTCGCTGAGGTACTGTGTGATCTCAGACCCCAAGGAGGTGAGGCAGCTGACCATGCAAACAGCTGAGAGGAAGAATGTTCCAGGAAGATGGATCAGAGAATGCAGAGGCTCTAAGTTACAAGCATGCCTGGTGTGTGTTTAAGAAACAGGAAGCAGGCAGCAAAGCTGGACAGAGAGGGTGAGAAGGAAAATGGTTGTGGAAATAGGCTTAGGAGATGAAGTCACAGAGGCAATAGTTGTGCAGCCTGTGCAGTGCTGAGAGGCCGTGGTATGGACTTTGGCTTTTACTCTATGCGAGGTCTGTAGCCATCAGAGTGTGGAGCAGGGTAGTGACTTGATCTGACGTCTGTTAGAAGAATTGCTCATGATATTGTGTTGAGAGCACGCAGTGGAGATAAGAAGGGAAGTAGCAATAACCCAGACAAGAGAGGATTAACCAGTTGAGATTAACCAAGGGAGTCAGGAATATGGAGGTCAAACTATCAGCATTGTTGTTGGTTAAAACTCAGCTGGAGACGGTGAGGACAACAGTGAGTTTCCTGGTACCGAATCCCATGTCTACCCGTCCAGTCACAGGGAACACTGGTCAACCACAGTGGTCTAAACTAAGCCTGCAGGGTAGGCAAGGGCAGACCAAAACACATGCTCTCCTCTAGCAGACAGATGGTAAGGGGAAGGCAGAAAAGGGCTAAGCCAGATTCCTTGTCCCAATGATAGAATTTACTCCTTTTCCTCTGGAGGGGAGTACAAGAGGGGTTGAGAAAAGCCAGAAAGGTGCTGTGGCAATGACCCCTCCACTTGGAATCAAGAGAAGGGAAGAATATATTCCTCCCCACCCCACCTGGCTTTTGGTTGACTTAGTGCATTGAGTTTAACCATTAAACCTGCTATTAAGCAACAATATGGGTCATCTTACTGGACGAGAAGATCAGGAGCCTATCAGAGCAGTCCTGTTCCCACCTGCATGAGGCTATGCTCCCCAGACCAACCCCTGCTCCAATGCTCTGAAGTATCTATCAGTTAAATCAGTTCAGGAGGTTCCTTCCCAAGCCTGTTCTATTTATTATCCTAAATTATATTTATAGCCACACTGCCCAATACTCATTAGAATTACTGCAATGAGATAAAATGCTAATATAAAGATATCTCATATAATAAAAGATAGCAAAGTCAAGATGTTCCAAATTTGGCTATGAAGCCCATTCTATCAAATTCCCATGGAAAAAATAAGATCTGAAGATTAAATCTGTTTGCAAGTTAAAGTCCAAAGATATATAAATCCCCAAAATATAAAGCCTGAGCTTAAATTATCTTGCCTTTGTGAGTTAAAAATCTAAAGAAATGAGTATCTTCCTTAATTTCTTACCCTGTTCAATCTCAACAGAGGGGATTTTTGCAGCCCATATGTATGGGGAGGGGGGCGGTTCTATGAGCAGTTATGTCCTAAATTGTCCCTCCATGAAGTGGGTTTCTTCAGGTCTTAGTGGTACTAGTTCAATATTAAGTCTCTCATAAACCTCACTTTTAAGGAGTTCAAAGTGTCCATAGCCCACTGAAGACTACCACAGCTTGATCCCACCCCCTTGACATTCCAGGCAAATCCAGTTCCTGGAAGCCTGTACTTAATGTTGCCAAAGGCCACAACAAACATTCAGTGGCAGCAGAGGGAAGGTGAGAGGACAGAGTCAGTCTTCTTGGTCTCCAACTTTCCAGGCTGCCAACCAGTTTATGTTCATTGTAAAGGGTCCACAGCAGAAGTAAAAATACACACATGGGACGACAGCAAACTACAAAGCTCTGCACAGCAAAGGAAACAGTCAACAGAATGAAAAGGCAACCCACGGAATGAAACAAAATGTTTACAAACTATATATCTGATAAAAGCTTATTATCCAAAATATATAAGGAACTCCTAAACTCAATAGCCAAAAAAAGTTTAAAATGGGCAAAGGACTTGAATAGACATTTCTCCAAAGAAGACATACACATCGCCAACAGGTAAATGAAAACATGCTCAACATCACTAATCATCAGGGAAACACAAAACTGCAATGAGATATTATCTCACACTTGTTAGGATGGTCATTATAAAAACAAAAAACAAAAAACCCCAAAGATAATAAACGTTGTCAGGATATGGAGAAACTGGAGAACATTTACGCTGTTAGTGAGAATGTAAAATGTACGTCTACTATGGAGACAGTACGGAGGGTCCTCAAAAAATTAAAAATAGAACTACCATATAATCCAGCAATCCCATTTCTGGGTATTTATTCATATGCACTACCCCATATCCATTTCTGGGCATTTATCCAAGGAACTGAAATCAAGATCTCAAAGAGATAATCTGCACGCCCATGTTCACTGCAACATTATTCACAATAGCCAAGATATGGAAACAACCTAAGTGTCCATTGATAGACGAATGGATAGAGAAAATGTGGTAAATACGTACATGGAATATGATCCAGCTTTCATAAAGAAGGGAATTCTGACATATGTAACACCATGGATGAACCTGGAGAGCATTATGCTAAGTGAAATAAGCCAGCCACAGAACAAATACTGCATGATTCCACTTATATGAAGTATCGAAAATAATCAAACTCATAGAAACAAAGAATAGAACGGTAGTTGCCAGGGACTGGGGCAGGGGGAGGAAATGCAGAGTTGTTCAATGGGTGTGCAGTTTCAGTTATGCAAGATGAATAATTTCTAAAGATCTGCTGTACAATACAGTACCTGTAGCCAACAATACTGCACTGTGCACTTAAAAATGTATTAGGAAGGTAGATGTCATGCTAAGTGTTATTACAGCACACACACACACACGAAACATGACACAAGGATACTTTTGGAGGTGATAGAAATGTTTATCACCTTGATTGTGATCGTTTCATGGGTGTACACATAGGCCCAAACTCATCAAATTGTAGACATTTGAACATGAAGCTTTCTGTTCAAAATACGTGAAGCTTTCTGTATATAATAAAGTTGCTTAAAAATATTCAAGGGTATTATTTGCACAATTAAACTCACATAATGTAGTAGAAGGGAATGAGAGGGTGAACGCAGGTGTAAGTAGGTATGTATATTTGATATGGAGAATAAAGGGGTTTCTATTTGATGCCTTCTATTTTCTCTGAAACGTAGAGTTAGATGAAACTGCTAAGAATATGGAGTAGGATGGATTATGGAGTTTGGAATGTTCAAGAGAGTAAAGGAAGTTTGAAATAGTCATCTTGGAAATTGGAGAATACATTAAATAGTAATTTAGTTGGATTGTCAAGAGAGTGAAAAGCCTATTAGAAATCACTGGAACCTGAATATATTGGAACTTTCTCCAGAAGCACTCAGAAAATGACGACTGTGCTCAGGCACAGAAGTAAATGAAGAGCTAAGTTCATCCAGGATTGGGGGAGAAAAAAGACAGAAGGACTAGGCATTTAGGGTTTCTAATTAGATCAGGAGAGAAATGAAGAAAGTAGGTGGCAGAGGAATTGGGAGGAATTAGGTCAGTGGCTGATGGCTCAAAGAGAGTGGAGGATGATTAGAGTGGGGTTGTTTGGGCAAGCAAGATGGAGAGAGAGAGGCTGTGGTCAAGAGACAAGCTGATTGAATTAGTGATTTTGAAAGTGGAGCAATTCCTCATGATGACAAGATCCAAGGTATGACTACGGGAATGGAAGTTCAAGTGAAGGATAAGATGATTGGAGAAAAGATGAGAGAACAGAGGAAAAGTAAACTTTCTCCTATCCCCATGGTTTTACAGCTAGGAGCATGGCAAGATTACATTTCAAAATAATTGTTCCCAGGTCCTTGAGAAAAACTTTCCCTGGCAAGAAATTTTTAAGATTTATTCATTTCAAATGGAGCAGAGAAAGAATTTATGACTACATCTTTCCTAAATAAATGCTCTAGGGAGTTCCCTGGTGGTCTAGTGGTTAGGATTCGGCACTTTCACTGCTGTGGCTGGGTTTAAACCCTGGTCAGGGAATTGAGATCCTGCAAGCTGTGCAGTGCAGCCAAAAAAATAAATTCTCTAAGAAAAGAGAGGGCGGGTGCCCATAGTCAAGAAGAAACTTGTCTAAAATTTTGTCAAATGAAGGGAGCATTAAGGCCATCTTGATCAGCTGATAGCAAAGGACAATTTAAAAAATACATCTTAGTCAAGGTGTACATATTTATTTAAAAATAAAACTTCAGTGTTTGTTAAAATTTCCTCCATGAACCTTATTGAAAAAAAATCTAATTCTAAAATAATATTTACATAGATCGCCTTTTAAAGAAATTTGATAATTAACTACAGGTCTTGTAAAGGAAGAAAATGTAAGAGCAACCAAGGAGAAGTAATATTTAGTTTTTGTTCCAGTTTTCTAAGTGATGCCTAATATTATAAGTAAAAATGACTCACTAGAAATATCCATCTAAGGGTCCACATAAGTCAACAAAAAAAATTATGTTTTTTGGAGAAAGCGCGGGCTTTTATCTGAAAGATACAAGATATACGTAGGCCACGAAAGGGTTCTGTTTCAAGCGAGTTAAAACAACATCGCCGCCCTTAGTCTAACTCCTCACCTAGGTCTCTCCTTACTGCAGAAGCATGCGAACTTATGGTGCCTAGGCTTGGTTCAAGTACTTATCAATATTCCAAAGAGGGAAAGGGAGGATGGAGGGAGTAAGGAAAAGCGGAGGACTCACAGGGATCACAGATGACAACTAAACACATCATCCTGCTCATGGACTCACATCTTCCCCTACACTCTCCAAAAAAGAAGCTACCTACTGAATCCCTAATGGCTATCACACCATGTAAGGCATACTCTACTGACTCACAAAGAAAGCCCTGCTAAAGAGGATTCAAATGAAAACCTACATAGCCAGAAATTATTTCTTGTTTACAAAGAGGAAGGACTTTGGTGACATGCTTGTTATTAACCATTCCTACTTGAAAATTTTCTAATTCAAGTCCATTTCAAGAAGAGTTATTTAGGACTTCCCTGGTGGCGCAGTGGTTAAGAATCCACCTGCCAATGCAGGGGACAAGGGTTTGAGCCCTGGTTGGGGAAGATTCCCACATGCCGCGGAGCAATTAAGTCCGTGCACCACAACTACTGAGCCTGCGCTCTAGAGCCCGCGAGCCACAACTACTGAGCCCACATGCCACAGCTACTGAAGCCCGCGCGCCTAGAGCCCGTGCTCCGCAGCAAGAGAAGCCACCGCAATGAGAAGCCCACGCACCGCAACTAGAGAAAGCCCGCGCGCCGCAACAGAGACTCAACGCAGCCAAAACTAACTAAATAAAACCTGTGCATTAAAACCAAAAAGAAAAACAAACCCACAACTTTAAAAAAATTAAAAAAGAAGAGTTTTTAACAAAACACTTCCCCATTCATATCACCTTAAATAAATTTCCCTTAGGCACAGTCGGCATATTTCTTCAGTTGGAAGAAACTGATTCTGACTCACTAGTGAGCAATGGGCTTTTAGTGGAAAGATACGGATGGCGTTCACAGAGTAGCTGAAAAATTAACCCAGGGTAAGGGCAGAAATCCGAGAGGCTCAGACCTCTCAGGAGAACAACAGGATGGACTTTTTTGCTCAGCCTCCCTACCAAACAAGTCACATCCAACTGCTTGTTCTTTCAATGTAACTCTAAGAACATTTTCAAATTCCTAGGAATGGGATCTGCTTGTTCCACCATGGGTTGTAACAAGTGTCTCTATCATTACATACACCATTCATGACTAGCTTAGTTTGCTGGGGCTGCCATAAAAAACTGCAACAGACTGGGAAGCTTAAACAGCAGAAATTTATTCCTCACAGTTCTGGAGTCTAGAAGTCCAAGATCAAGGTGTCAACAGGATTGGTTCCTTCTGAGGTCTCTCTCCTTGGCTTGCAGATGGCTGCCTTCTCATTGTGTTCTGGCACTGTCTTTCCTCTGTGGGTTTCCACCTCTGGTGTCTCTCTGTGTGTCCAAATTTTCTCTTCTTATAAGGATACCAATCAGCTGGATTAGGGCCTAATGGCCTAATTTTGGTCACCTCTTTAAAGACCCTATCTCCAAATGCAGTCACGTTCTGAGGTGCTCAGGGAGACTTCAACATATGAACAATTCAATCTGTAACAATGGCCAAGGGACAAGACATGTAGCATGGATTCAGAGGCTAAGGGAATCCTTGTGATCTGGGCAGCCAACCCAGTTTTTGTCTAGCAGACAGTAATGTGATATCTTTAACACTGGCAACCTTCTAACAAACTCAGCCATCCAGGAAATTGTTCTAGTACAATAAGTGAAAAGAAATATGGACATTAAAAAAAATAGCTATCATCACAAAAGTCACATTTTCCTCTAGGAAAATTTTAAGTCCAGCTTTAGACAGACCTAGATTTATATGCTGAATATTCCAATTGCTAGTTATGTGATCTTGGCTAAATTACTTAATTTTTTTGAGTTTGTTTCAGCAGTAAAAATTCTTGATAAAAATATTTACTCCTAAGAGTCCTTTTAAAGTTGCACATATTTACTACAATTACTTAAGTACTCACTACATTTTATCAAGCACATTTTCCTTTGCTTTCTTTTGAATTGTGTATAAAATTAAGACTAATGACATAAAACTTATTTTTAGCCTAGCTCCAAGGAATTTTGAAGAGAAGGAATAAGGTCAGAGGCTTGCTCCTACCATGAAAAAGAATATTATAAAGCTGATATAATATTGTATTATACTTGAACAAATAGACCAATTGTACAGAAGAGAAAGCCTAGAAACAGGCCCAGATCTCTATGAAGACTTGATGAAGACAGCAGCAAAGATTAGTGATAAAAAGGTGGATTATTCAGTAAATGACACTAGGCTAACTGGGTAACCATATGGAAAAAAAAATTAAAGCTTGAGCCCTACCTCATACAATACACAAAAATCCACTCCCATTGGATTAAGGTCTAAATACAAGAAGCAATTTTTATTCTTAGAAAAAACACAAGAAACAAAAGCAAAAATAAACAAATGGGACCTAATTAAACTTAAAAGCTTTGCACAACAAAGGAAACCATAAACAAAGCAAAAAGACTGGGAGAAAATATTTTTGTTCCATTTAGACCCGCGATATATTGGATGATGCCCACTCACATTGGGGAGGGCCATCTGCTTTACTGAGTTCACCAGATCAAGTGCTAATCTCTTCCACACACACACTCACAGGCACACCCAGAAATAATGTTTACCAGTTATCTGGGCATCCCTTAGCCTAGTCAAGTTGACATAAAATTAGCCCTCACAAAGAGTAATTTGGAAAAAAAAATGCTGTTCACAGAAGAGAAATTGCAAATGACTGATTAAAAAAGTAAAAATATTTTGAAGTCATTAGTAGTCTAAGAAATGCAAATGAAGCCACTAGATAATGCTACTACACACACACAAGTCATATGAAATCATGCATTGGACAGGATGTGGAGTAAAGGGAATTCTTATACTTTGCTGGCCAGTGTAAATTGATATAATCATATTGGTGAGCAGTTGTGCAATGTCTCATGGAAGTTGAAGATATGTATACTCCATGCTCCAGAAATTCCACTTGTATGTATATAGACAAACACAATTCATACCTGTGTGTTCAAGGCAGTAATTTCTGTGATTGAAGAAGTGAATCTGAAAAGAACCTAGTTATCCATCAACTGAATAATGACAAACTTATAATGCCAGTGAAAATAAGTGAACTAGAGATACAAGTATCAGCATAGATGGATCTCACTAAACTAATATTGAGTGGGAAAAAAGTAGCATAAGAGGAAAAATATATCGTATTATTTATATAAAGTTTAAAAACATGCAAATCTAAGCTGGATGTATCACTTAGGAATGCAAACCTATATAGTAAAAATCTACTTAAGAAAGAACATATGGCATGATAAACTATTGATTCTGGATTATGAAAAGGGAGAGGAGAATGTTGGAGTAAGAGGATGAATGGAACTTCAAGTCATTAGTAATGTTTTGTTTCTTGAACTGTAGAGTACAAAGAGATTCACAGCAGCATATTTAAAACTTTTTCTGTATGTATTGAACTTGTCATAGTATTATTAAAAAGATTCCTACCTGCACTCATAATTACAGAAATGCAAATATTACAGGAGGTCTAATTTCCTAGAAAATGTATTCATGTGGAAGGCTTTATCCTTTCAGGCGTTTCTTTTTCCAGCCCAAAGAAGTAAAGCAACACGTGCACTGCACAAAGCTTCTGACACACAGAATCTTAATTTGCAAAGATCCATCAGCATAAATGAAAAAAGAACAATTAGTTCTGTTCACAAAGGTCATTATTCAAATACAGCGGGCTTTCCTATCCTGTGATGAGCACACAGCATGGACCTGCATAATTTTTTCAGGAAACTTACAAATGTAAATTAATGTGATAATGATACAATCAATTGATTCAGTAACACACAATTTAAAATATATACTATATAAAGTGTAGTCAAATTTTCACAGATCAATGTTTCAGCACCTATATTGTATAGCCCAGGTGTCCGAGTTCAAAATAACCAGATAGCAGTGATCATATACTCTTTTTTTTTTTTTACGGTACGCAGGCCCCTCACCGTTGTGGCCTCTCCCGTTGCGGAGCACAGGCTCCGGACGCGCAGGCTCAGCGGCCATGGCTCACGGGCCCAGCCGCTCTGCGGCATGTGGGATCTTCCCGGACCAGGGTACGAACCCGTGTCCCCTGCATCGGCAGGCGGACTCTCAACCACTGCGCCACCAGGGAAGCCCACATATACTCTTTTAAAAGATAATTCTAATGAGATATTAAAAAACTTAGGCTAAACAAAGAGAACAAAGTAGTTTTATTCATATGAGTAAATCATCTAACATTTAAGGGATGGTAAAATGAAGGTAAACCAACATTGCTGGATACAGAGTAGGCATAAGAAATAGGTCTTATTTTTCCCACCTTACAAACAGACAAAAAAACCCCCTGAGAATTAGAGAGGTCAGATAATTTATGTAATGCCAAATAGCCAGAAAGGAGCCAAACTAGGGTATGAATTCCATTCTTCTTCATTCCAAATCCCATACCATCCTTTCTGGGAGACAGCTAGCTAATAAGCAGAAAACAATGCCGATAAATAGTTTCTCTTACCCACATTTATGGCATTTTTCAGACGAGACATTAGAGACGACTGTGTGTGTGTATACTTAAGACTATACAATTTAAAACTGATTTTTAAAAATAGAGGTGATAATATCCTTCTTAAAAGGGTTATTGGTGGAGCAGTAAACAAACTTAGAATTTAAGAAAATGGGCAACTTCAAGCACACATTCGGAAAAGTATTGGCTTAGGTTGTAGAAGACACATTCATTCTGGACTCTGCCACCACTTGGGTGGCTGAGATCGAGCCACATAATCCTGTCTGAGGAGGACAACAGAAACCACTCAGAATATTTATGAAAACATGAAAAAATAGAAATAGAAAAAAATATTCATTTATATTGAATTACTCTGTAGTAATTACTATCTATAAATAAAATTATGATACTTTATATAGTATTTTAGAGTTTACCAAAAATTCGACTATTGTCAAGGTAACAGACTACTTTCTTTTGAAACTAGGTATCAGATATTTGGGGGTTGCTTGTTTGTTTTAGGACTACAAGTAGATGCTGAAGTCAAAATGCTTATATTCAGAAGTAATTTATTATTTCTGAATTTCAGTTCCTCTTTTTGTGACTGCTATTCTTACCCATTATTTTACAATGAGGTTGGAAATGAAGGCTGTATATAAGACATATTAAAGGAGAACCTTTAGGATCTTATGCACTGAACAGATGAAGGAAGCAGGAATGGAAAGGGTCACACCTAGCATGACTTCCAGGATTATTGCCTGGCTGACTGATTGAATGGTGCTGCCATTAACCACGGTAGAAAGTGGAGGGGTAGAATCAGATTTTATGAAGAGATGACAAGTTAAATTTTGGATATGTTGAATTGGAGGAGGCTATGGACAAACTAATGTCCCTTGGATGTCCATTTCTCTGGACCTCAGTAGGAGGTTGTAGGCTGGGCACCAAAGAGCCTCCATTATTTGTGAACAAATATCTACTTTATCTGTCAGGCACAGAGCTAGAGTCTGGTGACTCCAAGTTGAATAAAACAGAGCCCCTACTATCATAGGCTAGTATACAAGAGATGTTGTAAAGACAAATAATAATATATACGTGCCGTGGTATGGGTACATTAAAGGCATGCGGATGCTAAAGAGAAGCCTGAATCTTCCTGGAGGCATCAAGGGTATTTCACAAAAATAATGGTTGATCTCTGTCTTGAAATGGGTGTTAAAGTTTCAAACCACAGATTTCAAAGTTTTCTTCTTGGACTTGTAATATTATTTAGAGGATTGTTGGGTTTAGCAAATAAAAACGTCGGACTCCCAGTGTGATTTTATATTCAGATAAACACTGAATCATTTTATACTATAAATATGATTATTTTTGTTAATCTGAAATTAAATTGAATGGACATCTGTATTTTTTCTAGCCACCCTAATTATTTATCAGTATCATTTAAAGAGTAGTGTGGAGAGAGACAAAATTAGTTAAATATCAAATGATATACTTACCATTAGAAACTAGACAATTAAAAATTTCGTATAAGAATAGACCATGCATATCATAAACATTATCTTTTCCAAATGTTTCTTATAACAGAATATATGACAATTTGTTGATGCTTTTAAAAAATATCTCTAGGGCTTCCCTGGTGGCGCAGTGGTTGAGAGTCCGCCTGCTGATGCAGGGGACACGGGTTTGTATCCCGGTCCGGGAGGATCCCACATGCTGCGGAGCGGCTGGGCCCGTGAGCCATGGCCGCTGCGCCTGCGCGTCTGGAGGCTGTGCTCTGCAACGGGAGAGGCCACAATAGTGAAAGGCCCGCGTACCGCAAAAAAAAAAAAAAAAAAAAAAATCTCTAAAATCGTTGGAGGAAAAATCACAAACATAAATTAGGCTTTTGACATTTGCATTACTGACACTAGTAAGGATAAGAATCTCCTTGACCTTAATAACATTCCGAAGACTACTACTTTTCTACTCTCACATAACTTCAGCAACTTATCAACTATGACATCTGGTTCTCCAACATCATGACAGCTGTGCTTCTTTGCTAGAAACTGTTACTGCCAATTTCATGGGAGTCGTATTGGTGAATCTGTTTTTGAAACTATATACAGCCCAACAGTATTGGTAATAATGAGCAAAAGAGGCTACAGAAATCTTGACATCCACCATAGTATGTTTAAAAGTTACGTTTGAACCAGTAATTTTAACATCTCTCACCTTCAGACATTTCCAAAGTGGCAAACAAGAGAATTAATCACCCTGGAATTTTATTACCCTAGCAATGAAATGTGATGGTTGAAATAAATCATCGCTAAATGCTGAAAATCTGTACTTCTACAAATCTGTTTTTAAAATGTAAGCTTGAAGTCATTTAGCAACAAAAATACAGTACCCAAAACAAGAATGAAAGTCAAATTATTTCTATAAAACCTTCTTAGTACATTTAGTAATTTTTATTACTAAGAGACACATCAAACACACGACTAGAGGTCTAGTCAGTAGTTTGTTTTGATATTATTGCTATCGTCTCATTATTGAAATATTATTAAAAATGCTCCCCAAATCTGGAAAGTTTGGGTCTAACTTTATCAGTGTGAAGTAGATCCCATAGAATCAAATAAAGCAAGTGTATCTGACTTTAACAAATACTCAGATAGTAGTCAGTATGTACCAAGAACTATTCCTAACATCCTGTTCTTAACACTAACTCACACTTTATTTAAAATACTGATGGGAGAATGGTGGCCCAGAGAGATTCACCACAATAAAGTAAGCTAGAGCAGGCACAATGGCTCCAGAATAGGGCTCTTGACCATAATTGCAGGCTGGCTCTCCCATAGCAAAATGTTCATAGTATTAATTTACAATTGTATTCAAATGAATCTAGGCAACTATGAAGTGCTGACCATGTACCAGACACTGTACCTAAATGATCTCAAATCTTTGGCACGCCACTGGGAGGGAGTTTTTATCATCTTCAGGTCACTGGCAAAGCTCAGAGGTTGAGACTTGAAACCTGCTAGATTGGAGGTTTCAACGAAGGTCTCAATGGCTTTAAAGTCCAAGTACTTTCTGTTTTCCAAGACTGCTTCTTTATGGTGCCTTGGAGTTGTTACTGGGGGCTCTTAAATTCTCAGAAATCTTTTTCCCTAGGATATATTGCATTGAAAAAAATGCTACAAGAATACTCATAATTAAAGAAGACAGATCACCTACAGTTTAATCTGTAGGAATAGGTTCTTCAGCTACGAAAGAGTTCCTTGGGAGGAGGAACTACAGCCGATTTATCCTGTGTTCTCAGAGTTGGAGACAGTGTTTGGATAAAGTTGGTGCTCAGTAAAATTCTGGATGAAATAATGACTGAAGACATACCCACACTCCTTTAATGTAGGAATTTTTATTTGAGATAAATTTCAGGAAACACACAAGTGGAATTTACTACATAGCTGTTTCCAGGATGAGGGAACCACTGGTTACTAAATTCAGGTTCTAGTAAAAACTACAACTCCTACCACCACCTTCTCACAACCCCCAAATCAAAGCTATATCCCTTCAAACCTATCAGTTAATAAATCCAACTTTGAACAACAGCAAACTAAGTTATCATTAGGACAGTCTTCTATCTACATTTCACTTATACTTACTCTGAGCTAAACATCCGCTTATCACTTTAGAAGTTTATTCCCTTCATGTTCCTTGTAAAAAATTAATAAACAGAAACCTCAATTAAATAGAGTCAGGAGACCAGAAGGGGGAGCTCTCACATCCTGGGACTTAGGCAGAGCCCAACAGGAAGGAGAACCACACTTCTCTTTCCTGGCAAGGACTCAGCCAATGAAAATCCATGGACTCTTCGCTTAGAGTCTATAGCCCTGCCAACTTCCTTTTCCCCTCTATAAAAGTATTCTCCTTTCTTTGCCATGCTGGAACTTGCATGGCATGTGGCTCGCCATGGTTACAGACCCCCAATTCCAATTCTCTGCTGATCCTGAATAAACCTATCTTTGCTGAAGATACATCTGGCAGTCTATTTATTACAGGTCAACATATTGCAGATGAAAGAATAAATGTATTTCTTAAAGGAACTCAAGGAAATTAAGAATATGAGTGGTAAAGTAAAAAATCAAAATAACATTTTAATTCAAGTGGAACTAATTACAAAGCACCAACTAAATGTCTTACTTCATATCTTTGTCAACATGAACCATATGAACATAGATATTTCAGAAATAATACATTTTTATTTATAAAAATTATATACACACACACTTGTATTTATACAAAATGCAGATTGACCATATTGTGTCATACCATGGGGGTGTGTGTGTACATGTGTGCATATAGCTAAGGAGGCCCTCAACTGAAAAATGGTCTGTTCTAGGATAGAAAGCACAGAGATAAACCCACGCACATATGGTCACCTTATCTTTGATAAAGGAGACAGGAATGTACAGTGGAGAAAGGACAGCCTCTTCAATAAGTGGTGCTGGGAAAACTGGACAGGTACATGTAAAAGTATGAGATTAGATCACTCCCTAACACCATACACAAAAATAAACTCAAAATGGATTAAAGACCTAAATGTAAGGCCAGACACTATCAAACTCTTAGAGGAAAACATAGGCAGAACACTCTATGACATAAATCACAGCAAGGTCCTTTTGGACCCACCTCCTAGAGAAATGGAATAAAAACAAAAATAAACAAATGGGACCTAATGAAACTTCAAAGCTTTCGCACAGCAAAGGAAACCATAAACAAGACCGAAAGACAACCCTCAGAATGGGAGAAAATATTTGCAAATGAAGCAACTGACAAAGGATTAATCTCCAAAATTTATAAGTAGCTCATGCAGCTCAATAGCAAAAAAACAAACAACCCAATCCAAAAATGGGCAGAAGACCCAAATAGACATTTCTCCAAAGAAGATATACAGACTGCCAACAAACACATGAAAGAATGCTCAACATCATTAATCATTAGAGAAATGTAAATCAAAACTACAATAAGATATCATCTCACACCAGTCAGAATGGCTATCATCAAAAAATCTAGAAACAATAAATGCTGGAGAGGGTGTGGAGAAAAGGGAACACTCTTGCACTGCTGGTGGGAATGTGAATTGGTACAGCCACTATGGAGAACAGTATGGAGGTTCCTTAAAAAACTACAAATAGAACTACCATATGACCCAGCAATCCCACTACTGGGCATATACCCTGAGAAAACCATAATTCAAAAAGAGTCATGTACCAAAATGTTCATTGCAGCTCTATTTACAATAGCCAGGAGATGGAAACAACCTAAGTGTCCATGATCGGATGAATGGATAAAGAAGATGTGGCACATATATACAATGGAATATTACTCAGCCATAAAAAGAAACGAAATTGAGATATTTGTAATGAGGTGGATGGACCTAGAGTCTGTCATACAGAGTGAAGTAAGTCAGAAAGAGAAAGACAAATACAGTATGCTAACACATTATATGGAATATAAGGAAAAAATGTCATGAAGAACCTAGGGGTAAAACAGGAATAAAGACACAGACTTACTTGAGAATGGACTTGAGGATATGGGGAGGGGGAAGGGTAAGCTGTGACAAAGCGAGAGAGAGGCATGGACATATATACACTACCAAACGTAAGGTAGATAGCTAGTGGAAAGCAGCCGCATAACACAGGTAGATCAGCTCGGTGTTTTGTGACCACCTAGAGGGGTGGGATAGGGAGGGTGGGAGGGAGGGAGACGCAAGAGGGAAGGGATATGGGAACAGATGTATATGTATAACTGATTCACTTTGTTATAAAGCAGAAACTAATACACCATTGTGAAGCAATTATACTCCAATAAAGTTGTAAAAAAATGATATTATGTACATATTTGAGCCTGGGAATGTAGATATACTTTTTAATAAGTTAAAAAAATCTAAATCTTAACCTACTTGTATGTTCAGAGAGTATTCTTGTACTAAATTGATTATATAAAAATAAAGAATAAGAACAACAACAACAAAAAAAGTCTGTTTTAGAAGTCTGTTTTTAGGCCAGCTTTTGGTGTTTAGATCATACATTTCTTTGAAATCAACTTGATAAATTGGTACTGTGGGAATGGAAATATATGAGGCACAGTTTCTGTACTACAGGGAGACAATGATATATTATCATACAGTAGAAAGGACAAATATACATAAATAGTATTAGGAGGAATACAGAATGGGAAAAGGAAGAAAGCTTCCTTATGTATACTGGGCATGAAGCACACAGCACTCAACTTAAAATTGATTACTGGCCTTATAGTTCAATGGATCAATTTAAAGCCTCATTGAAGCACTGTGATCAATCACAGAGTCCTCTGAGAGACTGAAAAGAAGAGAGGTCACACAGAGGGGTTCCCAAACCCAGCTCAGGGGATGCATTAAGATAAGCTCATCAAGCATTGAATTTGCAATGAAGAGCATTGCAGAAAAACACCCTAGTGCTTCATTCATGGAAATGATTGTTATGACAGTTAAATCTTCAGTGGTTTCTCCCATCATTTTAACTTTCACTATTTGAGATGTTCCCCTCCACCCTCAAAAAAAAAAAACAAAAAACAAAAGCCAGAACTGAAATAAAGTAATCCGTGACCTTTACAAAAGTAAATAATGAAACACTTGAAATCACATCTTACTAAGCACAGCACTGAGTATCAAAAGGAACAGAACAGAAAGTCCAGAAATAAACCCATGTACTTTTGCCAATTAATCTGTGACAAAGGAGGAAAGAATATACAATGGATAAAAGACAGTCTCCTCAATAAGTGGTGCTAGGGAAACTGGACAGCTACAGGAAAAAAATGAAATTAGAACATTCTCTAACACCATATACAAAAATAAACTCAAAATGCATTAAAGACCTAAATGTAAGGCTGGATACTATAAAACTCCTAGAGGAAAACATAGGCAGAACACTGTTTGACATAAATTATAGCAATATGTTTTTGGATCGATCTCCTAAAACAAAGGAAATAAAAGCAAAAAATAAACAAATAGGACCTAGCTAAACTTAAAAGCTTTTGCACAGCAAAGGAAACCATTGACAAAATGAAAAGAGAACCTACTGAATGGGAGAAAATATTTGTAAATGATATGACTGATAAGGGGTTAATAGCCAACATATATAAACAGCTCATACAACTCAACATCAAAAAAGCACCACACAATACAATTAAAAAATTGGCAGAGAAACTGAATAGACTTTTTTCCAAAGAGGAAATGCAGACAGCCAATAGGCACATGAAAACATGCTCAACATCACTGATCATGGGGGAAGTGCAAATCAGAACCACAATGAGGTATCTGTCAGAATGGCTATTGTCAAAAAGAACACAAATAACAAACGTTGGTGAGGATGTGGAGAAAAGAGAATCCTTATACACTGTTGGTGGGAATGTAAATTGGTGCAGCCACTTTGGAAAACAGTGTGGAGAGTTCTCAAAAAACTAAAAATAGAATTACCATATGTCCCAGAAATTCCACTCCTGGGTGTATTTCCAAAAAAACCCGGAACACTCATTTGAAAAGATACATACACCCCAATGTTCATAGCAGCATTATTTGCAATAGCCAAGATATGGAAGCAACTTAAGTGTCCATCAACAGAAGAATGGATAAATAAGATGTGGTGCATATTTCTGTATCTATATCTCTATCTATCTATCTATCTATCTAATACTACATAGCCATAAAAAGAATGAAATAATGCCATTTGCAGTGACATGAAAGGACCTAGAGATTATTATACGAAGTGAAGGTAAGTCAGAAAGAGAAAGACAAATACCGTAAGATATCACTTATATGTGGAATTTAAAATATACAACAAACTAGTGAGTATAACAAGAAAGAAGCAGACCCTCAGATATAGAGAACAAACTAGTGGTTACCAGTGGGGAGAGGGAAGGTGGGAGGGGCAGTATAGAGGTAGGGGATTAAGGCATAGAAATTATTATGTATAAAATAAGTTACAAGGATATATTGTATAACATGGAGAATATAGACAATATTTTAAAATAACTATAAGTGGAGTATAACCTTTAAAATTGTGAATCACTGTATTGTACACCTGTAACATAGAATATTATACATCAACTATACGTCAATAAAAAATGAAAAAAAAGAATGACTATAGAACTGAAGCATGATTCTAAACACCTTCTATTTTCCTTTTAGCTATTCTGTTTTTTTTAAAGGAAATAAATATTTAAGAAAATTCAAAATAAATAAAATAAACAAGGTAGATTTGTGATACATGGTTGAGTAGTTTTCAGTTCAAGCTGAACTTCCCAAAAGCTGCATTGTGCCACCAATTTGAAAGAAGCACGATAAAAAAATTTTTGTGTGTTTGTGTGAGTGGATGTATGTGTGAGTGCAAAGCAAGAATGTGATCTTTACGAAGAAGCAAAGCTGATTCAAAGCTCTATTTCATAGAGATGATTCATTTTCTGTACCTTTTCATCCAACTTGCTTGCCCACAGTAACTGGCAGCAAGAAACAAATTCATGCTGTTTTAAGTCTAGTCTTAAAGGATTTCCATTTGCATGAAGTATTTAATCTATGTTTCAGCAATCTATATTCAAAATCTCTTTTGTCCATTTGGATTTCTGCCATGATAATAGGTACTGCTGTTAATATTAGGACAGCTAGTCATCAATATCATTAACAGAACCAAAGTGTGTTAAACTCTCTTCACACCTGTGGTGTTCTTTTCAAGGCTGTGCAGAAGTGGAAAAACATTACTTCTGTGAGCAATCCAAAATAGGTAATATTGTCATTACAATTGCCTATGATGAATAAAAGTGATAGAATAGAAATTAATAAATTTATATTTTAATATCACCCCCATAACTAAGTTGCTGTGAAACCATGGAAAGTGCTCCTTTTTCTCTGCCTCTGTTTCTCTGTTTGAGGAAGTTAAGACTGAGCTGTGGGATCGTTATAATCTCTTCTATAGCTAACATTCTATGACTTTCAATGGACATCATATATCATTACATGGGAAAAACCATCCACGTACTTCTGTACCAAAAGCATTCATCGTTTGGCTCAGTGAATCAGAGATCCTGCAGACATCAGTGCAAACACTTAATGTAACTGTTGGCAGGAGAGCCATTTTAGAAATCAGCACATCTAATCCATCCTTCTTTTATGCACTTGGATTACAACTGTCAGCTGCAGAATGTGCAGCAAATTGCATCACTTCATAAAGAGACTTTTCACTGCCAAACTCTTAACACTCTAACCATCCTTTGAAAGGAGTTATTCAGCTTCAGATGACATCATAATTCCCTTTATTATCTCGGTCTCCTGACCTACTTTCAGTGCTCCATGCCGTTCCCTGTACCTTGAAAGCTCTTGACTTTTCCCTTTGTTTAGTTAATTCCTTCTCATCCTTCAGATCTCTGCTCCAGCATCACTTTCTCAGGGAAACTTTGCTGGGACCATCGGTCTTTGTCCAATACCCACAGCATAGGCACTAATATTGACACGAACCTCTTGGTTACAGGTGTCATAAGAACCATGTGAAACTTAATGCTTCTTCTCCCACAAGGCCATCAACACTATGAGAGCAGAGATCAAGCCTGGTTTTGATTATCATCACCTAGTACAGTGGCTGTTAAAGAATGGACCCTGAGGGCTTCCCTGGTGGCGCAGTGTTTGAGAGTCCGCCTGCCGATGCAGGGGACACGGGTTCGTGCCCCGGTCCGGGAAGATCCCACATGCTGCAAAGCAGCTGGGACTGTGAGCCATGGCCGCTGAGCCTGCGCGTCCGGAGCCTGTGCTCCTCAATGGGAGAGGCCACAACAGTGAGAGGCCCGCGTACCGTGAAAAAAATAAAAAACTGAAAAAAAAAAAAAAAAAAAAAGAATGGACCCTGAGAGGTCCATAAGTATTTTTAAATGGAAGAATTATTGTCCTTAATAATACTATTAAAAAACAAAATATAATAACTTTTATATTATAATCTTACTGTCATTAATTTTTTTTTATTTTTCCCACAAGCTCTTCCTAAAACTTAGTAATGAACTAAAACAGAGCCTTAAAATTCTACTTTTAGAAACGGTATAAATCCATGAATCACTAAGGCTACAATTTTTACAGATACACTCAATTTTCAATTGTATGACTCTAACCATCATCATCTCTGGAGTGTTATTGCCCTGCATTCCTATAGTTAAGATGAAAGAAAAATATCACTGAAACCTGCCAGTTTATACAGGTGATCAATTTAAAACTATTTAGCTTAAAGTTGAGTCCGTTTCAAAAATACTGTTGAAAAATAAAATGTCAGGTTAAAGTGAGAAATTTTTGTAGAGTGATTTTGACAGAGGTGATGAGAAGACATAAAATTAAATACTTCTTATAGGTTACCGAATCCAATCTATAGTTTTATTACCTGTTTGTAATGTTTTATACCACTGCAGAGTAACCTTAAATTTCATTCAGGCCTCCTCCACCCCATTCAACACATACCTCAGTGATCTGGCTGAAGTGCATGCATGTTTTGGAATTTCAGCCAGCAATGCAGGGCAGAGGTGAATGTCACGTTAATGATAAAATTTTCCTATATTCCTGTTCTTTCTATTAGGAAGAATAGTTTTGTTCTCCTTTGTATAAAGCTGATTTCTTTTCCCCTGAGGCCTCTTCCCTTGGCTTGCAGATGGCCACTGTCTAGCTGTGTCCTCACATGGTTTTCCTCAGTGCACCTGCATTCCCTGATGTATCTTGGTGTGTCCTATTTTCTTCCTCTTATAAGGACACCAATAAGCTGGATTAAGGCCCACCCTAACGGCCTCTTTTAACTTAGTCACTTCTTTAAAGAGACTATCTTTAAATACAGTTGCATTCTGAAAACAGGGTTAGGGCTTCAACATTTGAATTCGAAGGGTACTTCAGCCTATAACAGCCCTCTTCAGTGGAGGACTCAGCCGGGAGTCTCTCCTGCCCAGGTCTATAGGCAACACTCATTTCATTTTCAAAGCTTTTGATTATCCCCATTTTACAGATAAGAATATTGAGGCACAGAGTGGTTAAGTAACCTTGCCAAGATCACAGAGGTAGTAAGCAGGAAGTCCACCTCCAGAGCCTGTGCTTTTAGCCACAACCCTCTAAGATACCTCTGTAAAGGAGGATCGCATGACCCCAGGCAAACCAATGAGACTCTCTTCCTAGGAGTCTTTGACTCTGAGCTGGGGAAAGACTGTCCTTTCCTCTCTGATCCCAGAGTTGAAAGCTAATGAGCGTGCTCCTGGACATTTCCACCACCAGTTGGAAAACTTGCTTAAAAGAATCCTCACAGGAGGATGCACAGAAAGGAGACGTGGCAAATCACGATGGTGCTGCAGACACTGGTCCTGGTTGGCCTTGCCCCTCTTGACCTGGGACCGCTTCTCCCTTTGAATATAGTGCTAACCAGCATCCTTCTGGGAAATTTTTTTGTTTATGCTTTTTTAGCCAGAGTCAATATTTGTTGCCTAGAACCAAAATAACCTTGACTGACACCCAGGCAATACAGGGAGCCATGATATCAAATTAAATTTGTTTTGGTGATGACCTCCCTTCATTCTTTAGATCTGATGGACATACTTAATCAATCAACCTAACAAGTTGCCTCATTTAAATTAGTCTTTTATTCTAAAAACCCTGTTTTTCTGATCTCTGTGTTAGGGAGTCAATTGAAGAACAGGAAGCCTGTTCCAATGACTAGCGTGGAACTGTTTTGGAAACCAGTTCTGTTCTCTCCAACCCTCAAATGTTCACTCTTACTATTATTCTCTTTTATCATTATAGTGTGGCACGCTGAGACTTTAAGAAGGAATCATTAAGCTGTAATAATATGTCACTTGGAAAGAAAGAGTGAAAACTACTCTGAAATTCCTCAGTACTGCAAATGACTTGTAAGATATAATGAGCAATGTAAAAAGCAAACTGCAGGTAGTTGATTTTTAAAATCCCCAATACCTGTTGTGGAAAGAGACATGGTAGGCAGCAAAAAGCGATAAGTAGTTGGTATATAAGTCTTGGTGAGACATCATTCAAATTCTAGAAAATAATACTAAGTTAAAATGCTACCCACTGTGGCTGCACATTTTTAACTGGGATCAGTCAATTTAGGCAAAAGTTATCGACCTGGCTGGAGTGAGAACACAGCTTAAATTAAAAGTGCTTCCATGTGGCTGAAAATTCACTTTCATAGTCATGCTGAATAAATGATTGGAAATTTTAGAAATTTAGATTTAAAAATTTAGATTTAGAAATTTTAGAAAACCGATGGATCAGTTTTAGAAAACTGATGGATCAGTTTATCTTTGCTCTAGTTAGAATGAATAGATTTATGAATGTTCTTTGTATCCTTAACACCATGCTCTCCATTACCGGGGAATATAAATCAGTAGAAGATACCATTCTTGCAGTGAAAGAGGGAAGAAAATCATATGGGTAAAAGACAGGTGGAGGACAATTTTTGCAGCATCAAGCAAAACAGGAAATCCTTTAGCCTCCTGAGCATTTAGCCTTACTATAAATACATATTATGTTCTCAAAAAACAAAAATCGATCGATAGACATGTGTGAGAATATATGTTATAAAGTTTACTAAAGTAATTTGACTGAGACACATGGTAAAAATTTCAATATGCTGATCCAAAAGGAGTTTATGAGAGTTGACAGGGGAAAAAGCTTAATTTTAAAAAAGCAAATATTAATTCATAGGTCAACATACATAACGCTGACAAGTATTATCAATATAGGAATATATCATCTCTAAGGTTATACAGTCAACACAGCCTCTGCATCGATTCTCAACGTCAAACCTAACACCTTTCATTTGTCCTCGACAGGTTTATCTCCCAAACCACGGACTGAGACTTGGGACTGGGGGATGGGGAAGCCATGCCATTTCTTAAAGGCAGATGGATAATCATGGCGGCCCAACAGCAATCAAGACAAACTATTATTTATTTATTTATTTATTTTCATCATTTTATTTTCACATCTTTATTGGAGTACAATTGCTTCACAATGTTGTGTTAGTTTCTGCTCTACAACAAAGTGAACCAGCTACATGTATACATACATCCCCATATCCCCTCCCTCTTGAGCCTCCCTCCCACCCTCCCTATCCCACCCCTGTAGGTCATCACAAAGCACCGAGCTGATCTCCCCGTGCTATGCAGCTGCTTCCCACTAGCTATCTATTTTACTTTTGGTAGTGTATATATGTCAGTGCTACTCTCTCACTTCGTCCCAGCTTCCCCTTCTCCCACCCGTGTCCTCAAGTCCATTCTCTATGTCTGCATCTTTATTCCTGCCCTGCCACTAGGTTCATCAGTACCATTTTTTTAGATGCCATATATATGTGTTAGCATATGGTATTTGTTTTTATCTAACTTACTTCACTCTGCATGACAGTCTCTAGGTCCACCTGCCTCACTACAAAGAACTCAATTTCGTTCCTTTTTATGGCTGAGTAATATTCCATTGTATATATGTGCCACATCTTCTTTATCCATTCATCTGTCAGTGGACACTTAGGTTGCTTCCATGTCCTGGCTATTGTAAATAGTGCTGCAATGAACATTTTGGTACATGTCTCCTTTTGAATTATGGTTTTCTCAGGGTATATGTCCAATAGTGGGATTGCTGGGTCATATGGTAGTTCTATTTTTGTTTTTTTAAGGAACCTCCATAGTGTTCTCCATAGTGGCTGTATCAACTTACATTCCTACCAACAGTGCAAGAGGGTTCCCTTTTCTCCACACCCTCTCCAGTATTTACTGTTTGTAGATTTTTTGATGTTGGCCGTTCTGACTTGTGTGAGGTGATCCCTCATTGTAGTTTTGATTTGCCTTTCTCTAATGATTAGTGATGTTGAACATCTTTTCATGTGTTTGTTGTCAATCTGTCTATCTTCTTTGGAGAAATGTCTATTTAGGTCTTCTGCCCATTTTTGGATTGGTTTGTTTTTTTTTTGATATTGAGCTTCATGAGACGATTGTATATTTTGGAGATTAATCCTTTGTCAGTTGCTTCATTGGCAAATATTTTCTCCCATTCTGAGAGTTGTCTTTTGGTCTTGTTTATGGTTTCATTTGCTGTGCAAAAGCTTTTAAGTTTCATTAGGTCCCATTTGTTTATTTTTGTTTTTATTCCATTTCTCTAGGAGGTGGGTCCAAAAGGATCTTTCTGTGATTTATGTCATAGAGTGTTCTGCCTATGCTTTCCTCTAAGAGTTTTATAGTGTCTGGCTTTACATTTAGGTCTTTAATCCATTTTGAGTTTATCTTTGCATATGGTGTTAGGAAGTATTCTAATTTCATTCTTTTACATGTAGCTGTGCAGTTTTCCCAGCACCACTTATTGGACAAACTAATTTTTAAAATACATTTTAGAAGAAAATATGTTTAGAGTCATGATTTTTTCCCTAGCAACCCCCTTTAAACCACTTCTTAGAAACATAATGGCACACAGCACGGGCTCTCAAGAGATTCAGTCATTCCTGGCTCTGCCACATAATAGGTCTATGAGCTTGGACAAGTGAGATAATATCACTAGACTGAAATAGCTTCAGATAGTGAAAATAATGGTGATAATGATGATAATGACAATACTGGTTCCTATTTCATAGGGTTCTTTAAAGGGTTTAGATGAAATAATCTATATTATTAGTGTTAGAACAATGCTTGACATATGATAAGAGCTCAACAAATACTACACCTGTTGAGAGTGGTGAAGTAAACAGTAAGGACCAAAATATAAATCAAAGAGTGGAGTCACGATCATCAGATGGAATGGGAGCTTAAGCTAAGGCTTGAAGGAGGTGGATCAGTCCTACCATGTGACCTCAGCTTCTTTTTAAACTATACCCAATGTGCCTGGCATACAGTAAACATTTAATAAATGTGGAATTAAGGAATAATCCTTATTGACTGAATCTAGGGTATTAAAATGGCTTCAACAGAAAATTGGCAAATTTTTGAGGTTCCAGGCCAGGAAGCAGATTTCCTAGCAGCAGCTGACCAATGCTGTCTCCTAATATCTAGCAGTGACAAAAAGATGGGAGTACCCAGAAAGTCCCGATTGCCCTCTGTTGTGAAGTGATAGACCCGGGGTCCCCAACCCCTGGCCTGTTAGGAACCGCACAGCAAGAGGTGAGCGGCAGGTGAGCAAGGGAAGCTTCATCTGTATTTATAGCCGCTCCCCATCACTCGCATTACCGCCTGAGCTCCGCCTCCTGTGAGCATTCTGGTGACTTGTATAATTATTCCCTTATATATTACAATGTAATAATAATAGAAATAAAGTGCACAATAAATGTAATGCGCTTGAATCATCCCCAAACCATCGCCCACCACCCCCCCCCCAAGCCCCCGGTCTGTGGAAAAATTGTCTTCCACAAAACTGGTCCTTGGTACCAAAAATGTTGGGGACCGCTGTGATAGACTGAATCCCTGATTTCTCCCTCTTTACATTATTTGCTTCTGATCTTTCCATAGCAAATCCAAAAGCAGCCTATTTGGCCCTCTACCTTCACAATTCCCTGCCACCCAGTGTGTCCTGGCAAGAAAGACAGGAAGATGCAAAGCTACGTTCACCTTTCTGAAAGCTGTTCCTTTAAGCAGAGCAATGCTACTTTTTCTGTTATCTTTTTTTTTTTTTTTTTTTTTTGTGGTACGCGGGCTTCTCACTGCTGTGGCCTCTCCCGTTGCGGAGCACAGGCTCCGGATGCGCAGGCTCAGCGGCCATGGCGCACGGACCCAGCCGCTCCGCGGCATGTGGGATCTTCCCAAACCGGGGCACGAACCCGTGTCCCCTGCATCGGCAGGCGGACTCTCAACCACTGCGCCACCAGGGAAGCCCTTTCTGTTATCTTATTTTTAGTTTACTTGAAGCATTCGGGAAAGATTTCTGTCCTTATTTCTGATGAAGTTGGCCAATTTCTATTGTTCTAAAGCATCAAGCCTCTTTCTGAAACAGAGGCAGGAAGAAATCATCCAGGGTTCCTGACCAGTCTGCAAGTTTCTAATAGGCAGGATAGCCCAGGCAGAAAGGCTAATACCATGAGATTTGCTTTATAGAGGCCACAAGGTCCTGTAACACATGCCTTCTTTATGCCACTCCAATGGAAAATGAGAGATTCATAGATTAAAACCTGCTTCAGAAAAGGATTGAATAACTTCATTCACTCTAAGATAGAAACTGCCATCAAAGCCCATTTTGCCATCAGGCCCATGGAGTGGCATATGCCTGACAGATGTCAAGGAAGGGGGGTGTATGAGTGGTATGTATGTGCAGGGGCAAGACAGTGGGGGGACTGTCCTCAAGGTAATTATAAACATGATAAGTGATACCTGCACAAATTAACCTTAGGGTAAGAGATGCTAATATTAATCCTAATATTCAAATAATCTCTGAGTCTAAGGATCATGTAGACAAGTCCTTCCCAGACCATGCCAGGTCATGAAATCTAGCTGCTCATGATCAGACTTTTCCCTACAGCCTGGTCTCTAATTCTTCACTTTCCTGTGCTGCCGCTATGAATTTCTTCCCATGTTCCCTGCCCTTCAACACCTCCTCCTTCTTTCATTAGTAATAAATACCCAGCCTGACCTCATTCCAAATTATAAAAGGCTAGTCCTGCTGCAACATAATTTTGTATTACTTTGGCAACCAAATCAAAACAAATTAAACATCTAATATTACAAAATGTACATCACAGGCCTTGGCAAATAAAATGACGCATAATTTTAGGGTCTCTGCGAGAAAACTCAATTCAAATCAGGGGAGCAGGCTGTGGCAGAAAAGCAATAAATACGATACAAAATGTACAGCTAGTTCTTCAGATAGCCAGAATGCAAAATCAAAACACATCAATAGAGTGATGGTTAGAAACACAAACGAACAGGCAAAAAGACTCTAGGATTCCATTCTTTCCAAAAGTCAGAGCTCAAATAAATGAGGAGGGATGACTCTTCTCAGTTATGCTTACAAACTTTCTTAAAAACAGTAGGTATGTTTGGTGGACTCATGCATTATGAACAATCATCAAATTTTACCTCCTGCAAAAAGTGATTGTACTCCCGAGGCTACATTAATAGTAGTACAAGGGCCAAATCAAAGGACATAACAGAATCCCTTTATGCTGAACCAAAACACTTGCAGTATTTTGGGTTGTTGTTTCATGGTTATTGCATATATATTTCATATTTTAGAAAAAATTAGCAAAGTAAACCCTAGGATCCTAGAAGGAATTCAGCACTATGTTGGAAATTCTCTGTCTTGTTTATTACAACTGAAGATCTGTGAATGTTTGACCTTAAAAAGATTAGGAGCCATTATGGGAGCCATCGCACCTGACTCTATTTGTCCTTGGAGTATTACAAGATGGGCTTCTGGTTACATGTGTTTATAGGATATATTATTTCAATTATTTTAACTCAAATAATCTTCACAGTATGGGCACAAAGTTTTAAAATATGCCTATGAAGAAACCATAGGTGACCGATAAAGATTTATAATAAAAGTACATGAGAAGAACAAGAAAATGTCAGAAATGACCCTTTTCCTACTACTAAAACAAGCTCTTCTTCATCCATTTGAGGGTTAATATAATGATAATCTAATGAGATCAGGCAAGAGCCCCAAACTGATATCAACAACAAGACTAATTTAAAGTATGAATTTGCATCCTGTATAATGATGTCTCACACTAAATACATATTCTGCTAAATACATATTCAACTAATAGTCTATGGTAGCATGAGGTTGTCACAATGAGCAAGACATTTAAAAAGTAAACCTCTAGAACAGCATTAATAAGATTTTAGTGGGAGAAAATGATTCTATACCGTAAATTAATAAAAAAGAAGTTAAATATTAGGTTTAAAAATTTTTCTCTTATACTTTTAAAATGTCAATATTTTCATATGCTTTAAAAAACTGTATTAGTATAAAACATGTATATAATTTGTAGATATACATATAATATATACATGCATATTATATATAGATGCTAAAGACAGATATATATAGTTATGTTGGGGTTCAGGACATCAGTTGATAAGGAATATAAATGTCACATAGATATGTACAAAAATATATTTGTGTGTGCCTGTGTGTGTGTAATAACCATTTTATTTAGAAACTTATGGTTTACCTATAAAATGTTCAGTCATTTCAGGACTCTGAAAGACTAGTTAGCCCTTGGGGCACTTAGACTTACTTTTCAAAGGATACCTTTTTGTACAATGTTTATATTCACAGATGTTTGACAAATAAACCAGATAATTTGTATTCTAAACTCTTAATGATTATGTTTCTATCAGTCAAGTCTCTCAAGTCTGAGACTTTAATTTTATGCTGATGCAGTTCCAATGGCTATTTCCATCAGAAGAATACCTCTGGGCCAAAGAAACAATCTCGTCTGTATTCATTATTGTTCTAAATTACAGATATTAAAGATACATAAACCATGAAGCCACGTGGTGATATTTCCATGTAATACTTCCCAACTGACTCAGATAGGTTGTGTTTATACATCTGATTAAAGAATTGAAAAAATAAACCAGCACCTGCTACCAATAAAAGATAACTACTGTATTTTGGCGTATCATGATTTATTCATACTTCATTTTATGGTAGTTATAACTAGGTCAAAGTTGAAAATAGCAGTTATCGGTGTCTTTGACAGTGGTAAAGTAATCAATGAAACCATTTTTACTTTTGTTAATTCCTGCACAGCTTAATTTAAAGCATTTTCAAAATAATTAGACAGCAAACTGAAGTCCTTTTATGTTAGTTGGGTTTTATGTTTTTGTTTTGAGTATTGTATTTGATTGTTTTAGTATATCACATTCTATACCTATACTAATTACTTTCTTTTTTAATAGACTTCAGTTTTTAGGGCAGTTTTGGGTCCACAACAAAACTGAGCAAAAGGTACAGAGATTTCCCATATACCCCTTACCTCCAGAGATGCATAGTCTCCCCCATTATCAACATCCCTCACCAGCGTGGTACATTCATTACAACTGATGAAAGTATGTTGACAAATTATAATCACCCAAAGTCCATAGTTTACATTATGGTTCACTCTTCGTGTTTTATATTTTACAGGTTTGGACAAATTTATAATGACACGTATCCAACACTATAGTATCATACAGAGTTTCACTGCCCTAAATATCCTCTGCACTTTGCCTTTTCATCCCTCCCTTCCCCCTAACCACTGGCATCCACTGCCCTTCCTACTGTCTTCATAATTTTGCCTTTTCCAGAATATCATATAGTTGGAATCATATAGTATGTAGGCTTTCAGACTGGCTTCTTTCACCTAGTAATGTGCATTTGAGGTTCTGTCATGCTTTCATAGCTTGATAGCTCATTGAGTTTTGGCACTAATATCCCAATGTCTGGATGTACCACAGTTTATTTCTCCATTCACCTATTGAAGGACATCTTGGTTGCTTCCAAGTTTTATCAATTATGAATAAAGCTGCTGTAAACATTCATGTGCAGGTTTCTGTGTGGACATGCATTTTCAGCTCCTTTGGGTAAATATCAAGGAACACAATTACTGGATCGTTTGGTTAATGCTACATGTAGTTTTGCAAGAAACTGCCACACTGTCTTCCAAAGTGTCTGTACCCTTTTGCATTCCCAACAGCAATAAATGAGAGTTCCTGTTGCTCCACGTTCTCTCCAGCATTTGGTGTTGTCAGTGTTCCAGATTTTGGCCATTCTAATAGGTGTGTCATGGTATCTCCTTGTTTTAATTTGCATGTCCTTGATGACATAAGATGTGGAGCATCTTATATGTTTATATGCCATCTGTATATCTTCTTTGGTGAGGTTTTATTTTTTAAAGAACACTCGAATAATTTTGGGTTAAAATTGTTAAAATGAAGTGATTAAGATCTACAGAGAAACAACAGAAGTATGCATCAGGGAGCTTTCTGCCCCTAAGCTGCACAGAAAATCCCATTATAAAATTTATTAGCAGGTTTTCTAATCAGCTCAGCCTTAATATTCAAACTTTAGTGAACACTCATCCAAATTCAGAAGCAGCCTCTCCCCTCATATCATTATCAGTTTGTTTTCTCATCTTTCCCTGCTTCTCCTTAAGTATACTTTCTTTTATCCTAATACTAATTACAATGGCTCAATAACAAAGAGCTCGATATAAAGAGTACATAATCAGTTTAATTAAATTCTGATGATATTGAAGATTTGCCCTTGAAATGGTCTATCTAGTTTCCAGAAGAATCAAATTAATTAACACTTTTAAAATAAAGGCATAAATGCCCTTGTACAATCAAGTATTTAGTCTAAATTTAGGTGCTCACTGAAGTGTTGCTCAGAGTAAAATATCAAGTAAAAAGATATTTTGAAAATCCACACTTGAAAGAAAATATGTGCCCAATTTCTCACCCTAGTAACCAAATGAGCACTTATTTTTTTCAGAGAAAAAAAAATCACGTATTTTAAAAAGGAGAGAGAAAGATAAATCTGTTTACAGATTCTGACTTTCCCATTCACTAGCTGTATATGTGGTGGGTTGTCTAATCAAGGTCCCTTCATGCATAAGTTGAGGTAACAGCACAGACTTATGCTGCTGAACATACAGTAGCAATCCTGCTGAAGATGACTTCTGACGTCTGAAAAAATTGTACAAATATAATTTTGTACTAAAAATATTTTTCTTCTCATCATTCCCTCTGGCCAACACGTAATGAACAAAACTCATTGTTTTTGTTCAATTCATTTTTAAAAGTATATTTGCTAAGGCTCATTTTTCTCAGGGTGTTTTCTCCAGTTTCTGGTCACCATCAACCAGTTTTTTCCTTCTCAATAAATCTTCTCACATTAAGGCCTTTGAACTTTAGGAACACTAACAGATTTCCTAAATATCTTAAAAGAAATACTTCAGGAAATAGAACACAAGACAACTCACTACCAATCAGCAGCCAGTAAAACATATTAAATATACCAAGCTAAGATGACAAGTGGTGGAATCAAACATCACATACATCAACCAAACACATGCTCTCTGCCAGCTCATCTTCAGAATCCTTGTCTTTCAGCTGCCTTTGAAATATTTCAAATAAAGGAATGCCCACTGCTTCTAAGAAAGCCTAGTCTACTTCCCAATTGCTTTTTGTCCTTTCTTTAAAAATATTGAGCCTAAATTCTCTCTCTATAACTATTGGTTCCAACTCAGCTTTGTAAAGCAATTCATAAGAATTTGGTGCCCCCATTACATATGGCCTTTCAGAAACAATCTTGCTCCATAATAAAATCTTGCTCCAGACTTTTCTCTTTTCAAGGTTGGTCATATTCAGGTACTCTCCTTAAGACATGTTTTTAAACCTTTCTCCTGAAAATACACAGATGGAATAACATGGCTACTCACATGAAACTAATTCTAAGAAAACTAATAAAATGTACTTAAAAAAGCCAAAACTGCAAACTACAAAGCTGATAATAATAGACAGTGAGAATGATAAAGAAGGCTTTTATCATAGGACTAGATGGCTTTCTTAAAGCACATGAGACCATTTTTAGGAAGCTCTGTATCACAGTACAATTTCCAATAATAGTAAATATTGCAGCTTCCTCCTCTATCACTTAAAAATAAGCAACATTAATTGGCCAGATAGGGCTGTCCTACACATAGTTGGGTGGATAGTTGTTGATGTAGAGCCTTCCAACCAGTGTGGCTACTGGTGAGCTTAGGTGTTAATCTTCTCCTTTGCCCACCATGCATCTGAGGAAAGTTACATGGCCAGAGCCCCAGGCTGGTTGCTTCTATCCATGGGCAGTTTTCATCTGATTATACCACTGGGATAGGCAAATAACATCCTTTCCTGTTGGTGCCGTGACATAAACATGTTTGGGGGAAAGTGGTTTATTTCATATAATATTAAAATAATTAGAAGTTCACTTCCTATGAAAAGAACAAAAACCGCTACCCAACATCTACTCATCCCACTAGATATTCCCACCACTAGACACTCTCTTGGGTTAGGCACTGAAGGCTTTTTTGAAGTTACATGTTATATCTGTAAGAGCTTACACTTTGAGCAGTTATAACAGTTTCTTGGGTATATCAAACGAACTTCTATAAAGTTTTTGGGAAATTAGAAAATAAAACGATGACTAAAAGATAAGACCAGAAGTCCATGATGCTACTAATGACATAAAGTGAACAAGAAGGGTGATCTGGCAGGTCAAAGTGCAGCAGGAGCAGAGCTTTTGGAATTTAGGAGGAAAAGGAAAGAATAGAACAGAGGCTGGGAAGAATACTCCCAAAAGGAAGAAAGAGACAGCCACCAGGAGGTCATGATAGGTCTTCTACCCTGAGCTGAAGTGGTCTATGGGCTCTACTTCAAGCGCCCTAGGAAAGGAGTGCTCTCAGTATAACACACCTGGTGAATAGCCTGCTACAACCTCTCCCAGCCACTTTTATGTAAGTAATAGATTTATAACACAGGTCACCTTGTGAAGCCCAATGCTCTGCCCAAAAATTGCCAGAGAAATCTTACGTACAAGATCAGGCTAGAATCTCCATGAAAATAACAACTTCTGAAAACAACTGGGGTAAAGATAAAGGTGTAAGTTTCTTGGAAGTGTTGTCAGTTATTTTAGGGCATTAGTGGCAAGTAAGAGAAGAGCCGTAAGCATTTGATTTTCTAATAGCTCCAGTACCGGACATCCAAGGAATTTTGAGGAGAGGTTGTCAATCCCTGTCCTCTGCCAGTGTATCATTGGCAAGAGGGGAAGAGGTGGGTTAGGATTAGAAATGTCAATCCATACCCCACAGGTCTGATTGCTAGTGTAGGTCAGGTCCTGAGGTCACAGTGGAGAAGGGAGTCTTGTCCATCCCCCATGGATCTCTGCTTGGGATTTGGCTCAGCCCATCATAGGTACTGAAGTTGAGTTCAGTGTCTACTGTCTGCCCAGCACCGTGCTGAGAAGGACATAGTATCCACCTTCATAGACACAGTCTGGTAAGGATGAACTTGTCAACAAATAAAACTGCACTGTGTCATGCACAAAAGAGCAAATTCTATATAAGAACATAAGAGGTACCACGGAGAAAGCAATTAACAGAGTCTGGAGGGCTGGGAGCACTTCATGTAAAAGTTAATGCCTGCACAGTGTTTTAATGATTGGCAGGGATTTCCCAGGCAGATAGGAGGGAGATGTGCACTCTAGGAAGAGGGAAGAACATGTGCCTGGTGTGTGGTCAGAGTTAAAAAGAGTTTGCGAGGGATCAAACATCGGTATGAAAGAGAGAGAAGAGGCTCTAGGGCGGGCCCAGATTATGAAGAGCTTTGAATAGCACATAAAAGAGCTTTGGCTCCATCTTTTTGACACAAGGGAGCCATAGAAAGATTGTGAGCAGTGCACCATACACAAAAATAAACTCAATTGCTTAAAGACTTAAATAGAAGATATGACACCTCAAAACTTCTAGAAGAGAACACAGGCAAAACATTTTCTGACATAAATCGTACAAATGTCTTCTTAGGTCAGTCTCCCAAGGCAATAGAATTAAAAGCAAAAATAAACAAATGGGACCTAATCAAACTTATAAGCTTTTGCACAGCAAAGGAAACCATAAACAAAACAAAAAGCCTGGGAGAAAATATTTGCAAATGATGTGACCGACAAAGGACTAATTTCCAAAATATACAAACAGCACATACAACTCAATAACAAAAAAACAAACAACCCAATCAAAAAATGGGCAGATGACCTGAATAGACATTTCTCCAAAGAAGACATACAGATGGCCAATAGGTATATGAAGAGATCCTGTATGTTGCTAATTATTAGAGAAATGCAAATCAACCCTACAGTGAGGTACTGCCTCACACCAGTCAGAATGGCCATCATTAAAAAGTTTACAAAAAACAAATGTCAGAGAGGGTGTGGAGAAAAGGAACCCTCCTACACTGTTGGTGGGAATGTAAATTAGTGCAGCCACTATGGAGAACAGTATGGAATTTCCTCAGAAAAATAAAAATAGAGTCTCCATATGATCCAGCAATCCCACTCCTGGGCATATATCCAGACAAAACTATAATTCAAAAAGATATATGCACTCCTATGTTCATAGCAGCACTATTCACAATAGCCAAGACATGGAAACCACCTAAATGTCCATCGACAGATGAATGGATAAAGATGTGGTATATATATACAATGGAATACTACTCACTCACAAAAAAGAATGAAATAATGCCATTTGCAGCAACATGGATGGACTTAGAGATTATCACACTAAATGAAGTAAGTCAGGGAAAGAAAAATACATGATATCACTTATATGTGGAATCTAAAATATGACAAAAATGAACTTATTTACAAAACAGAAACAGACTCACACTGAAAACAAACTTATGGCTACCAAAGGGGAAAGGAGGTGGGGGAGGGATGGATTGGGAGTTTGGGATTTGCAAATTCAAACTATTATATATACATATAACTCAATCACTTTGTTGTACACCAGAAACTAACACAACACTGTAAATCAACTATACTTCAATAAGATAAATGAGGGCCTCCCTGGTGGCGCAGTGGTTGAGAGTCCGCCTGCCGATGCAGGGGATACGGGTTCGTGCCCCGGTCCGGGAGGATCCCATATGCCGCGGAGCGGCTGGGCCCGTGAGCCATGGCCGCTGAGCCTGCGCATCTGGAGCCTGTGCTCCGCAACGGGAGAGGCCACAACAGTGAGAGGCCCGCATACCGCAAAAAAAAAAAAAAAAAAAAAAAATAAGATAAATGAAAAAAGACCCATCTAAACTGAGAAAAAATATTGTGAGTGGGAGATTATGTTTTGAAATTTTAACTTTAGAGAAATTACTCCAGTCAGAATGTGAAACATAGTTTTGAAAGAATAAGACTTGATGTTATGAAACGAATGAGGTGGTTATTGAAATAAAAGGGAAGAAGAAAGGAAGCTGGGGTTAAGCACGAGAGACCCTAACCAGCAGAATGCAAAATTGGAAGGCAGAAGCAAATGGGCAATCGAGAGGTAAACCATGGCAGACCAAGAGGGTAACAAAGAGCATGTCGGTAAAAAACTGATTTGAGGTTAACTTATATGTAGTAAGGACCCCCTTGTCATTTTGCTGATGTATGATTAGGTGATTCTGTTTACTTTGGGGTCATTTCTTAAAGGATAACACTGCCCTGGGATCTAGTGACTGTGGCTCTGGCAGCCACCAGTCTCCACGGGAGGGCCCAGAGCAGCAGCAGTGACAATGGCAACACCATTCAGGAAGGTCAGAGGTCAATGAAATAAAGAAACCCAAAGGAAAGTTAAACACCAAGCACTGTGCTTACCTAGAAATTCTCTTTCTCATACTAAATATCAGAGGCTATAGATTTTGTGATTTTCATACTCTAGTCAAAACTTAGCAGACTCAGTGTGTTAAAAGAGAAACTGAGGCTCTTTCCTAGCCCAGCACAGATGTAAAGAGACCAGTGGGGCATGACAGGGTCAGTGCTCAGGTAACAGGATGTATACACATGACCCTTGCCTGGCACCACTCAGCTTGGCCCAATAGCACCTGCAAACTAGTCTGACCATGACAGTCATAAGAATCACCTGGAAGTTCTGATTCAGTAGGAATATTCCCCAAATATCTGTATTTTTAAGAAATGTCAATTGATATTGACAACCGGGTATGTACTGGAAATATTGGTCTAGTTCTAGGATTGTAGATCAATAAAGTTAAGTATGGAATATCTAAATAAAGTACATAACACACTCAAGATTAGAAATTTTTCACTTTACAAATGAGTCAGCAGGATTGAAGACCTGTAAAACTTCAAACCTACACAACAAAGTCAAAATGTTTTGATTTTGAACATCACGGCAGAGTGGAGTACAAATCTGTACGAGCTTGGCAAGCTATTAAACCTACCTTCGCTGTGGGTACCATTTTTGTAATGTGGGGATATTCACATATGGTGGTTGTGAAGATGAAATAAAACAACTTATTTGAAGTGACTAGCAAACACCCAAGATAAAGCAAAACTCACTAAATTTGATTCTCGCCTACCTCCCTTAAAAGCAAAATGTGAAATAAAATACACGGAGAGAGCTTCACATCACTGAAAAATACATAAAGATGTACTTAGTAACAGATGTTATGAATTCATAAAAGGAATGGAAAAGAGTAGGTAAGAGACAAAAGCATGAATATTTCAAGCCATGGAACCAAATATTAACTACAGTCTGGAATCATGCACGTCCTCCGTACTTAGCCATCACACTTGTTATTTCATCGCAGCTATTCCTCTGGCTCAGCATCAGGACCGTCATAACATTTTATCTTCTCTCTCTCATGTCTATGGCTCAGGGATCTTATATTCCTTAATCAGGCAAGCCTTATATCAATAGTATCTATGTCATGATTGTATTTATTTATTTGTGCTTGCTTTCCCTTCATTCTTAATTTGAATAGAATCATCTGTTTGATGTACTAAAAGATGCTTCCTTTTGTTTTAGTATCAATTCAGTTTCATGAGGCTGGACATGTGAAGGAATAGAAAAAACTGAAACCAGAAGAGGAACATTAGAAGTGTTAAAAAATCACAAATCTCGCTCTGCACTTTTTACGTATAGAGAAAAAAATCTTTTGGCAGGATAAGTTGTTGACTTATTGATCTGTTGAAACATTAATACTAAAATGGTAATTCATTTAATGTTAATGAATGAATTATTTTTCCCTTGCATCCCCACTCATTTCAAGGTAGCTTGGCTTTTTAATTTCTTGTGTCCAGGCTTTTGGAATGCACAGATATTTTTTTTTGTTTTTAAAGTGTAAGTCCTTTGCAAAGTTCTTTTAAAAATCTCAATTCTTTGGAGAGAAGTGGGAGAGCACCTCTGAAGCATTACGTGAAGTCAAGAGAGGCTCCAGGGGCTCCAAAGGAATCCAAGTCTGAGGCTCCAAAGGGAGCAGAAGTCTGTGAGTTTGGGGAGTAGTGTGAGCCTGTGCTGTCTCCCACTGCACACCCCATGTGGTCAAACCTCAGTGCTGTGGCTTCGTGGGGCACCTATTTGAGAATCAGCATCGAGCACCTAGATTCCTAGACATGCCAAAGATGACCACAAAACCCAAAGAGACCCAACAGGCAGGAAAATGAGGTGTCATCAATGATCAGTAGGGCCCCAAGAACCCTCCTTGAAGTTGTGGCCCTTCCCAAGCCCCAGGACCTTAGGGTGGCCCTACCAATAGGAACATATGCCCGTGGGGACCCAGAGTCAGAATTAGGACCATTTAAAGAACATTTTAATATGTGCTTTTCCAACTGAGCTTGTGGATTGAGATTTGTACTCACTGCAATTCTATTATTATGGCTTCTGAATAGCTTTTCTGTAGTTTAATTCTTTTTTTTTTTTTTTTTTTTTTTCTTTTTTTTTTTTTTTAATTAGTTTCTGCTTTATAACAAAGTGAATCAGTCATACATATACATCTGTTCCCACATCCCTTCCCTCATGCATCTCCCTCCCTCCCACCCTTCCCATCCCACCCCTCCAGGCGGTCACAAAGCACCGAGCTGATCTCCCTGTGCTCTGCGGCTGCTTCCCACTATCTATCTACCTTACGTTTGGTAGTGTATATATGTCCATGCCTCTCTTTCGCTTTGTCACAGCTTACCCTTCCCCCTCCCCATATCCTCAAGTCCATTCTCAAGTAGGTCTGTGTCTTTATTCTCGTTTTGCCCCTAGGTTCTTCATGACATTTTTTTTTTAAATTCCATATATATGTGTTAGCATACGGTATTTGTCTTTCTCTTTCTGACTAACTTCACTCTGTATGACAGACTCTAGGTCTATCCACCTCATTACAAATAGCTCAGTTTCGTTTCTTTTTATGGCTGAGTAATATTCCATTGTATATATGTGCCACATCTTCTTTATCCATTCATCCGATGATGGACACTTAGGTTGTTTCCAGCTCCGGGCTATTGTGAATAGAGCTGCAATGAACATTTTGGTACATGTCTCTTTTGGAATTATGGTTTTCTCAGGGTATATGCCCAGTAGTGGGATTGCTGGGTCATATGGTAGTTCTATTTGTAGTTTTTTAAGGAACCTCCATACCGTTCTCCATAGTGGCTGTACCAATTCACATTCCCACCAGCAGTGCAAGAGTGTTCCCTTTTCTCCACACCCTCTCCAGCATTTATTGTTTCTAGATTCCTTGATGATGGCCATTCTGACTGGTGTGAGATGATATCTCATTGTAGTTTTGATTTGCATTTCTCTAATGATTAATGATGTTGAGCATTCTTTCATGTGTTTGTTGGCAGTCTGTATATCTTCTTTGGAGAAATGCCTATTTAAGTCTTCTGCCCATTTTTGGATTGGGTTGTCTGTTTTTTTGCTATTGAGCTGCATGAGCTGTTTATAAATTTTGGAGATTAATCCTTTGTCAGTTGCTTCATTTGCAAATATTTTCTCCCATTCTGAGGGTTGTCTTTTGGTCTTCTTTATGGTTTCCTTTGCTGTGCAAAAGCTTTGAAGTTTCATTAGGTCCCATTTGTTTATCTTTGTTTTTATTTCCATTTCTCTAGGAGGTGGGTCCAAAAGGATCTTGCTGTGATTTATGTCATAGAGTGTTCTACCTATGTTTTCCTCTAAGAGTTTGATAGTTTCTGGCCTTACATTTAAGTCTTTAATCCATTTTGAGCTTATTTTTGTGTATGGTGCTAGGGAATGATCTAATCTCAAACTTTTACATGTCCCTGTCCAGTTTTCCCAGCACCACTTATTGAAGAGGCTGTCCTTTCTCCACTGTACATTCCTGCCTCCTTTATCAAAGATAAGTTGGCCATATGTGCGTGGGTTTATCTCTGGGCTTTCTATCCTGATCCACTGATCTATCTTTCTGTTTTTATGCCAGTACCAGACTGTCTTAATTACTGTAGCTTTGTAGTATAGTCTGAAGTCAGGGAGCCTGATTCCTCCAGCTCCGTTTTTCGTTCTCAAGATTGCTTTAGCTATTCGGGGCCTTTTGTTTTTCCAAACAAATTTTGAAATTTTTTGTTCTAGTTCTGTGAAAAATGCCATTGGTAGTTTGATAGGGATTGCATTGAATCTGTAGATTGCTTTCGGTAGTAGAGTCATTTTCACAATATTGATTCTTCCAATCCAGGAGCATGGTATATCTCTCCATCTATTTGTATCATCTTTAATTTCTTTCATCAGTGTCTTATAGTTTTCTGCATACAGGTCTTTTGTCTCCTTAGGTAGGTTTATTCCTAGATATTTTATTCTTTTTGTTGCGATGGTAAATGGGAGTGTTTTCTTGATTTCATTTTCAGATTTTTCATCATTAGTGTATAGGAATGCCAGAGATTTCTGTACATTAATTTTATATCCTGCTACTTTACCAAATTCATTGATTAGCTCTAGTAGTTTTTCGGTAGCATCTTTAGGATTCTCTATGTATAGTATCATGTCATCTGCAAACAGTGACAGCTTTACTTCTTCTTTTCCAATTTGGATTCCTTTTATTTCCTTTTCTTCTCTGATTGCTGTGGCTAAAACTTCCAAAACTATGTTGAATAAGAGTGGTGAGAGTGGGCAGCCTTGTCTTGTTCCTGATCTTAGTGGAAATGGTTTCAGTTTTTCACCATTGAGGACAATGTTGGCTGTGGGTTTGTCATATATGGCCTTTATTATGTTGAGGAAAGATCCCTCTATACCTACTTTCTGCAGGGTTTTTATCATAAATGGGTGTTGAATTTTGTCGAAAGCTTTCTCTGCATCTATTGAGATGATCATATGGTTTTTCTCCTTCAACTTGTTAATATGGTGTATTACATTGATTGATTTGCGTATATTGAAGAATCCTTGCATTCCTGGGATAAACCCCACTTGATCATGGTGTATGATCCTTTTAATGTGCTGTTGGATTCTGTTTGCTAGTATTTTGTTGAGGATTTTTGCATCTATGTTCATCAGTGATATTGGCCTGTAGTTTTCTTTCTTTGTGACATCCTTGCCTGGTTTTGGTATCAAGGTGATGTCGGCCTCGTAGAATGAGTTTGGGAGTGTTCCTCCCTCTGCTATATTTTGGAAGAGTTTGAGAAGGATAGGTGTTAGCTCTTCTCTAAATGTTTGATAGAATTCACCTGTGAAGCCATCTGGTCCTGGGCTTTTGTTTGATGGAAGATTTTTAATCACAGTTTCAATTTCAGTGCTTGTGATTGGTCTATTCATATTTTCTATTTCTTCCTGAGTCAGTCTTGGCAGGTTGTGCATTTCTAAGAATGTGTCCATTTCTTCCAGGTTGTCCATTTTATTGGAATAGAGTTGCTTATAGTAATCTCTCATAATCTTTTGTATTTCTGCAGTGTCAGTTGTTACTTCTCCTTTTTCATTTCTAATTCTATTGATTTGAGTCTTCTCCCTTTTTTTCTTGATGAGTCTGGCTAATGGTTTGTCAATTTTGTTTATCTTCTCAAAGAACCAGCTTTTAGTTTGGTTGATCTTTGCTATCGTTTCCTTCATTTCTTTTTCATTTATTTCTGATCTGATCTTTATGATTTCTTTCCTTCTGCTAGCTTTGGGGTATTTTTGTTCTTCTTTCTCTAATTGCTTTAGGTGCAGGGTCAGGTTGTTTACTCGAAATGCTTCCTGTTTCTTAAGGTGGGATTGTATTGCTATAAACTTCCCCCTTAGAACTGCTTTTGCTGCGTCCCATAGGTTTTGGGTCGTCGTGTCTCCATTGTCATTTGTTTCTAGGTATTTTTTAATTTCCTCTTTGATTTCTTCAGTGATCACTTCGTTATTGAGTAGTGTATTGTTTAGCCTCCATGTGTTTGTATTTTTTACACATCTTTTCCTGTAATTGATGTCTAGTCTCATAGCATTGTGGTCGGAGAAGATACTTGATACAATTTCAATTTTCTTAAAATTACCGAGGCTTGATTTGTGACCCAAGATATGATCTATCCTGGAGAATGTTCCATGAGCACTTGAGAAAAATGTGTATTCTGTTGTTTTTGGATGGAATGTCCTATAAATATCAACTAAGTCCATCTCGTTTAATGTATCATTTAAAGCTTGTGTTTCCTTATTTATTTTCATTTTGGATGATCTGTCCATTGGTGAAAGTGGGGTGTTAAAGTCCCCTACTATGAGTGTGTTACTGTCGATTTCCCCTTTTATGGCTGTTAGTATTTGCCTTATGTATTGAGGTGCTCCTATGTTGGGTGCATAAATATTTACAATTGTTATATCTTCTTCTTGGATCGATCCCTTTATCGTTATGTAGTGTCCTTCCTTGTCTCTTCTAATAGTCTTTATTTTAAAGTCTATTTTGTCTGATATAAGAATTGCTACTCCAGCTTTCTTTTGATTTCCATTTGCATGGAATATCTTTTTCCATCCCTTTACTTTCAATCTGTATGTGTCTCTAGGTCTGAAGTGGGTCTCTTGTAGACAGCATATATATGGGTCTTGTTTTTGTATCCATTCAGCCACTCTGTGTCTTTTGGTGGGAGCATTTAGTCCATTTACATTTAAGGTAATTATTGATATGTATGTTCCTATTCCCATTTCCTTAATTGCTTTGGGTTCGTTATTGTAGGTATATTCCTTCTGTTGTGTTTCTTGCCTAGAGAAGTTCCTTTAGCATTTGTTGTAAAGCTGGTTTGGTGGTGCTGAACTCTCTCAGCTTTTGCTTGTCTGTAAAGGTTTTAATTTCTCCATCAAATCTGAATGAGATCCTTGCTGGGTAGAGTAATCTAGGTTGCAGGTTTCTCTCCTTCATCACTTTAATTATGTCCTGCCACTCCCTTCTGGCTTGTAGGGTTTCTGCTGAGAGATCAGCTGTTAACCTTATGGGGATTCCCTTGTGTGTTATTTGTTGTTTTTGCCTTGCTGCTTTTAATATGATTTCTTTGTGTTTAATTTTTGACAGTTTGATTAATATGTGTCTTGGTGTATTTCTCCTTGGATTTATTCTGTATGGGACTCTCTGTGCCTCCTGGACTTGATTAACTATTTCCTTTCCCAAATTAGGGAAGTTTTCAACTATAATCTCTTCAAATATTTTCTCAGTCCCTTTCTTTTTCTCTTCTTCTTCTGGAACCCCTATAATTCGAATGTTGGTGCGTTTAATGTTGTCCCAGAGATCTCTGAGACTCTCCTCTGTTCTTTTCATTCTTTTTTCTTTATTTTGCTCTGCATCAGTTATTTCCACTATTTTATCTTCCACCTCACTTATCCGTTCTTCTGCCTCAGTTATTCTGCTATTGATCCCATCTAGAGTATTTTTCATTTCATTTATTGTGTTTTTAATCGATGCTTGATTCATCTTTAGTTCTTCTAGGTCCTTGTTAACTGTTTCTTGCATGTTGTCTATTCTATTTCCAAGATTATGGATCATGGAAATAGAATCTTGGATCAGCTTTACTATCATTATTCTGAATTCTTTTTCAGGTAGACTGCCTATTACCTCTTCATTTGTTAGGTCTGGTAGGTGTTTATCTTGCTCCTTCACCTGCTGTGTGTTTTTCTGCCTTCTCATTTTGCTTATGTTACTGTGTTTGGGGTCTCCTTTTTGCCGGCTGCAGATTCGTAGTTCCCGTTGTTTTTGGTGTCTGACCCCAGTGGCTAAGGTTGTTTCAGTAGGTTGGGTAGGCTTCCTGGTGGGGGGGACTAATTCCTGTGCTCTGGTGGTTGAGGCTCGATCTTGTCTTTCTGGTGGACAGGTCCACGTCTGGTGGTGTGTTTTGGGGTGCCTATGGCCTTATTATGTTTTTAGGTAGCCTCTCTGCTAATGGGTGGGGTTGTGTTCCTGCCTTGCTAGTTGCTTGGCATAGGGTGACCTGCACTGTAGCTTGCTGGTCGTTGACTGAAGCTGGGTGCTGGTGTTGGGATGGAGATCTCTGGGAGATTTTCGCTGCTTGATATTATGTGGAGCTGGGAGGTCTGTTGTGGACCCGTGTCCTGAAGTTGGCTCTCCCACTTCAGAGGCACAGCACTGGCTCCTGGCTGCAGCACCAAGAGCCTTTCATCCACCCGGCTCAGAGTAACAGGGAGAAAAAGTAGAAAGAAAGAATTAGTAGAAGAAAGAAAGAGAGAGGGAAAGAAAGGAAGAAGGGAAGAAAGGAAGGAAGGAAGGAAGGAAGAAAGAAAGGAGGGAGGGAGGGAGGGAGGAAGGATGGAAAGAAAGGAGGGAGGGAGGGAGAAAGGAAAGGAAGAAAGACAGGAGGGAGGGAGGAAGGAAAGAAAAAGAAAGTGGAAAGAAGAAGGGTGGGAGGGAGGAAAGAAAAAGAAAGAAGGAAAGGAGGAGCGGAGGGAGGGAGGGAGGAAGGGAGAGTAGGAAAAAAAGAAAGAGCAGGTAAAGTAAAATAGAATAAAGTATGAAATATAGTAGCGTTATTAAAATTAGAAAGTAATTATTGAAAAAAAAAAAAAAAAAACCGGACCGATAGAACCCTGAGACATATGGTGGAAGCAAAGCTATACAGAGAGAATCTTACACAGAAGATTACACATACACATTCACAAAAAGAGAGCAGGGGGAAAAATCAAAAATCTTGCTCTCCAAGTCCACCTCCTCAATTTGGGATAATTCGTTGTAAAAAGAGGAAAAGGGCGAGAAGTCTGAAATCTTGCTCTCTAAGTCCACCTCCTTAATTTGGAATAATTCGTTGTAAAAAGAGGAAAAGGGGGGAAAGTCTTAAATCTTGTCCTCAAAGTCCACTTCCTCAATTTGGGATGATTCGCTGTCCATTCATGCACTCCACAGACGCAGGGCACATCAAATGGACCGTGGAGCTTTAATCCGCTGCCTCCGAGGCTGCACAGAGAGATTTCCCTGCCTCTGCTCTCACAGCTCCCGGGTCTCAGCCTTGGACCTGGCCCCGCCTCTGCGCGTAGGTCGCCGGAGGGCGTCCGTTCTTCGCTCAGACAGGACGGGTTTAAAGGAGCCGCTGATTCGGGGGCTCTGGCTCACTCAGGCAGAGGGGAGGGAGGGGCGCGCAGTGTGGGGCGGGCCTGCGGCGGCAGAGGCCGGCGTGACGTTGCAGCAGCCCGTGGCGCTCCGTGCGCTTTCCCGGGAAAGCCGTCCCCGGGTCTCGGGGACCCCAGCAGTGGCGGGGTGCACAGGCCCCCCGGAAGGCGGGGCGGACAGTGACCCGCGCTCGCACACAGGCCCCGCGGCGGCGGCGGCGGCGGCGGCGGCGGCGGCGGGCCGCGGCGGGCGGGCGGCGGCGGCGGCGGCCCACGCCCGTCTCCGAGGTCCGTGCCTTACCCGCGGCTCGTGCCTGTCACCGGCGCTTCCCCAAGCAGCCCTCTTAATGCCCTCTCCTCGCGCACCAGGAAACAAAAGGGAAAAAAGTCTCTTGCCTCTTCAGCAGCTCCAGACCCTTTCCCCGGACTCCCTCCGGGCTAGCCGTGGTGCACTAACTCCTTCAGGCTCTCTTCCTGCCGCCAGCCCCAGTCCTCTCCCTGCGCTCCGACTGAAAGCCGATACCCGAGCCTCAGCTCCCAGCCCCGCCCGCCACGGCGGCCGAGCAGACAAGCCTCTCGGGCTGGTGTGTGCCTGAGGGCACCGGTCCTCTGTGCCAGAATCTCTCCGCTTTGCCCTCCGCACCCCTGTTGCTGTGCTCTCCTCCGCTACTCCGAAGCTTTCCCCCTCCGCCACCTGCAGTCTCCGCCCGCGAAGGGGCTTGTAGTGTGTAGAAACCTTCCCCCCTTCACGGCTCCCTCCCACTGGTGCAGGTCCCGTCCCTATCCTATTGTCTCTGTTTATTCTTTTTTTCTTTTGCCCTACCCAGGTATGTGGGGAGCTTCTTGCCTTTTGGGGGGTCTGAGGTCTTCTGTCAGCGTTCAGTAGGTGTTCTGTAGGAGTTGTTCCACGTGTAGATGAATTTCTGATGTATCTGTGGGGAGGAAGGTGATCTCCGCGTCTTACTCTTCCGCCATCTTCCTCCGGGGTCCTGAAGCATGTCCTTGCCTCCTATCACACTGGAATCCCATCAAGCCTTCAGGCTTCCTACCAGCTTACAGGATGGAATCTGCTGGCGTCTCCCCGCTTTTCCCCTCCATTAATGGCAGGGTCCCAATGTGTACTTGCGACCCATGCTTTTCTCAAACCAGTGCTTCTCCCGTTTAGCGCGCGCCAACCCCCCTCGCGGGCTCCTTGCAAAAGACTCTGTAGTTTAATTCTTATAGTGATGAGTACATTTAAAAAAATATACTCCCAGCTAAAAGAATTTAGATGCTGAAGCAGAACTTTAAGATTCAAAATATAAGAGTAATGATGTGTATATATAAACTTGCTAGGAGAGAGCCAAAGACTGCCTTTTACATATGATTTCTATCCCCTTTCTTTATTGACTCACTGATTTTTATGTTAATAACATTTAGCTTTGATGGATGGTTTAGTTATTTGAAATGATGATGGGTTAAGAAATTTAAACCCTGTCGCTTGGCACAAGACATAAACTGTGAAATGTTCCATCTCAGTTAAGGTTGCCATGAACTAAAATAATAATAAACAATCTGTGGCTACTATATGCACAGTGCCTAGAAAAAGAATTTATTGCCCAGAATTATTTATTATTAAAAAATTATTATAACTACTCAAAGAAGAAGTTAATGTTGGGTCATTCCCCACAATACGGAGATAATAAATGCTTGCTAATCATATAACATGAAAAGAGTATTACATCAATAAACATTAGATCTGTGCAATCCCTCACCAATATCCACAATTATACCATTCCTAGATGTCAGATTAATGGAGTTAACACCATTTAAAAGAAAAACAAATGGACAACCCCCCCCCACCAAACCCAGCACCTGCCATATGAGAATTTATTTTTAATGAACATTTTATCTTAAGACAGTCTATATTACCAAGGAGCTAGATATTAAAGGGAGGGCAAAAAATGTTACATTATTTGATCACAGTAGCAAAATTGTTTTAAAAGGAAAAGCAATGAACTGAATAGCACCTTGCTGAGTCTATCCTCATCGTTGTCTTGCAGATGCTTATGCATTTCATCTTTTCCTTTACTTGTCTTTTTATCATTTTATTTCTCCCCCAGTTTTTAAATTGGGGTGCCAAGCCCATTTTCTAATTGACATGTTGCTATGCAAAAGCACAGACAGTTTTGGCTTGGCTTTTCCTCCTGCCCTTGGCAATAGTGAAGTCAGTAAATTGCCTCTGCAGCTTGTTACAGCCCTGCTGTTCCTTGTTCTTCTCCTTACAAATTAGCCCCTTAGGAAGACACTGATATTTGGACTTAGAAATGATAGTAGAAAACTACTCAGACTTTTAGACATAAATTGAGAAAGATTTCTAGATGAAGTATCATATTCATTGATTCATTTAAAAATTAACTCTTTCACATGTAGGGGTATGGCTTTATGAACCACTGGTAGATCTTTGGGAGCTGAAAGAAAGCTAGGAGAGTGACATCCAGTGAAAATTTATGTTTGCTATTAAATTGGTTCAAGCAAATTTACTTCTTATTTCAATAATACTCTTAAACATATGAACACAAACTGGATAAAATCCAGTATCAATAAACGCTCTGAATATGAATATGTATTTAACCAGCTAACTAAATGTGAGTATAGGTATACCTCTGTACATGCAAGTTTAGTCACTTGCCCAGACAAATCTCTGTCAGGCTGAAACAGGAATGATGGTTCAGATCAATCGTGTACAAACTAATGCTGATCCTTGACAGCCTATTAAACTATGCAATCACCTCCCAAAATAATAAGAGGAAGAGAGCAAGGGAGAGGTAACATCAAATTGAATGGTTTTATTGCAATAATTCTAACATCGGGTACTGAGAACTTACACAAGGATGATGACAGAGCCTCAGGGGACAGATGCGGTGTCATATTTATACGTGTATCCTTGTACCTGGCTGGTTTATAGTGAGTAAATCCAGAAGCATGTGGGAAAAAACAAGAGCAAGAGAATTTAATGGATTATTTAACAAAGAATCTTAAATCAAGAATTTTCAAATTTTTGAAGTGTAAAAATTGGAAAGTTAAAGTTGGTTCCTGGGGATAATTTGTTAGTATCTGTAATGGTCAGTTTTATGTGTCAACTTGGCTGGTTTATAGTATGTATTGATTCAATCAGACCTTAATCTAGGTGTTGCTGTGAAGGTATTTTGTAGATGTGGTTAACATCTGTAATCAGTTGACTGGTAAAGTAGATCATTCTCAGTAATGTTGGGGGGCCTCATCTGCTCAGTCAGAAGGCCTTAAAAGCCAAGCTAAGGTTTCCCTGAGAAGAAGAACATTCTGCCTCAAGGATGTAGCCTCAACTCCTATCACAATTTCCAGCCTACCAGCCTACCATACAGATTTTGGATTTGTCAGCTCCCACAATCACATATCACATAAGTCAATTCCCTGAAATAAATAGGAGATATGAGTGAGAGAGAGAGAGAGAGAGAGAGAGAGAGAGAGAGAGAGAGGCACTTAGGCATAAATAACCCCAATGTCCTTTAAAATGATAACATGGCTACTTTTAATTTTCAAACATAGCCTTGACACCTAGACTAAACGGTGTCACCTTGACATGTAGACTAAAAGCACTACATTATAAACCAGTTGCAACAGTCAGCTTTATATTTAAGGCATTCAAACTTCCATGAATTTAGGAAAGAGTCCAAAGACCAAAGAGAGATCATCTCACTATAAAGTGGTATTTGCTTGACAATGTCAACTCCCAAAAGGACATTGTCACAGAAATTCTTACTAAGACACGATATCAGGGTTCTCCAGAACATCCTTAATCCAACTGGTTTGGGGCATGCCAATTTTGGACATCATCTGTATGGAGATTGCTGTAGGCCGTGAAAGCTCCAGCACTAAGCTGAGAGTGACACTTCAGGGCTGATATCTGGGAATAGGTCTGGGAATTATTAACAGGGATGATGATATTTGAAACAAAGAAGGAATCTCTCAAAGGATGCTAATATCTCAATCATGAGTGCTTACTACATGTCAGGCCTTGTGCCCAGCATTCCTTATAAAGGATCTGATTTAAGCCTTACAACTACTTTCTACTGTAAATATTACTGTATCCTTTTCACAGATGAGAAAACTAAGACTGGAGAGGTCAAATAACTTGCCCAAGGTCAAAGATCCAGGATTCCAACACTGGTCGTTCTGACACTGGATCTGGTGGTTTTCACCACAAAGCTACTGCATGACCTGCCGTATATTATAAACGAAGACATTGAATTCACAGCCACAGTTAAGGGATGGGGAGAAAAATAAGAATAAGAAAATTTGCCAAAGAAAGAATAACCCCAGAGTTAGGAAAAGATTTTGGATAATGTTTTAAGTTTCCAAAAGAAGTGGACAAAAAAATTAACCCTTAAAGAAGTGAGAAGGAAGTGAGAAATACTGTACATCAAATAAGTGTAAAGAATAAGATAAGGGAGATGGTCTTTTGTCTAAAGTCACTGAAGGCAGGAGTGGCGAGAAAAATAAAGGCAGTGGTTAAGAAATTCAGAGATTTAAAAGATACAAAAAAAAACATAGCTAAAAGGCAAATAAAAGTTAAACAGTTGTTAAAATAAATAAATAAATAAATAAACAAACAGAAACCTCAATTAAATAGAGTTGGGAGACCGGCAGGGGAAGCTCTCTTGCCCTGCAAGGATAGCAGAGCCCAATGGAAGAAGATAAACTCTTCTTTCCTGGCAAGAGCTCAGCCAATGAAAAGCCAGGGACTCTTTGTTTATGTTCACCCTCCCAGCTTCCTTTTTCCCTTTGCAAAAACGTTCTCCTTCCCTTGCCCTGCAGGGATTTGCACGTGTCTCATCATAATCGCAGACCCCACATGGCAATTCTCTGCTGATCTCAAATAAACCCATCTTTGCTGGAGAAATATCTGGCCGTCTACTTGTTTCAGGTCAACACAGTCACACAGTCTTTTGTCAGGTGGTTCAAAGAAGACACATGGAAACAATTTGCCTCAGGAAGTAGGGAAGAATACCTAGAAAGAAAGAGAGAGCTCCAGGATGATAGGTGATAGATGATGTTAGCTAGGTAGCAATATGAGGGTGAGGGGACGGGGTGGGGGAGAGAGAAGAAGGGAAAGAGAAAAATGAAAATTCTCATCCTTCAGATGTCAGTATTTAGTTGGTGTCTTAAGTTTTCCAGGAGGTCAGCTGTTAGGAACATGATTCACAATTTCCTACAGAAATGACTGTCTATGTATTGGAGGTGGGTTTGTGACTATCTCACAAAGATCGATGTAACTCATAAAGAAAAAATAGCTGTGATCCTTGCCTACTGTGATACTTCTCAAATGAACACAAACATGACCTTTAAAAGAAAATGAGCAGGTTCTTGCTATGGTGCAATACCCAATATAAACCTTAGCAGAACCATGCAATTGAATGAGTTTCTTTTTAAATTTAAATGCTACCCAGTTTAGTTAGAGGAGACAGAGCTGATAGAGATTAAGGAAGCACTAAGTAGGTACTTAATCTAGTCAGCTGGGGCACTCTTGAAAAGATAAAGATAGCTGAGCCACCACCGGCTTGGAGGAGGGGGAAGGGGGAGGAGGGAGAGAGAGAGATGCAGGAGTGATGGGTGAATCCCAGAGTCTACTTTTTAAATTTTTTTTTTAACAACCTGCTCATTTCCAAAAAATCAATTTGAAGTAGTTCCCCCTATGACTGCTTAGTTGGCTAGCCTGCTTACCTTCTGAAAAAACTGGCTAGAAATAAAGCAGACAAGAGGAATGAAAATGCCTCAGTGACAAATTAGTGATGACCCATTTATAATAACAAGGAAGAGAAAGGGAGTGAACATTTATCATACAAGATTCAATATTTACTGTGCATTAAAACTATATCTTCTGGGCTTCCCTGGTGGTGCAGTGGTTGAGAATCTGCCTACTAATGCAGGGGACACGGGTTCGAGCCCTGGTCTGGGAGGATCCCACATGCCGCGGAGCAACTAGGCCCGTGAGCCACAACTACTGAGCCTGCGCGTCTGGAGCCTGTGCTCAGCAACAAGAGAGGCCGCGATAGTGAGAGGCCCATGCACCGCGATGAAGAGTGGCCCCCGCTTGCCACATCTAGAGAAAGCCCTCGCACAGAAATGAAGACCCAACACAGTAAAAATAAATTAATTAATTAATAAACTCCTACCCCCAACATCTTCTTAAAAAAAACCAAACAAACAAAAACCTATCTTCTAATTGCTATGCCATGGGTTCTGTTTGTATATATCAAAAAAAAAATTACTACATACCACCTGTGTGGCCACTACTCAATGTTCAGACAGCATCTTGTCCTCTGTACTCCATTCCATTCTCATTTCATTGTGTTTATTCTGCCTGTCAACCACTAACTAGATTGTATGAGTATAGGAGTGAGCATTTGCCTCTCCACAAGACTGTGAGCACCTTGAGGTTGGGACAATGTAAAAAGTAACTTTTAAGATCTCCAGCACTGAGTAAAGGGTCCAGAATTTGGTGGATTGTTCAACATTAAGATATTAAATTGAAGTATACTGAAATTTAACTTTTGGAGATTAACGATGCAGAACAGCCAGAATGGAGAAATTTCAGGTAGTGTGGTGTGGTTGGAAGAGCATATCAAAATGTCAATGACTAGGGGGGTATCCATGTTCTTTTCCATAAATCCATAGCCTTAGAATATCAAACCAATTCTTCAAGTCTCCGAATAATATGAGAGTACTAATACTTTAATGACTGGAAGCAAGAAGCTGGACCAGCTGACAACCTGAGATTCTATACAGCTCTAAGAGGCATGTTTCCATGAAAACAGTGTAGTCACATACAAGACACTGAAAAATAGACAAAGATATCAATGTATGGGTATTCATAGCCTTCTTTCCTCCCCATCTTTAAAAAGGAAGGAGCATTTGTTGCTTTGGAGACTACTGGGCTTGGTATTGTGGGTATATTTGTCTGGAAAACCAATAGCCAGGAGAACTGGAAAAAGCCCAGAAAGGCTAGATTTATCTACATGAGTAAAGGGAGAAAAGCTCAGGAAAAGAAAATGGGATTCTGAAAGGGAAAGTGTGGAATGATCAAGCCAGCGGGGAATCAGTCTGGGGTGAGTTTGATGAGGCAGAGGCAGAGGACTTTCTGGAAGCAGCTTCCATGCTTTTTGAGCTACTAAGAGAGAAAGAGAGAGAATAAGAAAGAATTTTAAGTTTGTCTATAGTACTTTGAAAGGAATCTCCCATTCTTGTGTCACACAAAGGCTTCAATATTTTTTCAGTGTAAGACTAATAATTCTTTTCATTGCAATGCTCTGCTGAAATAGGTCATAGAATGAGCCAACTATGTTCAAGTAACATTGTTTTCAAATTTTGGTTAGTTTTGCAAGACATGTGATTTTCACAAAGCTACCTCAATCCCAGCTGCTGAAATTCTACTCATCAATAAAGCTCTAACTCAAATGCCATCTCCTCCATGAAGCCCTCCCTAGCCTTTCTATTAAGATACGATTCTCCTTTCTTTTTATTTTATTTTATTTATTTATTTTTTGCTGGGTTGGGTCTTCGTTGCTGCATGCGGGCTTTCTCTAGTTGCAGCAAGCGGGGGCTACTCTTCGTTGCGGTGTGCGGGCTTCTCATTGCGATGGCTTCTCTTGTTGCGGAGCACGGGCTCTAGGCACGTGGGCTTCAGTAGTTGTGGCGCATGGACTTAGTTGCTCCGCGGCATGTGGGATCTTCCCAGACCAGGGCTCGAACCCATGTCCCCTGCATTGGCAGGTGGATTCTTAACCACTGCGCCACCAGGGAAGCCTCTCCTTTCTTTATTGTAGTCATTAGAGATGTTCACAAACATTCTGGTTCTCCACCTTCCAGGCCCCTGGTATAATTGCACTTGCTCATCCCTTTGAAGTCAGGCTGGCCATGTAACTTGTTTGACCCAGTGGAATGTGGGCAAAAGACTATAAAAGCCAGCACATGATTTTCATGTTTTCCCACCCTCACCATTTACCCTGGAATACCAATAACATTCCAGATGCTGGAACATCCCTCAGGCTGGGTCCAAGAGTGAGAAGACATGGAACAGAGCTTCTAGTAGGACCATGACGAGCACATAATGTGCATGAAAAGTAAACATTTGTCATTATAGGCCATTAAGATTTAGGGGCTGTTTGTTAACTTAGCATAATCTAGCATTCTCTGACATATGCATAATCTCTGTGAAGCTCTATAACTCAATTTATCACTCTCTTTTTCATAATTAAACTTATTGGCAAGCATTTCTTATCTCATATTCAAGACTAAGCACTTTGAAGGCAGTAGTAGTATCTTAAAAATGTCTTATTATTTCTCATTGTGGTGAGCACATCATATTGGTAAAAATTAGTGAGTGGATAAATATGTAGTAAAGATATTATTATAGCTATTACTTATAGCTATCTATGATTACTCTGACAACAAAATTAGTTAATTAAAACTCTACATAAAGTGTTTTCTTAATTTCTTGAGTCTTTCTAACTAATGCTCTATAACTATGAACCACCATGATTTTCATTAAAAAATAGTTGCTGAAGTCACCCATTGAACTGATCCTTACTGAGACAACCTTGCAGAGATGATTATGCTACTGTCCTAGCATACATAACAGCAATCAAGGAAAAGCCATTTTTAAATAACTCCTAATGAACAGAAGAAATGCTCACTGAAGGAAAAATCTGTAAGAGCCTCCAAAGTGTGCACCAAAAATAAGAGCTTTGAAAGAAAACACGAATGTAATAAAATTCACCAATGTTTCAGTGGTTTTTGAGAGTATGAGTCAAACATCGGATTTACAAATTAACACAGAGTTTTTGGTAAATAACATAAAATTGCTAAATTGAACCTAACTTGATTATTTTATTACAAAAATAAAATTTTAGTGATGAATGTCATGCATCAGCTAAATAAGTTTTTTCCTTTTCTTGCTGAATAACTCAATTAAAACCAAACCAGTAGAAAATCACAGAATAGCTTAAGGTCAAAAAGTAAAATTTTTCCTTTACTTAGTCTGTTTCATCAACAGCCCTCAAAAAAGACAGAAGTTCCTCATATTAAAGGTAAAACCTGGAGACTAGACAAAACAATATGAGAAACAATCATTTATTATCTACAGTTTAATAACCCTAGAGTCACTTTTTACTTTTCTGAAAGAGACATATTGGGTTGGCTAAAAAGTCGTTCGGGTTTTTCCATAAGATCTTATACCAAAACACAAACGAACTTTTTGGCCAGTCCAATAAATAGATTAATATTCTGATAATCATTACTTTGAATGGATTTTTTCTTAAATTGTTAAAGTCAAGTTTTTAGTAATTCTATAACTTGCAATAAATAGGAGAAAGTTTCAAGTGTTACTGAAATTTAAAAAAAAGATGACTAGACATCATCCTCCAAAAACATATATTATTATAAATGAGATTCCTCTCCTCATGTTCCCATGAGTTAGTTGGTCATCCCAAAGAATCTGAAGTCAATTTGGGAGTATTAGATCTCACTTCATCTAGTAGCCAGTTTTTGTACCTGGCAGATGACATGGTAAAAAATGATCTCCGTCTTCAACCAACTGTCTGGTGGCATGTATTCAGCCTCATCTGGAAACTGCTGGAGTGATAGAAAGTCTGAGGGGAGAGTATGAAAGCACTTATTAAAGCCAGCCTCATAGAAATCAGGCCTCGCTGTCAAGACCCTAGCCAACTCCACAAGCTGAGTATCTATACAGTGGAACCTCTCTAGAAGCAGGCTCTGCCTCTACTGCCAGTATAGTTTGTATTCAGCAGAAAAACAAAAATGCAAATTTGGAAGGAAAAGAAAAGAGTCAGGGAATGACACGGGCCTGGACTTTTTAGCCACACATGTCATCCAGGGTGTTCAGTAGAGCTGGCTCTGTTTAAGTGGTTGACGTTAGGTGCTCAATGATTGAATGTTTGATTACCCAAAACTGCATAGGATGAAAAAAATGAGATGTTGTCCAGATACAGGAGGGGTTTGTAGACTCAAAACAAAAATAGAGCTAGCTAAAGAGTTTCAATATTTCCTAATTTCAAAAGGTTGCTCTTGACTAATTTTTAAGCCTTGAGTAATTCATCAAACTGGGGAAGAATCAGCAGTAGCTGCAAAATAAACAAATGGCAGGATTTCAAAAGAAATGGGATTGTAACAATAAGATGCCAATTGTGCTAAGTTAAGATTTTAAAACTTATTAATTTTTTACAGTAATGGAAAAATATACATGTATGGCTATTCCCTATCCACTGTAGTCCCACTAGTATAAAATAACCCAGTGCTATTGAGAGTGATACCTATGGACCTTTTTTCCTGGCAAGTTCAAGGTTCAAGTACACACATACACACACACGTTTCTTTACCAAAGTGTGAGTGTGATTTTTATGCTGTTAGCTGACTATTTTAAGATAACATTAAATGGATATCATCTCAAGCCAAGGTTAAAAAAAAAAAAGTCGAGATTTAAAAAGTATTATTTTTTTAGTTTCTGTTTTTAGTTTTCTTATGAGTCATGGGCAACCTATTGCTTTGTGCCAGAACTTTTCCTGTATTTCTTCTATTACTTTTTATCAATTACAAATGGCCCCCTCAGAACAACAAATAAAATGCATTTAAAAAATATTCTTCCTTAAAGAGCCAAACAAAAGATGTTTGAAGAAAAATTGTTATTCTTAGTAGAATGAATTGAGGCTAATTAGAATCTTTTCTATGTATTCATCTTTTCCTGTAACGGCCAAATCATGATCGCTCTTGGTAGTCTCCTTACACCATAAATCAGAGAGTGGAAATTTACATCTGAGTCTGCTGTGTCATTGCTATTCCTTCCTTGTCCAAGAAGGGCTCTGGTCATCAGTTTTTCTTATGTCCTATAATAAAGTTTAAAACATACGGCTTTTTTTTTTTTTTTTTTTTTTTTGCGGTATGTGGGCCTCTCACTGCTGTGTCCTCTCCTGTTGTGGAGCACAGGCTCCGGATGCGCAGGCTCAGCGGCCATGGCTCACGGGCCCACCCGCTCTGAGGCATGTGGGTTCCCCCCGGACCGGGGCACGAACCCGTGTCCCCTGCATCGGCAGGCGGACTCTCAACCACTGCTCCACCAGGGAAGTCCCCAACATATATGGCTAGTTTGACTTCATAAGCAACAAACAAATCTCTAAAGACATCTACTTACTGGTAAGGAAAAACTAAAAAATATAAATTTGGTAGCACAAGTTTCTTTTTATTTCCTTAAAATCAAATCTCTAAATATTCTATAGATGCTTTTCATCCTCATTACTTGCACTCTGAGAAATTTTTTCTTTAAATCCCAAAGTCAAGTGGCTGTTTGAAACAGAGAGGTTAAATCAAAACTATTTCTCTTCATTTTTAATTGGAAATTTTTTCATAAAAGAAATATTAGTAAAAAAGAATAAGTATATTTTCCTAGATAAATATTGTTAAATGACCCCTTTTCTTTCTCCTGCAAAAAAAAAAAAAAAGATTTAAAACAAAAATCTAAGTGACAAATCTGGAACAGCTATGAATCTAAATTCTTTTTTTTTTTAAACACAGAAGACAGTTACTACCATCAAAATATATTTCAGGGGCTTCCCTGGTGGCGCAGTGGTTGAGAGTCCACCTGCTGATGCAGGGGACACGGGTTCATGCCCCTGTCTGGGAAGATCCCACATGCCACAGAGTGGCTGGGCCCGTGAGCCATGGCCGCTAAGCCTGCATGTCCGGAGCCTGTGCTCCACAACGGGAGAGGCCACAACAGTGAGAGGCCCACATACCACACACACACACACACAAATTATATATATATATATATATTTCAAATCAATTCATTCCATTTTTTAAATCAAATCTTAAACTATAGAAAACTCAAGTCTGTTGACTTGAAAGATATACTAGAAGATTTCACAAGATTCAGAAACTGCGTTTTGAAAAATATAAACAATGGATATGTATATAATAAATGAGCACATACCATTTGAAAAGAAGGGAAAGCTGTTTCTAAATGTTTATTTCTGCATCATATTTATAATAAAAAATTAAGGTATTTTCATTTTTAAACTATTTAGATGTTTAGATGAGACTTTCTTTTGTGTTCTCCATAACTAGGCCAGAATTTCTATACAATTACCATCTGAATAAAATTCATTCAGTGAGTGAAAGAACAACCAAATAAACAAATGACCTTATAAATAAAAATCATGGTACTATGGTAACTAAGGCCAGCAAACCAAGCTCTCCAATCAATTTAGTGAAGTGGGTTTTAAATGTGTTTAGGGACTTCCCTGGTGGCGCAGTGGTTAAGAATCCGCCTGCCAATGCAGGGGACACGGGTTTGAGCCCTGGTCCAGGAAGATCCCACATGCTGCGGAGCAACTAGGCCTGTGCACCACAACTACCGAGCCTGCGCTCTGGAGCTCGTGAGCCACAACTACTGAGCCCGCATGCCATGACTACTGAAGCCCACGCGCCTAGAGGCTGTGCTCCGCAACAAGAGAAGCCACCGCAATGAGAAGCCTGAGCACCACAATAAAGAGTGGCCCCTGCTTGCCACAACTAGAGAGGGCCCGTGCGCAGCAACAGGGATGTGACGCAGCCAAAAATAAATAAATAAAATAAATACATTAAAAAATGTGTTTAAATATGAGAATCCATTAAAAACAATTTAATTTGAATTAGTGAGCTTTGTTTACTTCATTAAAAAGTCTGACTTAAAAAAAAAGTGAACCTGGTGCTTCTGGCCTTGAAAGAGTAACAACATATTTCCCATTCTAAACCACTAGAAAACTGGACAGAATATATTAAGCAACGGTTTTCTAAAATTAGACAACAGACAACATGGGGCGATTGTCCCTGGGATAATGTAAATAAATAAGATGAATCCTAAGATAGTCTTGGCTTTTTGCATTGAGATAACTTCTAGATCATGAAGGAGAAGCCCAAGAAGAGCTCAGCAAGGTCTTGCTGAGTTGAACAGACAACTCAAAACAACTCAGACAACTCCAGAACAAGGAGTTCAGGGAAGACTAGATAACCAGAATTTGTGGAATAGAGTTCTAGAGAGGAAACAATTATGACATGCAAGAGTCCCAAAAATCTATTCAGGAGTCCCCATGAGTCTTCGGCTAAATACCAATCTGAGTATGTGTAGAGTAAAACCTCACAAGGCTGGGGAAGTGCAAATTTTAAGAAAAGAGCAATTACTGGAGAACTGTAGGCAGAAACAGGCTGCAAATAGACTGAGTTTTCAAGCGCCAGAGTGGAGAGACCTCCTTGAATACACAACACATTTAACAGAGAGTTTGAAAGGCTCATACCTCAGTAGCAGGGCTAAACTAGCCCTAAGGTGTCCTTTATACCTGCCCTATAAAAAGCTTCAAGTCCTAATATAAGCACAAAAGAACCAACCCTACAAGTTAACTGCCTGTAAAACCAAAATCCAACATTCTTTAAAGGAATGCAACAAAACACAGAAATTAAAGCATCAATTCATACCGAGAATCCAATTAAAATTTATTACCTATGTAAAGGAGCAGGACAATTATCAGAAAAAGAATCAACAAATAAAACGAATCCAGAAATGACAGATAAATTTGTAATTATCTTGCAAGTTTGTTCAAACAGCTGTTATAAATGTGTTCAACATGCATAAGGTTTTAATTATATGAAAAGAGAATTACAGATTTAAAAAATTCATGAAATGGAATCTCTAGAGATGGAAGAATGTAATTATCTGAATTCAAAACATCAGTTGATTAAGGGCAGATTAGATGTGGCACAAGAAAAGATCAGTAAACTTGAAGACATAACAATATAAATGATCCAAAATGAAACTCAAAGAGAAAATTGACAGAAATAAATGAAGAGAATGTAAGTGATACTGACATCATGTAACTGGAGTTTCAGAAGGCAGGAAAAATATTTGCAGAAAAATGGCCCCTAAACTGATAAATCTGCTGAAAACTATAAATCCACAGATCTGAGAAACTCAATGGACCCCAAACAGAATGAACCTAATGAAAACCATGCCAAAGTAAATCAAATGGCTGAAAACTACTGACAAAGAGGAAGTCTTCTAAGATGGAGCCTGAGAAAAGAGATTACATTATCTAGAGGAACAAAGCTAAGAATTATTAGAAACATTTTCAGAACCTATTCAAGCTAGGAGACAATGGAACAACATCTGAAAGAAAAAGAATGTTAACAAGAATTCCATACTGAGAGAGAAAATAAATTTCCAAATTAAAGGTAAAATAAAGCACTTTCAGACAAAAAAGTTCTGAGAGCATTTGTTGCCAGTTGTCTCCACAAACAACAAATGTTAAAAGTTCTTGAGGTAGAAAGAGATCCAAATAAAGCCTGGAGTTTAGTTGACAGTAATGTGCCAACGTTGGTTTTCTAGTTTGACAAATGTATCATGATAATATAAGATGTTAACAGGAGGGGAAACTGGGTGAGGGGTATACAGGAACTCTCTGCATAAATCTTTGCAACTTTTCTGTAAATCTGAATCTATTCTAAGATAGAAAATCTATTGGAAAAAATGAAAACATCTGCCCTTTAAATGATACTATTAAGGGAATAAAAATACAAGTCACAGAATGGAATAAAATATTTGCAAAACATATATATAATAAAGGGCTTGTATCTAAAATTTAAAAAACTCACAAGTCAATAATAGGAAAAAACAACTCAATAAAAATGGACAAGGGAATTTCCCAGCGGTTCAGTGGCTAGGACTCTGTGCTTTTACTGCCGAGGGCCCTGGTTCAATCCCTGGTCAGGGAACTAAGATCCTACAAGCTGCTCAGTGCAGCCAAAAAAAAAACAAAAAAAACGACAAGATATTTTATCAAAGAAGAGACACAGATGACATAACACTAAAAACCAGTGCTCAAATCAGTAGTTATTGGGAAAATGCAAATTAAAACCACAATGAGATGGCACCACACACCTAGTAGAATGGCTAAAATTTTGAAATCTCACAGGCAAAGATCTGGAACAACTGGAACTTTCACTTACCTTGACAGTGTAAGGTAAAAGCCATTGAAAGTGTATTACTTTGAAGGAAGTGGTTAAATTATCAAGAATTGTGCCAGGGTAAGAAGGTCTTTTTAAGTTTGAAGTGAAAGGCAAAAACAATAAAAGTAGAAACTGAGAAATATGAATATCAACATTTAAAACTGGCTGTCAAAATTATGAAAAATAAAATGAGAAGTTAAATGAGAAACTGAGAAAAATGTTAGCAAACTATGAAATTGACCAAGAGTTAACATATTAAGGACTTCCATAAAATTATAAAACAGAATAACCTAGTACAAATGGAAGCAAGGATTATGCACTGACAGCTCAGAAAAGAATAAATCAAATGTTCAAATGACAATAAAAAAGTTTTCATCTTGATTAGTAATAAAAAGAATGAAAATTTTATCTATCAATTTGGCCACAATTTTTAAACAAAAATCATCCTAATGGTACACGAACATAGACTGAAACATTTTTGGTTGAAATGCAAATAAATGCAAATACTCTGGAAAACAATTTGGCAATATGTATCAAAATCTTTAAAATGTACATTTTGTTTAACAAAGACAATCCGTGGAATGGGAGAAAATTTTTGCAAATGATGTGACTGACAAGGGATGAATTTTCAAAATATCCAAATGGCTTATACAGCTCAATATCAAAAAAAAAAACACAGACAACCCAATCAAAAAATAGGCAGAAGACCTAAATAGGCATATTTCCAAAGAAGACATACAGATGGCCAACAGGTGCTCAACATTGCTAATGATTAGAGAAATGCAAATCAAAACCACAATGAGGTATCACTTCACACCAGTCAGAATGGCCTTCATCAAAAAGTCTACAAATAATAAATACTGGAAAGGTTGTGGAGGAAAAGGAACCCTCCTACACTTTTAGTGGGAATGTAAATTGGTGCAGCCACTAAGGACAAGAGTACAAAGGTTCCTTCAAAAACTAAAAATAAAGTTGCCAAATGATCCAGCAATACCACTCCTGGGCATATATCCAGAAAAGATGAAAAATTCGAAAGACACATGCACCCCCCATGTTCATCACAGCACTATTTACAATAGCCAATTCATGAAGCAACCTACATGTCCACTGACAGATGAATGAATAAAGAAGATGTGGTATATATATATACAATGAAATATTACTCAGCCATAAAAAAGAATGAAATAATGCCATTTGCAGCAACATGGATAGACCGAGAGATGATCATACTAAGGGAAGTAAGTCAGACAGAGAAAGGCAGATACCATATGATATCACTTATATGTGGAATCTAAAAAAATGATACAAATGAACTCGTTTACAAAGCAGACTCACAGACATAGAAAACAAACTTACAGTTACCAAAGGGGAAAGGGGGGAGGGACAAATTATTAATTTGACATTAACAGATACACACTACTATATATAAGACATAAACAACAAAGACCTACTGTATTCCATAGGGAACTATATTCAATATCTTATAATAACTTATAATGGAAAAGAATCTGAAAAAGAATATATATATGTTTAATTGAACCACTTTGCTGTATACCCGAAACACTGTAAATCAAATATACTTCAATTTTTTAAAAAGTACATTTTGTTTGTCTCAGCAATAAGTACTGATATATGCAAATATTTAGCTACGTGGATGTTCATCTTGGTGATAATCCTGAGTTGGAAATTACCAATGGCAATATTTAAACAAATTAGGTCATACAATGAGATGACTATGTAAATATTAAAATAATGCTGTATAAAAATATATTATGAGATATTTAATAAGAAATGTGGAATATTACAGAGTAAACAAAAAGATTTGATTTCATTCATTAATTTATTTAAAAATGAGGAGCTGAAAATATACAGGGTAAGATAATTCTGGAACATTTTATCATCAAGAAGCCAAGAAGCTATTAAAGACTACTAAGTTCTTTGTAGGACTTTGGAACAATATGGAAATGACACTTCCACTGGCAAAATATGGAAAAATTTGAACATAAATAAGTATAATATCTTCAAAGGATTTAAAGATACCAAATATGTTTAAAACTATGAGTCTGCAATGATACTCCAAATAGAAAAAAGAAAATCTCATCGGATACCTTTACATGAGATTAGGAAACCAACTTATTATTTTCTGAGCTGGCAAATAAGGTGGAAAAATCAAGAATTTATTCTCTTTCCTATGTAGAATATAATTCAGTGTATCAAAAGATTGCTAAACAGAAATAGAGACACAGACATAGAGAACAAATGTATGGATACCAAGGGGGAAAAGGGTGGGGTGGGAGGAATTGGGAGACTGGGACTGACACATATACATTATTGATACTATGCATAAAATAGACAACTGATGGGAACATACTGTATAGCACAGGGAACTCTGCCTAATGCACTGTGGTAACCTAAATGGGAGGGGAGTCCAAAAGGGAGGGGACTGATTCATTTTGTTGTGCAGTGGAGGCTAACACCACATTGTAAAGCAACCATACTCCAATAAAAATTAATTAAAATATCTAACTAAACGATTGCTATAAAATACTTCTATACATATATGCACTTATAGTACTTATAGTATGTAAGTACTTATACATATAAGTACTTCTTTGTAGAAGTACTCCATCTAATAAATGAAGAATGATAGAATTAGAATATCATTATTTTGCAATATCTAATGATTCATTAATGGATCTAGGCAATGATCACCAATGACTGCTAACATCATTTATATGTGAAGTCTAAAAAATCCAACCAACTAGTGAATATAACAAGAAAGAAGCAGACTCAGATACAGAGAACAAACTAGCGGCTACCAGTGGGGAGAGGGAAAGGGGGGAGGGGCAGAATAGGGGTAGGGGATTAAGAGGTATAAACTATGAGGTATAAAATAAGCTACAAGGATATATTGTACAACACACAGAATATAGCAAATATTATAACTTTTAAAAATTGTGAATCACCATATTGTACACCTATAACTTAGATAATATTATACATCAATTCTACATATACACACACACATATATATATATATATACACACACACACACACATATATATATATATATATACACAATCAAATATCATGTACTAATTTAAGAAAACACAAAGGAGAGAGAACTACGTTGAGTAACATTGTGGGGATACTATCAAAAAACCCAGAATATAAGAAATGTACATCAATAACATTTTCAACAAAGAAATTGAGAGGAAAGAAAGGAAATGGAAGCAGATCTTATAGATTAAAAGACAATTAAGATATAGCCACCAAAGAGCAAACCTAATCTGGATTCTAATTTGAATAAGCAAGAAAAAGAAGAAAAAAGTAAAGGAAAAAAAAGTCATGAAATTCAGTGATATTTGAACACTGACTAGATATTTTGTGCTATTAAAGTATTACTGTTAACTTTGGAATGTGACAATGGCATGATGATTATGGGTTTGTGATGTCCCTATCTTTTGGAAATACTTATATATTTACGAATGAAATTGTCTGATGCCTGGAATTTGCTCCAGAACAATTGGTGGGAGGAGGGATGGTGGTACTTGAGTGGGGATAAAGATAAACCCATGTCAGAATTAAGAATTATTGAAAATAGGTGATGGAGAAGGTTTATCATACCATTTTCTCCATTTTCCTGTGTAGTTGAAACTTTTACTATGTCTTGTTCTTTATTATAAATGACAGATTGTTTCAATTTCCTTCTAGTCAATGTAAAAGTGCTCCTTTACTGTCAAGTTGTCTTGCCACACAGCCTATTTTTACCCATTTGTGGCAGAGACCACTGGTCATCCCTCAATTTTCATTTTCTCTTCTTTCTTAGTAATAAAACTTTCAGCTTAGAATTCTCCTAGCTTCCCTTGCAGCTGGCCACATGACAAATTTTGCTAATAAAGTGTAAGCAAAAGTGATCTGTGCAACTTCTGGGTTGCACCCAGCCCTTCCCATCCCCCTTCCTGAGGGATGGAACTCAGAAGTTGTGGTCAACCTATAGGGACCACACAGACAAAGGCAATACCCCAGGAGGAGCATCTTTTCCTGCTGAAATCACTCTTCATTACTAGGAGTATTTTCCTGGTGTTTGTAACAGCAACTTCTTCAGTTGCTTCCCCTCTGTACTTCTGACAGTTTTTAAGTTGAAATACACATCACTGAGGTCTCCTGTCTATATCGGGTATATGGGAGGCTTACCTCCTTGCATATGACTCAGTGGCTTTCTCCTTTTTGGAAAAATAATGTGAATTCTCCCTCACATATCATGGTAGAAGGAGCAGAAGAAGATGTATAGTATCGGCTCTTTGTTTCTTTTCCAAATTGTTCTTCAGGGATAACACAAGTATGATGTGACCAGAATATGGATTTGATATAGCTTTGTAAACTTGAATATATTTTATTAACTCGATTATAGATATTTTAGATAATTTAGTAGATTGGGCATCTAAATAGGGCCACAAATTGTTACCCAGATCATAAGCAAAGTCAGGTGGCCATGAATTGTTGATAACATTAAGAGAGATGATGGTGGTTAGTAGTAAAGAAAAATCTCTGAAAGTCATTGAGGAAGAAAAGCCAGGACTCAAATAGAAAAATTGGCCTCTGATAGAACAAGCTCACACTTGAAGACTGCCATAAAAATATAAAACATTAATAAAATATATCCTGAAGAACAATAAAGGAAAAGTCAACTAGAAAAAAAAATTCTGTAGACTCTGAAGCTCAACTGCCTGCATTTAAATCCCAGCTGTTACTTTCTCTCTGTGTAAGATTGGGCAAATAACTGAACCTCTCTCTGCCTCAGTTTTCTTATATAATTATTGGAAATAGCAATACTACCTGCCTTGTAGGGTTAGGTTGGCTACTGTTATGAATTTTGTCCCCCCCCCCCAAATTGATATGTTGAAGTCTTAACCCCTAGAAACTCAGAATGTACCTTATTTGGAAACAGGTTTGCTGCAGATGCAATTAATTCAGATGACCTGCCCCACACCAGTATGATTGGTGTTATTATAAAAGGAGAAATTTGAAGACAGATACAGAGAGAGAGAACATCATGTAAAGATGAAGGCAGAGATTAGGATGATGCTTCTACAAGCCAAGGAATGCCAAAGATTGCCAGCAAACCACCAGAAGCTAGGGGAGAGGCATGCAACAAATTCTTCCTCAAAGCCCTCAGAAGGAGCCCACCCTGCTGACACCATGATCTCAGACTTACAGCCTCCAGAACTGAGACAATAAACTTCTGTTGTTTAAGCCACCCAGATTGTGATGCTTTGTTATAGGGTAGTCCTAGCAAAGTAATATTTACAAGTATTAAGAGTCATGACACGTAAAGCATTTAGAACAGTATCTTGCACGTGCCAAGTGTTCAGTAAAACTTAACTATTGTTATTTAAAATTATAAACTTTTCATATATGTTTTTATTTACATAACTCTGTACAGCATCAATAACTAAAGTAAATGGGAAGAATTAAACTACAATTAGGAAGTTGGCACACTTTACAAAGACTAAATGATTTCTACATTTAAGGAACTGCCATGGAATTATGGCAATGTGTATAGAACATTAAATTAGCATTTAGTTATAAATTATGCCATTTTCTTGCATATATTTTTAAATGAAAGCATGATAAACTAGGTTGCATTAAGTTACAAGATGATTAATATGAAAAGCAACAGGGGCTTCTCTGGTGGCGCAGTGGTTAAGAATCCACCTGCCAATGCAGGGGACATGGGTTCGAGCCCTGGTCCGGGAAGATCCCACATGCCACAGAGCAATGAAGCCCCTGTGCCACAACTACTGAGCCTGTGCTCTAGAGCCCGCGAGCCACAACTACTGAGCCTGCAAGCCACAACTACTGAAGCCTGTGCGCCTAGAGCCTGTGCTCCACAAGAGGAGCCACCACAATGAGAAGCCCGCGCACAGCAACGAAGAGTAGCCCCTGCTCACCACAACTAGAGAAAGCCCACATGCAGCAACGAAGACCCAATGCAGCCAAAAATAAATAAATTAAATTAAAAAAAAAAGAAAATCAACAAAAGAACCCCAAGATAACTCTTAAGATCTCATTTATGGTAGTCAATTTATGCCCTGAAGAATTGTAAATTCTTGTATACTAATTTATATCACTTTATTATATTTATCTCTGGCATTCTGTTATTTATTTTTTACAAATATAATTCTGATTTTTTTTCTATACATGCAAATAAAGCCACAGTGTGTTAAGAGTTTTATGAGGAACTGAAGTTATCCTTGACTTTGATCATTATTTCTTTAGAGAAAAATGGCTTAGGGGTTTTTTTTTTGGTCACTTTTCCATTTCACAGGTTTTTGGCTATTAGCTAAAAATTTAAACATCAAAATTAAATACTTGGATCAAAGTAAAAGTATTAGTATTCTAGGCAATCATGCCATTTATAATGAAACTTAACAAAAATTTTAAAAATGAATATTTCTTTAGTACAGAATAATGTTTACTTCAAGGGGGTGAAAGCTTTGGAAAATGTGTTTGAATCTGATGAATTTTGAAAAGGTTTCTAACATTGTTTTAAAAAGCTGGCTAGAAAAGTTAAAATTTCTTTTTGTTCTTTTCTTTCTCCTTTTTGTTGTTGCTGTTTTGTTTGTTATCTTGTTTCAGTTTCTCCAAGTATGTAAGATGACTAGGGCTACGCAATGCCAAAACCCCATCATTTAAAATAAAAGTCAGTTGGTTAGTGAGTACCATTGAAACAAGAGAATTTGTAAACTGAGTGCTTATTTTGACTTCATATAGACAGAGACTGAATCTCAAACCACAATCACATAATCATTACACAGAGAATGTATCAATATGAGTTGGAAGAAACAGCTGTCATAATTTTACATAATTTAATCCAAGAACAAAAGGCACCCAAAATGTCAGATAACATTACAGGGATAGTGCAATGATACTCATCTTTGACAATTCAGAGGCAAAAGTTACATCTGAAATCAATTCAAATAAGTGGAGATTTAAACAAATATTTAGATACAGTGTCGCCCTTCCCTCTTTTTTTTTTTTTTTTTTTTAGTGAAGCAGACCAATAAAATCAGGTATGTAACAATCTGTAAAAATATGTATTAAATGTTTTTCAAGTTCAGAAAAGTGTTATATAATAGATACTATTACTGTAAAAAAGCCTCTTAATTGCTCAGATGTGCACTGAAATCTCTGGAGGGATTTCCAAGAATCTGAGGAAGAGAACTGAGTCACTGATAGCCAGTGCAAGGAGGAAGAACATCGTCTTGAACTTTTGTATTTTCACAGTGTGCCCTGTTAACTAATCAAAGGTTAAATGAAGTAAGATAGTTTTTAAATTGTATTCAGGGATACAAGGTCATCTTGATAATTCAAACAACATGGGAAATAGCCTCATTCTCCCAGCCATTAATCTACAAATGATTTGGAAAATTTCCTTACACAGATCTAGGAAAACTCTTCTAAACAAACATAACCAACTTCCCTCCCACTACATAGCTTCTGAAATTCTTCTCATGAAATTCACAAGAAAATGCAGTGGATTACCAAAGGGGAGAGGGAATGGGGGAGAGGGAAGGAGGGAGAGACAAATGAAAGTTTGTATCTGTTAACAGGTACAAACAAAATTAACACAAACTACTATATATAAAATAGATAAGCAACAAGGATATACTGTACAGCACAGGGAATTATACCCATTATCTTATAATAACCTAAATATAATGGAGTGTAACCTGCAAAAATACTGAATCACTATGCTGTATACGTAAAACTAACATAATATTGAAAATCAACTATACTTCAATTAAAAAAAAGTAGCTGTAAAAATAAATGCAGTGGAGATCCTATTTATAATTCAGCAAGATGGTATTTTTACAAAGTGGAACATCATATTTGAACCTCCTGGGTTCAATTATAAGAGGATTTAATTCCTTCTTCATATAAAGGTCAATGTATCCCTGATCCCTTTTTATTTGCTTAAAGTCTGAACTAACCAAAAAATCAAATAAGCAGAAATTGGGTGAAATTTATGTGCAAATTTTGCACAAAATGAGATCAGAGATTTTTTTAAAGGGGCAACTCAAACTTCAGACTTCTAACTGCCCTTTTTAATAGACTTTATTACTTAGAACAGTTCTTCCATTTCTTTTATCATTTATTTATTTTGTTTATTTTTATTCACATAACATAAAATTCACCACTTTAACCATCTTAAAGTGCTAAATTGTGGGGAATTTACTACATTTACAATTTTGTGCAACTATCACCACTATCTAGTTCCAGAACATTTTTTTTTTTTTTTTTTTTTTTTTTTTTTGCCGTACCCGGGCCTCTCACTGTTGTGGCCTATCCCGTTGTGGAGCACAGGCTCCGGAAGCGCAGGCTCAGCGGCCATGGCTCACGGGCCCAGCCGCTCCGCGGCATGTGGGATCCTCCCAGACCGGGGCACGAACGCGTGTCCCCTGCATCAGCAGGCGGACTCTCAACCACTGCGCCACCAGGGAAGCCCCAGAACATTTTTATCACCCCAAAAGGAAACTCATTAAGCAATCGCTCCCCATTTCCTCTTTCCCCCAACCCCAGCCCCTGACAGCAAGCAATCTGTATTTTATCTCTATGTATCTGCCTATTCTGGATATTTCATATATCATTTTAAAGTATTTATATATAATTCAGTGGTTTTTAGTACATTTCAAAATGTTATGCGCCATCACCACTACTTTCCAGAACATTTTCATCACCTCAGAAACAAATCTTATGCCCAGTAGCAGTCACCAACAATACCCCCTCCTCCCAACCCTTGTTATCTACCAATATGCTTTATGTATCTATGGATTTACCTTTCATGGGTATTTCACATAAACAGATTCATACAGTATGTGGTCTTTTGTGCCTGGCTTCTTTCGCTTAGCATAATGTTTTTAAGGTTCATACATGTTGTAAAATGTACCAGTATTTCACTTCTTTTATGGCTGAATAATATTCCATTGCTGCTATAAAGATTCATGTACAATTTTTTGTTTGAACACCTGTTTTCATTCCTTTTGGGTATATACCTAGTGGTGGAATTGTTTAGCTTTTTGAAGAACCACCAAACTGTTCTCCACAGTGGCTCCACCATTTTATATGCCCACCATTAATGCACAGAGATTTCAATTTCTCCACATCCTTGCCAACACTTATTTTTCCTCTTTTGGTTACAACCACCCTACTGGATATGAAGCGGTTGCTCACTGTGGTTTTAATTTGCCTAATGACTAATGATGTTGAGTGTCTCTCCATGTGCTTGTTGGCCATTTGAATATGTTCTTTGGAGAAATGTCTATTCAAGGTCTTAGTCTATTTTTGAATTAGGTTGTCTTTTTGTTGTTGAGCTGAAGGGGTTCTTTACATAGTCTTGATACCAGACCTTTATCAGATATATGACTGGGAAATATTTCCTCCCATTCTGTAGATTATTTTCCCTTTCTTGATAGTGTCCTTTGACACACAAAAGTTTTAACTTTTGATGGAGTCTGTTTTTTGTTGCTGTTTCTTGTGCTTTTGAACAATTGCCAAATCCGAGGTTGTAAAGATTTACTCCTATATGTTTTCTTCTAAGAGTTTTATATAGTTTTAGCTCTAATATTTAGGTCTTCAATCCATTTTGAGTTAATTTTTATATATGGTATGAGGTAAGGGTGCAATTCATTATTTTGAACGTAGATACCCAGCCACTTGAAATTTGTACTAATAAAGGTAAAAATCAACATTGTGAAAATGACTCTACTACCCAAAGCAATCTACAGATTCAATGCAATCCCTATCAAACTACCATTGGCATTTTTCACAGAACTAGAACAAAAAATTTCACAATTTGTATGGAAACACAAAAGACCCCAAAGAGCCAAAGCAATCTGGAAATGAAAAATGGAGCTGGAGGAATCAGGCTCCCTGACTTCAGACTATACTACAAAGCTACAGTAATCAAGACAGTATGGTACTGGCACAAAAACAGAAAGATAGATCAATGGAACAGGATAGAAAGCCCAGAGATAAACCCACGCACATATGGTCACCTTATCTTTGATAAAGGAGGCAAGAATATACAGTGGAGAAAAGACAGCATCTTCAATAAGTGGTGCTGGGAAAACTGGACAGGTACATGTAAAAGTATGAAATTAGAACCTTCCCTAACACCATACACAAAGATAAACTCCAAATGGATTAAAGAACCTAAATGTAAGGCCAGACACTATCAAACTCTTAGAGGAAAACACAGGCAGAACACTATATGACATAAATCACAGTAAGATCCTTTCTGACCCACCTCCTAGAGAAATGGAAATAAAAACAAAAATATACAAATGAGACCTAATGAAACTTCAAAGCTTTTGCACAGCAAAGGAAACCATAAACAAGACCAAAAGACAACCCTCAGAATGGGAGAAAATATTTGCAAATGAAGCAACTGACAAAGGATTAATCTCCAAGATTTACAAGCAGCTCATGCAGCTCAATAACAAAAAAACAACCCAATCCAAAATTGGGCAGAAGACCTAAATAGACATTTCTCCAAAGAAGATATACAGATTGCCAACAAACACATGAAAGAATGCTCAACATCATTAATCATTAGAGAAATGCAAATCAAAACTACAATGAGATATCATCTCACACCAGTCAGAATGGCCATCATAAAAAAATCTAGAAACAATAAATGCTGGAGAGGGTGTGGAGAAAGGGGAACCCTCTTGCACTGTTGGTGGGAATGTAAATTGATACAGCCACTATGGAGAACAGTATGGAGGTTCCTTTACAAACTACAAATAGAACTACCATACCACCCAGCAATCCCACTACTGGGCATATACCCTGAGAAAACCATAATTCAAAAGGAGTTATGTACCAAAATGTTCATTGCAGCTCTATTTACAATAGCCAGGACATGGAAGCAACCTAGGTGTCCATCATTGGATGAATGGATAAAGAAGATGTGGCACATATATACAATGGAATATTACTCAGTCATAAAAAGAAATGAAATTGTGTTATTTGTAGTGAGGTGGATGGACCTAGAGTCTGTCATACAGAGTGAAGTCAGTCAGAAAGAGAAAAACAAATACTGTATGCCAACACATATATATGGAATCTAAGAAAAAAAAAAGGTCATGAAAAACCTAGGGGTAAGACGGGAATAAAGACACAGACCTACTAGAGAATGGACTTGAGGATATGGGGAGGGGGAAGGGTAAGCTGTGACAAAGTGAGAGAGTGGCATGGACATATATACACTACCAAACGTAAAATAGCTTGTGGCAAGCAGCTGCATAGCACAGGGAGATCAGCTAGGTGGTTTGTGACCATCTAGAGGAGTGGGATAGGGAGGGTGGGAAGGAGGGAGACGCAAGAGGGAACAGATATGGGAACATATGTATATGTATAACTGATTCACTTTGTTATAAAGCAGAAACTAACACACCATTGTAAAGCAATTATACTCCAATAAAGATGTTTTTTAAAAAAAAAGGTAGCACGTATCAACTTGTACTGTATTTTATGAGTACTATATTTGATGTTGTAAGGTATCTCTTAGTAGTTAATTTGGAGTATGAGACAAGTTGGAATAACCAGGGAATGAAATATATAAATTAATTCCACATTAGCCCTCCTTAATTTTCATAATATTAGTAAGTGCAAGGAAAATTTATAAGCAAATATGTGATTATTACTTCCATTTGCCACATTGAAATTCACATAGGACCGTCACATTGAAATTGTACATAGTATGTAACTTAAAAGACAATTCATTGGTATATTAGTTTATTGGAATAATGCTAAATTTTAGCAGTGAAATGTTTCTGTGTAAAAGAAGTCACAGTGACCTTGTTTATCTGCTCTGTGCAAAAAATTTTTTTAACATAAACTAGATTTAAAAAATGGGGATAACAGATTTCTTTGGTGAAGATATTCATTTTATTTCTTTTTTTTTTTTTTTTTGCAGTCCGTGGGCCTCTCACTGTTGTGGCCTCTCCCATTGTGGAGCACAGGCTCTGGACGTGCAGGTTCAGCGTCCATGGCTCACGGGCCCAGCCGCTCCACGGCATGTCGGATCTTCCCGGACCGGGACACGAACCTGTGTCCCCTGCATCGGCAGGCGGACTCTCACCCACTGCGCCACCAGGGAAGCCCTCATTTTATTTCTTTTTAAAGTTCATACCATACTAGTGATTCAGTCGTCTATCTCAAAGCTAACTGCCTGCTATACACCCTGTTGAACAAAAGCAATATGAGATGTAGAATTTTAAGCAGATCATTCACTATTATTTAAGACTTTCTTTCTGGTTACCATGACAATGTGATCATAGAGCTAAATGGGCTTGGAGATATTCTAAAAATCTTTCTAGCAGGGAAGATATTATTATCATTGTTTTCTAGTCACATATTTTACTAGTCAAATAACCAGCAAGTGGTGGTGGAAACACTAGAACCAGATCACCAATCTGATATATTTTTCTTATCATTACAATATATTTTAAATGACACTAGTACAGCTTTTTGTGGGATACCTAGCCTCATATTTGGAAGTTTTATGTCTACTCGGAGCCCTGATTAGAAGGTACATTGGGGACTTCCCTGGTGGTGCAGTGGTTGAGAGTCCGCCTGCCGATGCAGGGCACACAGGTTCGTGCCCCAGTCCGGGAAGATCCCACATGCCGCGGAGCGGCTGGGCCCGTGAGCCATGGACGCTGACCCTGCACGTCCAGAGCCTGTGCTCCACAATGGGAGAGGCCACAACAGTGAGAGGCCCGTGTACCGCAAAAAAAAAAAAGAAAGAGTTTGTCACTAAGTCTCCTCTCTGCCTTCCAGAGGTTTATTCAGGCACTACCAACTCTATTCATTTGGAGCAAGCGACCATCTTGAAATCTAATCAGAAAAGGACAACGTGTGCACACTGGAGACAACTGAGGAGCTTTAAAACATATCAATGTCCCAGTCCCAGCTCAGAGATTCTTAGATCACTATTTTTAAATGTTCCTCAAGGGATTCTAACAAATAGCCAAGGTTGAGAACCACTGAACGTGGGTTGCTCCCTACTTTTCCTTGATTTCAGCTCAGCTGCCATGGAGGAGAGGAGCCCTGTAATAAAGTAAAACTCCCAAACCAGTAGCATGAGCATTACCTGGGAACTTGTTAGATGCTAATTCTCAGGCCTCACCTCAATACATCAGGAACTTCGGGAGTAGGACCCAAAATGTGCCTCTTAAAATGCCCTCCATTTGCAATTAGCAGATACAAACTACTACATATAAAGCAGATAAACAACAGGTCCTACTGTATAACACAGGGAACTATATTCAATATCTTGTAATATACCATAATGGAAAATAATAAGAATACACACACACACACAGATATATATCTGAATAACTTTGCTGTATACCAGAAACTACCACAACATTTAAATCAACTACGCTTCAATAAAAAAATAAATAAAATTTAAAAATGCCCTCCAGGTGATTCAGATGCATGCAGAGGTTTAAGATATCAATGATAATAAGGATTTTTCAGACGTTTAAAGTCCCACAGCAGAGACACACACAGAGCATCAAAGCTATGCCACATCCTTTCTGGGACTGGAGATTCAGGAAACAGGCCGATACTGTTTCTTAGTTCCCTGTTTTCTGTATTGTTGTCCGTAAAAACACCTATCTGAACCCCATATCTGCTCGATCCTTTATAGAAGTTTTTGGTGCCCTTGTGAGATTCTTTCCCCCCATTTAGGTATTTTAACGGACAACACGGTAAGACGTTAAGTAAAGGGGTTTGGACCCTCCAACTCAGGTACCTTCATTCTCCAGAATTGTTAAGGTGGATTCTTTATGTGAAATTAAACAAGTACAAGTGGCTCAATGTGGAACAGTTCTTTCTTTGAAAGTCTTAAACTTAGGTTGGCAGCTCAGACATGACTTGGCAGTTGGAAACCATAATAAAATAGCATTAGGGCAGGCTAACTGTGAATCAACCATTCTTGTGTTTAAAAAAAAGGAAGAAAAAGAAGCTGACAGAAAGCTTTTAAATCCATGCTTGATCTGTTTCTTTATTTTTTTCTCATCCTTCTTTGGACTCCCTCCCTCAAGGGGATTACATGATGACAGAAAGGCCTTTTAAAAGGGTCAGTGGGAGAGATGGGTGGTTGATGGATGGCCTCAGTTTCTTTCAAGTGGCAATTACTCAAAACCAAATAGGTCTAAAAAATGACTTCTTGAAACATTTTGGAATCAAGAGGAAAAGTTAGTAGATGCTGTGGCTGAGTTGTATCTTCTCCCCCACATTCATATATTGAAGGCCTAACCCCCAAGGTGACTGTTTTTGGAGACTGAGTCTGTAGGAGGTAATTAAGGTTAAGTGAGGTCATAAGGTGGGAGCTTAGTTCGTAAGACTGTAGCTTTATCAGAAGAGGAAGACTCTCTCTCTCCCACTCTCTCTTTCTTATTCCCTTCTCTTTTTCCTTCCCTGCCTCCACCAGGTAAGGACACAGCAAAAAGGCAGATGTCTGCAAGCCAGGAAGAGAGCTTTCACCAGAAACTGACCCTGCTGGACATTAAAAAGGGACTTTCAGCCTCCAGAACTGTGAGAAAATAAGTTTCTGTTATGTAAGCCACCCAGTCTGTGGTAGTTTGTTACAGCAGTATGAGTTGGCTAATACATTAGAAAATTATAAAAGAATAACCACAGTGCACATTTACACAGTAGTGGGCCTCATTTAACAACAACAACAAAAAACAAACAAAAAAGGATTTGAAAGGATCCAGTTTTATGGTTGCTTCTTTTACCCAATAATTTTAAACTGAATGTACACACTGCCTTCCTTAAAACAATCTCAACATACAAAATATCCTGGGCAAGCATGTGGGTAGTGAGATAAGGCATAAAAAAGATTCAAAAGAGCAACAAAGAAAAGAGGACAATAGCAGCTGTTTATGTTAAAATTTGAATTCAAAGTGATATTCCTAAAAGGAAGCCAGTAAAAATTCACTCCAAGTAAACCTTATTAACACCTGTGTCTACATTCTGCACGTCAGCTGCTTTCTGATCTATTATCAATGGAGAATCTTCCTATAATTCTAATTTGCATTATCAAAATTGGGAGCTGGTGGGTTGACGAATATCTCATCCCTTCTAGGTGAAGCCACACATTATGGTCCACTCTCAGGTCATGAGGCCACATCAAGTCCACTCAGTAAGCCATTCCTGGGCAAAGAACAGCCTGGGAACTGCTTCTCTGAGCAGGGAACACAGCTGGGGAAATTTACACCAGGAAGAAAAGTGGGGAAGACAGGTAAATTCATAGACATGATCCACAGAATATCATTGCTGATATCTAGAAAAGCCATATCTAGAACTCAGGGCACCTTAAACCAAGAAATTTTCCAAAATTACTTCCAAGGGGCTTCCCTGGTGGCGCAGTGGTTGAGAGTCTGCCTGCCAGTGTAGGGGACACGGGTTCGTGCTCCGGTCTGGGAAGATCCCACATGCAGCAGAGCGGCTGGGCCGTGAGCCATGGCCGCTGAGCCTGCGCGTCCGGAGCCTGTGCTCCGCAATGGGAGAGGCCACAACACTGAGAGGCCCGCGTACCGCGAAAAAAAAAAAAAAAAAAAAGAGTGAAGCAAGCTGGAGCTACCTGGGGTGCAGTCACGGCAGAAGTAAGTCAGTATGAAAAAGCACTGCAGCGGCCATTCCCTTGAGCCACAAGTCGGCTCGGGTGGAAAACAGTGAAGTATCATGGTGCCTTAGGGGAAGACAACACTGATGAGAAGGGGGAGGCAGCCTGAATACAAATGTAAGAAAGTTAAAAATTCGAATTCTTAAAAAGAAATGGAGCCTGCTGAGGAACTGCAAAAGCATATGATATTGGTTAATAAGATGATATTAGAGAGAAAAACAAATGCAGGTCCTTGTGGAACAGGGTACTCAGGCAAGACCTCAGATCTAGAAGGGAAATGTGAAAAAATTCTACCTTGAAAGTGGAACATAGCTGTTTTCAGAGAAACAACTAAATTCACCTTTGAGATAGATGGTCCTTAATTTTGAGAATATAACCCAAGTAGACTCTTTAGGTGAACAAAGTAAGTATTCACCAATCCAAGGGGAAACTGTGAAGTCATCTTTAACCTAAAAGCAGATGATTTAGACTGAATGTGTACCATGTGATTCATTTAATTGTTCTTCCTCATTATGCTGTAAGCCCCGCATTGGTGAGAGCCAAAGTGTCTGTCTGGCTCACCATGCTCCCTTCAGCTCATACAGCACAGGGACCAGCACACAGTAGGCCCTCACATATGGTGGATGGATAAATATAAGAATAAAGCATAAACCATTGGTGCTATGATCATAACTTCTAAAGTGGGAGGGCAGAACTAATCAATCAACAGTGCTTGTTGTGGAGTTGTCAGTTCCAATTAGAGACGTATTCACTATGAAGGATTTTCATATATGATAAAATATGAAACAGATGTTTAAAATATATCTAGTATAGCATTTATCTAAGAGATTAAACTTTAAGTTATCTTTGTTTCTCTCTTATATTAAGTTCAAGAATAATCACTCATACTTCTATTGTACAGTAACATCTATTAAATGCTACTGTACAATAGAAGTATGTTGTACTTCAGTTGTTGCCTCACAATAAACCCTTTTATTCCCTTTTGTTAGACTCAGAAAACTCTATGAGCTGGCTGCAAAGTGAAAGGGCACTTTGTAATTAAATTTGGACACGTACAAGGTTTAATAAATCAGGGCAGATGACAACAGAATAAATATAAGTGAATACAAATAAATATCTTCTCTTACCATCTTTCCCATGATTTCTAAGAATATCTTTCATCAGAAGTCATTTTTATGATCACCTGGATGATTTTATTTTTCAAAATAAAAATTTCAGAGGTTGAAATTGAGCTATTTTCTTATGCAAATTCCTCTGAGTTCTAGTGTACCAGGAGAGTGGATCAGATTCCAGCTTGGCTATTTTCTAACCTGGGACATGCCATTTAACCATTAAGCCTCAGTTTTCTCATCTGTCAAATGCAAGCTAAAAAAAAAAAAATCTACTTTTTTTTTGCGGTACACTGGCCTTTTACTGTTGTGGCCTCTCCCGTTGTGGAGCACAGGCTCCGGACGCGCAGGCTCAGCGGCCATGGCTCACGGGCCCAGCCGCTCCGCGGCATGTGGGATCTTCCCGGACCGGGGCACGAACCCGTGTCCCCTGCATCGGCAGGCGGACTCTCAACCACTGCCCCACCAGGGAAACCCAAAATCTACTTTTTAAAGAGGTATTTGGGGATTAAATGATATGATGCTTATAAAATAAGTACAGAGTGCGAGCATCTTGAATGTGTTCAGTGAGCATTAGGTGTTCCTGATAATGATGACCACCTTCCCACTCCTTAGATCCAGGCATTTACATAGTGCCAGGTACAGTTCTAAACAACTGACAAATTTGACTCATTGAATCCTCACGTCACTCCTTTCAAGTAAATACTAGTATTATCTCCCATCTACGTAAGAGGAAACTCGGGCACAGAGATTGAATAACTTACCCAGACTCACACAGCTAGTAAATTGCAGACTTGGAATTTGGATCCAGGCAGTCAAGCTCAAGATTGTATGCTCTTTATAATTTCACACTAGCCATTCATGTGGCCTAGTTAAAACCAGATCACTCTTCAATATACAGAAGGAATATACCTGCTCTATTAGCTTAAATCAATATGTATGGTAAGATCCTAACGAAATTATAGCTGTTACCTATATAAGAGAAAAGAAATGGCTTGATTTTCGAAAAGGTCTCTGCATCTGCCTTTTTGCTTGTGAATAGCCATCCATTCATTTTTTATTCTGTCATATTCAACTCGCCTATTTCCATGTAATTATTTAAACGCAGTGGACTTATAATCTTTTTTAAATCTATATCTGCCATTCGATTGTTTACGCAGGATGTTCTCTGAGTGTCATTCAGGTTATTTTCATTTAAGCATCTAGCTCAGCTTGACAGTGACTGTTAGGGAAATTCGTTAGTGCAATTTTCCTGATAGCTTATGATTTAAACCATAGAGTTGCCTTCACAGGGTAAAATGTGTAATCAATGATTGCATTATCAAGAGAGGGACTACTGGAGACATGTTTATACGGAAAATGCTTAAAAAGGTAAAGCCATCGAAGGTCTCATGGTAACATGCTAAGAGTTTGGATTTTTATACTGAAGATTATGTGATGCCATGTAAGAATGTTAAAGATGGGAAACCTCTTAATTGGATATAAATTTCAATAAAATTAGTTTGTCTTTGGGCTACAGCAGGGAAGAATGTGGGTTAGAAGGGAGGATGTTGGCAGTTTGAAGTGCTGTTAAGAGGGTCTGCAATGAATAATCAAGGCAAAACATCAGGAATGTCTGAACTTGGGCAGTGTCGGAGAAATGGACAGAAGGAGGCGGATGACAGAAATATCTAGGAGGCACAATCAGGACTGGGAATGGATTAGATGCAAAAGATGAAAAAGAAGACTTACACAACTGGGTAGATTTGAGGATATAGGAATAAAGGAAATGAAGCAAGCATGGGGTAGGTTAGTGCAAAGAGGAGAGAAGGTTCATTTCCATTCGGAATATCTGAGTTCGAAGAATCCATGAGACAACCAATAAAAATGCTTAGCCAGTAATAATTGGATACATGGATCTGGAGCTCAGTAGAGAGATGCAAACTAGAGAGCAAGATTTGGAAGCCATCGATTGATTTAGGCTATAACTGCAGACAAGACAGCACACGAGATTGCATAGTGAAGATGAGTAGCATGAGAAGTATGTCAAGGACCCAATGAATCCCACAGGACACTAATATTGAAAGGACAGACAGGAAAGAATAGGCTGAGACATTTTAATGAAGAAACAGCACAAGAAATCAGAAGGAAACCCAATGCACATGCTGCCAAGAAGCTCTCCCCACTTGGCTTCATGAAAGAAAGGGGTAATTAATCAACACTGGCAAATCCTACAGCATTTTAAGAGATCCAAAGGATTAAATTTTCTTCTCTAAGATTACTGAACACACAAAGAATAGAAGTCTTGTATGCATGGTCTTGCTTTTCCTATATAGGGTGGCCCCCAAAAAGTGTTCTTCTTTCCTCCAGATGGTGGACACGGATTGTAGCCCAGGTCTCGCTGGGCAACATGACACAATGAGGAAGATTCTTGCACCAGCGAGAGATGCAGGCTCGCCTGAGAGCCAGACAAGGTTGGCGTCCCCTCCTACAGTTGTCCTTCCCATCCTTCTTCCACACAGGAAGGGCCAGAATCCAGAGAAAGGTGAAAATAGCTGTCCTTTCCCCAGCTTTTCCTCAGCTAGGGATAGAACATGTTCCAATGATGGCCAATAAACATACAGGAAAGTGATGAGAGAGGCCTTTGACAAGAGATTTTCCCCTGTGAAGAGAAGAAGGCACACGTGTGAGCCTCTCCCTGATGCAACTTCCCACTCTGATCCTTTGAATCCTGTCCTTTTGCCTGACTTGGAAGACAATTTTATAAGGACGGGATGCTGGGAGCGGCTGCAGTCACCTCGTGTCCATCTATGCCGATATCACTGACATACTGAGGATGGCAGAGCTCACAGACTGAAGGCAACTGGGGCCTGGATAACATTATTGAATGCCTAAAACAGACTAAAACTCACTCACCTCTGGACTTCTTGTTATGTGAGAAAATAATCAACCCACATAGTTTAAGTCAATTTAGTCAGATATTCTGTGACTTACAGCCAAGAGCATTCTAACTGATATACCCTATATACTCAAGTGCCTAGATAGTGTTATTTAGACATAAATGGAATAAATCTACTTTCTCTGAACAGGAATGATATAAGATTACTTCTGAAAAAAAATTAGACTGCAAAAGTGTCTAAACAATATGAGCATTTAATATATTTTCCTACTATAATGGAAATGCCTATTTAGACAGAGGTAGCTGAAGCATACAACCTGCAGTACCCATCATGCTCATAAGAAGTTTAAGATGAATGTTTCCGGGAAAATCTGGGAAAGAGTTGAGATGCAAGTCAAAAAATGAATCAGCTATGCACATATCTGAACAGAATGGTATGTCAGGAGGGCAGATTAGGATATGCAAACAAAATCCCCCCTGCCTCTTGTGCCTCAACTTGAGCTTTGAGACCAGGTTTTTGTTTGTGTTTTTTAAAATGTCCAGACACGGTGCCTTGCATTGATTAGCCGTATGCATTTCTATACTAATGCCCTTGTGGATCGCAGCAAATGAAACCATCAGGTCAGGATTAAAACGAATGTAGAAAGAACTCAAGCAGAGGCACATTATTAGAGCCAAAGCCTGTCTCTGGCAGGTATCCTCCAGGTAAACACTGCATGAAACAGGCAGGATCACTTTCATCTTTGCCACATGGTTAGACTCTCTCGGAGCAGTGGGAGGACTCTGCAGTTGTCATCGGTGCCTAGGGACGTTGCTTTTCATTCCTAAAAATTCCCTTTATTCCTCTGACCTATAAGATTAACAAGGAGTGACCCATGGGTGCAGAAAGAGTTGACAAATATTACTGGTACTGACCTATTATCTCGGATTCAGCAAACAAGAAAGTTCTCATCAAAGAGGTTAACCTGAACTTTTATCCATATCAAAGATACAGACTTAACCCGAATATATTCCTGTGATGACTGCTGTGAATTTTGTAAAGCAACTAGGATGGTCCCCTACAGATGTGGTGTAAAACAGAATCCCTTGAGTGTGTTCTAAATCACAGAAAGCCTTCCCTTGCTCTCCTTTGGCCCCAACATAATCCAGCTCTCAAAGCCACTAGGTAAATATTGTCTGCCTAAAATCTTCCCAGTGACTTTAGCCAAGTCATCAAGGCTCTTCCTGAATGTCTGAGGTAACACTTCGATTACACTGGAGTTTTCCTTTCGTTCAAGAATTATCTGTTTCCACGGGGTTCCTGAGATTCACAAAATGCAACAATAACTGTAGGGCTTCTGGGACAACGACAAGGGTACACAGGAGACGACAGTGTGCTTACGACCAGTGGGAACACGGCTGCACACAAATAGACCTTCTGGATGCTAGCAAATAACAGCTGTCATGTTCTTCTTCCAAATAAGATGCTCCTTGTTGGCTTTGATTGTAAGAAATATGTGGTGTGTGTCTCGAATCACCTGCTAGGCAAATTGCGAATTGAACAAAAAGAAAGATTCCCCAATGGTGAATGTGTTTCTGGATTCTGAGGGAAAAGGGAGCCCTTTTGAAAAGTGTGGGGATTCAAAATTATAAGCTTAATACAATACTCTTCCAAAGGCAAAATGACAATTCTGCATCAACCCACAGGCAGAGCTGAAAAGCCAATAATTATTAATTTTTAACAAAGCCTAATCAGAGAATTAGCAGTGTTTGGGCTCAGGGCAGGCTGCCCCCAAATATGCCAAAGTAGCATATTGCTTATTTTGAATTAAAGTTACTGAAGTAACAGTCAATGCAAGAAGGACACTCTGTCTTTTGCCTCCCTGAAAGCAGGAAATCCCCTGTGCAAAAGATGCCCTCCCTGTACCAGGAGGGTAGAGGCATCCTTATCACTAGAGATACAGAACCTAGTGCCAAGAAGGCTGTATAAACAAATCTTGTTATTTCTTCACCAATTTACTACCCCAAGCTCAAACTTCTTTGGCTTGTCAGTTCTTCACAAATGTATTGGATTTTTTTTTTTTTTTTGTCTAAAAGGTATAAAAGCTGTCTGCTTTGGTCACTTCTCTGAGCCTTATAACTTTGGGTTTCCCAAACACACAAAATTAAAATTTGATTTTCTCCTGTTAATCTGGCTCATGTCAATTTAATTATTAGACCAGCCAGAAGAACCTAGAAGGATAGAGAATATTATTTCTCCCCAACAGTGGGGTTAGCATTGTATCAAGGAAACCAGAACACTATCATTTCAAAGACAATCTCTACAAGTCAGTAGCTAGAAGAACAAAAGTTCAAATCATCCTTTGATGCTGGGCACCAGAAAATTCCCCAAGATTCTCCATTTTAATGAATACTTTAGTGAAAAACAATCCTTATTCTGATGGTAACAACTTTTCAAGCTCCTTAATCCAGGTCACTGGGTCAAGAAAAGACTTCTCTCATGTGGCTTTGAAACTTTATATTTATGTTTAATCCTTTAATTCAACTATCTTGACAACATCTTTGACTGGTTATTTCTTGAGAGTACATTGGAATCACCAAGGTGCTGTCCACTTTTCAGTAAGGTCTGATTGACTGGAGAGACTCTGTTTGTAATTTTTCTTTTTAACATGGGCATACTGACTTGCTGGAAGTCTACAGCTGTTGCTATGCCCAGGCAAAGCAAGGCTCTAACAAAATGATATAGATGGTGTGGTACTGAAAATCTTTAACTTACGTGTGGCTAGTTACCCCCAAAATGCACTAATCATGGGGCCCTAATATGATAGGAATGATCCTTATGAGAAGAAGAAAAGATCACAGAGTTCTCTCTTTCTCTCTCTCTCTCCCCCTCCCCCTGGAAGGGGAGATGTGAGGAAAAGCCATGTGAGAACACAGGGAGAAGGTGGCCATCTGCAAGCCAGGAAGAGGTCTCACTAGAAACCAACCCTGTAGTACCTTGATCCTGGATTGGCAGCATCCAGAACTGCAAGAAAATAAATGTCTGTTGTATGAGCCACTCAGCCTGTGGTATCTTGTTATGGCAGCTCAAGTAGACTAATCCTATGGGAAATCCTGAGAACCCAGAAAACACAAGCATGTCCCGAGCTTCAGAGAATAGGAAACGGAAAGACAGAGAAAGGCCAAGAAATGAAGTGAACAATCAAGAAAAAGGCAAAATTTCCCAATGTTATACCTTGGCTTTAGTGACAGATGAATCAGTAGTCCTACTCTTGGGTTGAAATATGCACTATAAGTAAATCATAGATATTTAGAACATTCCAAATTTCAGATCAATATGCTATTTCAAAATGAATTTAACAGTATCTCCATAATAAGAAAAAATCCCAAATGTATGTTTAGTCCAAATATTTGGACAAAATTCGAAAGGTAAGGGCACCAAATCTTAGATAAAATTAATTACCAATGACACTTAAAACTAATTGCACCTAACAGGGAGGATACAAAAATTGTTTCTATTCTGTAGAGACATTAATTCACAGCTTATCAGAGCTCAAGGCAAACTATGAGATTGGCTTAACCCTCTCATTTAATGTTTATACACTTGTTAGACTTTAACTTACTGAAAATAATTTTTTAAGATCATCGTGAGGAGACTGGTTCAAGATGGTGGAGTAGAAGGACGTGAGCTCACTCCCTCTTGTGAGAGCACTGGAATTACAACTAACTGCTGAACAATCATTGAGAAGAAGACAATGGAACTCACCAAAAAAGATACCCCACATCCAAAGACAAAGGAGAAGATGCAGTGAGACCGTAGGAGGGCCACAATCAAAATAAAATCAAGTCCCATAACCACTGGGTTGGTGACTCACAAACTGGCGAACAATTATACCACAGAAATTCACTCACTGGAGTGAAGGTTCTAAGTCCCATGTCAGGCTTCCCAACCTGGGGGTCTGGCAATGGGAGGAGGAAATCCCAGAGAATCAGACTTTGAAGGCTAGCGGGATTTGATTGCAGGACTTTGACAGGACTGGGGGAAAAAGAGACTACACTCTTGGAAGCCACACAAAAAGTAGTGTGTGCATCAGGACCCAGGGGGAAGGAGCAGTGACCCCATAGGAGACTGAACCAGACCTATCTGCTAGTGTTGGAGGGTCTCCTGTAGAGGTGGGGGCAGCTGTAGCTCACCAAGGGGACAAGGACACCGGCAGCAGAAGTTCTGGGAAGTACTCCTTGGTGTGAGCCCTCCCAGAGTCCACCATTAGCCTCACCAAAGAGCCTGTAGGCACCAGTGCTGGGTTGCCAAACAACCAATAGGGAGTGAACTCAGCCCCCACCCATCAGCAGACAAGTGAATTAAACTTTTACTGAGCTCTGCCCACCAGAGCAACACCCAGCTCTAGCCCCCAGCAGTCCCTCAAATGAGGAAGCTTGCCCAAGCCTCTTAGATAGCCTCATCTACCAGAGGGCAGACAGCAGAAGCAAGAAAACTACAATCCTGCAACCTGGGCAATGAAAACCACATTCACAGAAAGATAGACAAGATGAAAAGGCAGAGGACTATGTACCAGAGTAGGGAACAAGATAAAAACCCAGAAAAACAACTAAATGAAGCAGAGATGGGCAACCTTCCAGAAAAAGAATTCAGAATAATGATAGTGAAGATGATTCAGGACCTCAGAAAAAGAATGGAGGCAAAGATCAAGAAGATGTAAGAAATGTTTAACAAAGACCTAGAAGAATTAAAGAACAACAAACAGACATGAACAATACAATAACTGAAATTAAAAATTCTCTAGAAGGAATCAATAGCAGAACAACTGAAGCAGAAGAATGGATAAGTGACCTGAAAGACAGAATGGTGGAATTCACTGTCATGGAACAGAATAAGGAAAAATGAATGAAAAGAAATGAAGACAGCCTAAGAGACCTCTGGGACAACATTAAACACACCAACATTGGCATTATAGAGGTCCCAGAAGGAGAAGAGAGAGAAAAAGGACACAAGAAAATACTTGAAGTGATTAGAGTCGAAAACTTCCCTAACATGGGAAAGGAAATAGCTACCCAAGTCCAGGAAGCACAGAGAGTCCCAGGCAGGATAAACCCAAGGAGAAACATGCTGAGACACATAGTAATCAAATTCACAAAAATTAAAGACAAACAAAAATTATTTAAAGCAACAAGGGAAAAATGACAAATAACATACAAGGGAACTCCCATAAGGTAAACAGCTGATTTCTCAGGAGATACTCTACAAGCCAGAAGGGAGTGGCGTGATATATTTAAAGTAATGAAAGGGAAGAACCTACAACCAAGATTACTCTACCTGGCAAGGATCTCATTCAGATTTGACAGAGAAATCAGAAGCTTTACAGACAAGCAAAAGCTAAGAGAATTCAGCACCACCAAACTAGCTCTACAACAAATGCTAAATGAACTTTTCCATTTCTATGGAGACATAAAAGATCCTGAATAGCCAAAGCAATCTTAAGAAAGAAAAACAGAGCAGAAGGAATCAGACTCCCCGACTTTAGACTATACTACAAAGCTACAGTAGTCAAGACAATGTGGTACTGGCACAAAAACAGAAATATAGATCAATGGAACAGGATAGAAAGCCCAGAGATAAACCCACACACCTATGGTCAACTAATCTATGACAAAGGAGGCAAGGATATACAATAGAGAAAAGGCAGTCTCTTCAATATGTGATGTTGGGAAAACTGGACAGCTACATGTAAAAGAATGAAATTAGAACATTCCCTAACACCATATACAAAAATAAACTCAAAATGGACTAAAGACCTAAATGTAAGACTGGACACTGTAAAACTCTTAGAGTAAAACACAGGAAGAACACTCTTTGACATAAATCACAACAAGATCCTTTTTGACCCACCTCCTAGAGTAATGGAAATAAAAACAAAAATAAACAAATGGGACTTAATGAAACTTAAAAGCTTTTGCACAGCAAAGGAAACCATAAACAAGATGAAAAGACAACCCTCAGAATGGGAGAAAATATTTGCAAATGAATCAATGGAGAAAGGATTAATCTCTAAAATATATAAACAGCTCATGCAGCTCAATATTAAAAAAACAAACAACCTAATCAAAAAATGGGCAGTGATATTTATTTTAAATACTTCTTTCTCCAAAGAAGTCATACAGATGGCTAAGAGGCACATGAAAAGCTGCTCAACATCATTAATTATTAGAGAAATGCAAATCAAAACTATGAGGTATCACCTAATACCAGTTAGAATGGGCAACACCAGAAAATCTACAAACAAATGCTGGAGAAGGTGTGGAGAAATGGGAACCCTCTTTCACTTTTGGTGGGAATGTAAATTGATAGAGCCACTATGAAGAACAGTATGGAGGTTCCTTAAAAAACTAAAAACAGAATTACTATATGACCTAGCACTCCCACTACTGGTCATATACCCAGAGAAAACCATAATTCAAAAAGACACATGCACCCCAATGTTCATTGCAGCACTGTTTACAATAGCCAGGTCTTGGAAACAACCTAAATGCCCATCAACAGACAAACGGATAAAGAAGATGTGGTACATATATACAATGGAATATTACTCAGCCATAAAAAGGAACAAAATTGGGTCATTTGGAGAGACGTGAATGGACCTAGAGACTGTCATCCAGAGTGAAGTAAGTCAGAAAGAGAAAAACAAATATTGTATATTAACGCATATTTGTGGAATCTAGAAAAATATTACAGAAGAACAGTTTGCAAGGCAGAAATAGAGACACAGATGTAGAGAGCAAATGTATGGACACAAAGTGGGGAAAGCAGGGGTGAGGGATGGTGGTGGGATGAATTGGAAGATTGGGATTGACATACCTACACTAATATGTATACAATAGATAACTAATAAAAACCTGCTGTGAAAAAATCATTAAGATAATTATTGTTTACTTAAGTATTAAGATAATATTATAAAACATATAGAAGGGTAAGGTTAAAATGATTTCTTCTTGAAAAGATGAAAACTCTAATTCAGAAAGATACATGCACCCCAATGTTCATAGCAGCACTATTTACAATAGCCAAGACATGGAAGCAGCCTAAATGTCCATCAACAGAGGAACGGATAAAGAAGATGTGGTACATATATACAATGGAATATTACTCAGCCATGAAAAGGAACAAAATAATGCCATTTGCAGCAACATGGTTGGACCTAGAGACTGTCACACTAAGTAAAGTAAGTCAAAATGATAAAGACAAATATCATACAATATCACTTACATGTGGAATCTAAGAAAATGATACAAATGAACTTATTTACAAAACAGAAATAGATGCACAGACATAGAAAACAAACTTATGGTTTCCAAGGGGGAAAGGGGGAGGGATAAATTAGGAGTTTGGGATTAACAGATATACAGTACTATATATAAAATAGATAAACAACAAAAACCTACTGTATAGCACAGGGAACTATATTCAATACCTTGTAATAACCTATAATGGAAAAGAATCTGAAAAAGAAATATGTATATATATTTATATATATAAATATATATGTGAACCACTTTGCTGAATGCCTGAAAAATTGTAAATCAACTATATTTCAATTTAAAAATGTACAAAAATAAAATGATTGATTTCTAATCTATCAATTTCTCTTCACTCAGATCAAAATGATTCTTCAACTTCAAGGTAAATTGTTAAAAGATTAAAGCATCAGTCTAGTGAATAACATAAACAGACATAAACAGAGACAGATATAGATATTTCCAGGTAAAACATTCTGAAAGGTCCTTTTCGTAGATTTCAACGTCCAAACTCCTGAGAAGATTTTAACTTCTTGAATGCCTCCTTGCACTATCCAATTCAGATGCTGAGAATGCCATGAGGGTTTATCTCCAACTTCAGTTTGCTTTGCGACTAACCCAAAGTATGTACGCAGCAGTTAGACCACAGTTAAGTCTGTTCCCTCTTAAAGCGAATCTCTATGTAAAGAAATGTAATAACTCACTCCCAAGATTTTTCTTTTCTGGGGAAATAATGATAATTCTTGTCCCAAAATTGTTCTCTTTGGTTTTGGTGTTTTCTAATGATAAGGATTAGTGATATTTATTTTAAATACTGGTGAACTAACAGGTTTTCTGAGTCCAGTTATATATAAAACTTCTAAATATTATCACGACTGACTAAAGTCATGTTAGCCCGAAGGGTTTGTAAACGTGTACTTTTGAACTGATTTGTTGTTACTCCCTCTCCTGTGCCAAGACATGTTAAGAAGCCTGCATATGTTTAATCTATATTTGCAAATAGGTATGCATGCTACAGGAAAATATTTTTGAAATATTATCACTGTTTCTTTCCCCCTAGCCAGCCAGGGTTACTCACAGCCTCGAGGAGAATTGGAATCTTTTGCACAAGTATGCACACAACACAAGTCAGTTACAGCTTTTGATTTACAACATAGCATCCTGAGGCACAAAGTCATGCCCTGGTCTTGAAAAATCAGGCTTTGTGGAAAGGAAAAGTGGGGTTTCTAAATAATGAAAACTTCCTTTGATGAATCAAGAATCGAGATTAATGAACGAGCCAGAAACTCCTGTTCCCATTGGATCTTCAGGTGAGACTCTCATGGGATGCCCCTTGCCAACCCAGGCAAGTCACTCATGGTAGGATGGAAATGATGGTGTGGCTTCTTCAGGCAGGGCGGGTGGGGACTGGAGAAAGCTCCTCATGGCCTGAGATGGTGGAGAAAGGGTAACCAACTTCCCTTGTGTCTCTTCCCATGTTAAACTCAGAAGAAAGTTGAAGGTCCTGGCTGTGTCTGCCAAGAGATCTCCTCCACAAGGGGTGTGTTAAGAACTGAGAAGGGTCTGAGATTTTACCTTACTTACAAGCCAATAAGTTAGATGGCCACTGCTTTACAGATACCAGAAAAATTCACCAGACTCCTGGGGCAGAGCTGAAGGACAGTTCATGAGTCACAGTAACAGCAGTAACCCTTGTTTCAGTATTTCTCGTGCTGGTTCTCCAAGCCCCAGTCCCACAGAGCAACACAGACCCAATGACAACTGCACACAGCTTAAGGAAGCCAACTCATGCATAACGGTGGTCAACCTGCCTGCTCTTTGTTCCGAGGGAGATAGTACCTCTACCTTCTGAGGCCATTCAGTACACAAACACTCTGGAAATGATAGTCTAGCACCAAGGGTTATCAGTGCCTTGCTCACAAGATTTGCAGAAATGTCAGAGGCCCATGGAGAATTATTTCCTAACAGGGTGAAGTGAGCCACTGGCTGGGTGATGCTGTGATGGTCAAACAAGCCAGGAATCACCTGGGAGTCACAGTCAGACCAAGGGGGTCTAGAGAGTTGCTAAGGGATGAGGTGAATCCTGGTTTAAATCCCCACAGCAGTCACTACCCGCTCAGCAGTGAGGTCAGAGGTCTGTGTCCAGAGACAAGCAGGATAAGACAGCTCCCCTAGAGTAGAGCCCTCATTCCCACCAATGTCATGAGGACACCTAAACCTCCCTGAACCCAGACGCCATCCTGAGAAGGAGGGAAAAGAGACGGAAGAAACTTACCTGGCAGAGAATTAAACTCTGAATGGCCTGTTTATTCAAGTAATACTGAATTAATCTGAAAGAGACCGTCTTCAGTGGAAGAACTGAGTTACCTTTAACTGGCATGTTTAATTCCACTGCTAGACACTGCCACTCCCGCTTCAATATAAATGGTGACTCCTGAGCAGTATGAGATCAGTTATAGGTAGACAGTAACTATTTCTTGCCTGACTGTAGTATGTAAATTTCAACCCAACACGTATGTGTTAAGTTTGTACTTCATAATCTAGTGTGCCACAATGACGGGATGTGTTCATCCCATCACGAAATTTTTAAAGAGTATTTTTAGGAGCTGTATGACATGAAATAATATTTTTACGTATTTATGAAATCCAAAGATATTGCAGACAAAAAGTAGGTCCTTTGGAGAGTTTAGTTGAATTCATGGGTTATTCCACACATGGACGAAGGGAAGCTGGAATTTTTTTCAGCTACAAACATAACCTTTTGAAGTTAATGTCATGGTACACAAACATGTCCTTTCACAAAATGTGCCTTGGAGCCACTGTCAGAGGCATAATCATAGCTTAGCCGATTATTAATCTGATCACATCTTCTAGTCTCTACGGATTCCAATATCCAGGGGGTTAACAGTTGTCTGGTTCTTGTCTGACCTTTCTGTAAAATTTCCCATTTCCTTAGTTAAAGCCAAAACCTCAGACTCTATAACGAGTCTACAATTTCCAATTATTACCTTGGGGTTTTGACACACGGCCTTATTAACGTATATTAGTGTCAACTGGTGTACTGTAAAGTATCCAGGCATAGAAAGCCAAAGACCTGAGACCAAAGTCTGATTCTGCCACTTGCTGGCTTTGTGATTTTACACAAATGACAACTTCCATGTCCCTAAACTTCCTCATCTTTAAAACTGGGAAGATGTTATCACTAAAACTGACCTCGTATTGGTCAGAATAATTGAAACTCAGATTGATTCATGTAAAATTAGTCATTTTGTATGAATACAAGTGTCTAACCTAAATTTTCCATGGAAGAGAATTAAACTGTCACTCAGAGTCAAAACTAACTATAGGAATTCTAAGTAAATGGCATTATTTATCTCTAAGATAAATGGCTCTTTACTTAAATGAAACCATGAATGGTTATTTGGGGTTTGAAGAGAAAAGCTAAAAATGAGCAATTAGAAGGCAAAGAAATAAAGAGAAGGAAAACTGATGTACTACAATAAGGAGGATTTGGAGTTTCTTCCAACAGCTTCAGAGAGAGACATGAGGGGATGGAGGGAAGGGGGGGGGAGCGGAAAGGAAAAACCCAGCAAGATGGCCAGAAACTGGGCCTCTGCCTATCAAGATGCTCAGAGAAAATGGTCAAATGACTTCATTAGGTGCACATCTATTATTCAACTGTAACTTATTTGTTGCATAATGCCCTGTGTCTACGTTACCCACCTTAGCCCTAAATTTTATTAAAAACCACTATAGAGTCTAGTGTGTGTGATCTTTTAGATGATGGAAGAATCTGGGTGATGGTCAATGCTGGCTGGTACTAAAGAGGAAACTTCTGTAATAGACAAAACCCCAGGCAAAGGGAAAGCGTGGCCAAGGTAATGAAGAAGTAAAGTAGGGATAAATTAGGAAGTTGGGTTTAACAGATACACACTACTATATATAAAATAGATAAACAACAAGGTCCTACTATACAGCACAGGGAACGATATTCAATATCTTCTAATAACCTACAATAAAAAAGAATCTGAAAAAGAACACATCTGTATCTATATCTATCTAACTATATCTGAATCACTTTTTTGTACCAGAAACTAACATTGTAAATCAACTATACTTCAGTTTAAAAAAAAAAAAAAGAAGAGAAAAAAAAAGAAAAGGTAACATTTCTAAAACACCCAAGACTTTGGGAAGAGATCCTGGGTTTCTGCTTATTGTAGAATGAGAGTTGAGTCATTTTATTTAAATTGAAAAGACAAAGTGACTTGGAACAGCCTGGCAGTTAATACCTGGTTTTCCTCAGTATTACCATAAAACAGCATGGAAATACCTAAGAAAAAGGTAGAAAAAATAATATACAAAAATTCTTATACTTTGCTAGCATTTCTAATCTATAGCCCCCTCCCAAGCTCAGATTTAAAATTTTTAATTTTTATAGATGTCCAAGTTTACATAATTATTGTATATAAATAATTTCCCAAAATAGTTCATTTCACCAAAATTTGGAAGTTGTTGACTCCTAAGATATGGAAATACCATATCATAAATTTTAAAAAGTTTTTTCAGTGGAAAATGCTGACTCCAAGAAAAATAAGACATTGATTCATTTTCATTCTTCATCTATTTTTCATTTTATTTTGAAGAGTAATCACTTGCTGAGTGGCAGTAATGATGCTGTGCTGCTGGGACACAAGATTTATTGAATGCCTTTGGGAGGATAGGCAGCTGAGAAAGAGTTCTGATGACCATGCTTGGTGAGTCTGACTTATTTTTTCCTGATTGTTATTATAGTAACTAAAGAAGATAAAGTGAGTTATAAAATCTTAGATGCTTCTTTGCAAAGCATTTCTTAAACTTTCTAGTTGTAATATGTTGTTCCGAATTTTATGTTAAGAAATCCCTTATTTTAGGCTTGAGATTTTATGATTCCTGCTTCTTCACATTTCTATGAATACGTTATCTAAAAGAGGGAAAAGTGCTCACATGATCCTAAAAATCCCAAGAAAGGAAGAAGGAAGTCATTACCATTTAGAGAAAGAAAAGGAAAAAGAAGAAAATGGAAAGAGTGGTACATTCCATGTGTGTAATTCCACTTAGAGCCCAATATAGGACAAACTCTCTATATTTTATAAAATCAAAGTGTCAGTACTCCTCATCATCCTGAACTAAAAGATTAAATCAATTGTAGACAGTAAAGATGCATAATTCCCCCACATTTCTAAGTGCTTTTATAGAGTTTTGGCCATGCTACGTCCAGTGCAATCGCTATGCTGATTCATTGGCCTCCAAAAATTTCACCTTAGTTTTCCCCTCACACCCCTGGATAATAATAATGACATTTAATACTTTAGTAGGACTCAACATGTGTCAATATTCATTCTAAGTGATTTACATATATTAACTCATTTAGTTCTTGTAACACTCAGGAACGAATTCTAGAAGATGAAATACCTGCATAGAAGGTGTAAATTCGACTTTTAACTTGAAGATAAATTTGAGGTGAGCAAGACCATCCTCCAAAGTAGTATCACAACATGTTTTACAGATGAGGATACGAAGGCATTGAGGGGCTATGTGACTTGCCAAGTTGTTTTAATCAAGGTAACACTGGCCACTGCAAAAAAACTAATTCCAAAAGGTATAAAGGCTCAAACAGTAGACGTTTATTTCTTGCTCACAGAATGTCCAAAGCAGGTTTTTGATTGGTTGGAGTTTTCTTCTAAGAGCTGATACAGGGACACAGACTCCTTCTATCTGGTGGCTCTGACACCAACACTGGTTTTCAAGGTTGCAGTGTGTGTTAATTTCCTACTGTTGCTGTAACAAATTGCCATGGACTTAGTGGCTTAAAACAAAATGAATATATTATTTTACAAATCTGTAAATCAGGTATCGGACATGGGTCTCCCTGGGCTACCCTCAAGGTATTGCAGGTTTGCATTCCACTCTGGAGCCTCCAGGTGAGAATTTGTTTCCTTGTCCTTTGCAGTTTTTCGATACCACCTTCTCTCCTTGGCTCGTGGCCCCCTTACATATTCACAGCTAACAATATCAGGCTAAGACCTTCACACGCTGCCATCTCTCTGGTTCTCTCTCTTCTGCCCCCCTCTTCTGCTTTTAAGGACCCAGTGACTACATTGAGCCCACTCAGATAAGCCAGGATAATCCCCTTGTTTTAAAGTCAGCTGATTAGCCACCTTAATTCCATCTGCAACCTTTTGCCATATAACCTAGCATACTCCCAGGTCCTGGGGATTAGGACACGGATTTCTTTAGCAGGGCCATGATTCTGCCTACCATATCGTGCTTATCGTCATGAACTGGCATATGGGGAAAGAACATGGAGAGTCAGACATAGCGGTTCTTACAGGTCATTTCTGGAAGTGGTGTACGTAACTTCTGTTCATATTCTATTGGCTAGAACTCAGTTATGTGGCCACCTTTATGTAGTCTGCCAGGGTGCCCCAGAATAAGAGGAAACAGGTTTGAGGGACAGATGGCCAGTCAAAAGGTGGCAGAGCTAGGGTTTAATCCTGGGAGTCTGGCTCCAGAGTTCCAACTCTTGATCACAGTGCTACAGAAACCTCCACCTCTACTCCTTCTGCCCCTCTTCCAAGCCTTAAATACACACAGTTTTCATCTAGTAAACTTCAAGAAACTTACTCATATCTTCTCAACCTCAAACGAAGAACAATGGGTTATCTTGAGAATAGATATGGGTGTCTTGCCAAGAACCTCTGATTAATAAAGCAGTGATTAAATTTAAGCTTTTGGGTTGTACTTGATAACATTTTATAAACTTTTTTTTTTGTTTTTGCAGGAAGGCAGGAAATTAAATTGCTCATAGACTGGATTCACACAAATGTAGCATTTTTGCTCTTGAATTAGGCTAAAAATCCAAGCAAAAACTTGAGAATTAGACGAAGAGGCTCCATTATGGCATTACTTTATGATGTTTATGTTTTATTTTTAAAAGCTAGCTAGGAATCATCAGCTGAAGCTTCAGCTAATGTCTTGCCTTGTAAGAGTAAAACATAATTTTGAACTGAAAAAGAACAAATGGGACATTCTCACCTTCAGTAAGTGAGAAGTGCAAATCCTGCATTGGTGTAGCTGGTGAGTGGTGGACTGGGTTTAGGAATACATTGCATTTTATGCTTGCATACTTGATTAACAGAGTGCAGAAAGGGGATATTTTGGCCCTGAGATAGTACGAAGATTGGTTGAGGTTGAGTGCCCTATGTCGTAGCAGCTGTGTTTGTCTCTCAAGTGACACCCTTTAAATGGACAAACCATTATCAAAGGGACCATAGGCTTGATCCCTGGGAAGCAGGCTGACTGACAGCATTCTTCCATCAAACCTTGAACAGATGACCACAGCTTGGTTGGGTCTTGCCTTCTCTGGGACACCGTGTTGTAATATTACTTGGGAGATTGGTCTTGCTCCCCTCAAATTTACCTTCAAGCTAAAAATCTAATTTCCAGCTTGATATCCTGGTATTTCATTTTCTAGAATTCGTTCCCGATTGTTACAAGGACTAAATGAGTTAATTTATGTAAATCACCTGGAAATGTTATTCTCTTATTGTCTCACCCAAAGTATCGCTATTATACTTTTGAGACTCAGACAGTAGATAAAACAGTTCTTATTAATTACCAGATTGCATTGCATTTAAATAGCATGGTTAAATCCTGACCAGAAGTCTGAGATTCAAGAATAACGTAATCCTGCAAAAGTATATCAAACACACAGCTCTCAAAGAAACCTATCAAGAGAAGCCACACCTATGATAACTGTCACTAGAGTGAGGCAAACACAAGAAAAGGAAGGGGGTTTGGGAACAACCCTGATTATGGGGATAGAAGAACAGAGGCCCAGAGATAGACTTCTTCTAATGGCCCTGAGTACATGCTGAGCATTATATTGACTCTGAGTGTCCTGCAGAGGACATCAGTCAAGTGCTCTTTTAGACATTTCTCATTCTCACTCTTCTGACTTTCAGAACCATATTCTCCATTATTCACCTGTAAACTACTCTCCCTAATTAAACAGTAGGACAAAGAGTTTCTTTTTTGTTATTGTTGTTCTAGACTCCTTATCAACCAGAAAGTTTTATTGTTCCATATGCAAGGAGCTCTTCTTTTATTCTCTCCACTTAAATCAGAAAGGAAAACTTACTGCTCTTTCTTTCAGACTCTGAATCGCAAAGGAGGAGCTGTTCACTAGCCGTTTCTACTTCAGCTGGGAAGGTGTTTGTACAATTCCTGCGAATGATTCTTTTGAACATTTATTTTTCTCTTTTATTTTCATTTGACCATATAATTAATACTCATCATATAACTGGCTAACTATCACTTATATACAGACTATAGTAAAGTTTCCATTCTACAAGATATAACCAATAAATATTTTGGTATATTTATTTGTTCCTGAATTTCTCTTATGCAAACAGAAACATCTTTGAAAGGCATATGTAGGCTGCTTTTTTAAAAAAGCTGGAAATATAAAGCACATCTGTTAATATTTGTCAAGTTAATATATATGTATATATTTAACAAGTATTTATCAAGGACCTTCACTATCTAGACACTGAGGATAGCATACAAACAAGACAAATCTCTGACTTCATGGAGATTATGTTCTAACCAAGCCAGACTTATTAAAAAAAAAAAAAGTAAACTAATGAGTGACCATAATTCAGAAACCAATAGGTGCCATACGGTAATAAAACAGGTACAGCTCAGAAAATGACACAACAGATGGGAGTGTGGCCACTTTACACTGGTGGTCAGAGAAGGTGTCCTGAACAAGTGATATTTGAATTGAGATATGAACTGCAAAAAGGAGCCAGTCAGTGAAGATCTGAGGGAGAGCATTCCAGGTCACAGGAACAGCAAGGATGAAAGCCTGAGGTGAGTGTGAGCTGAGGGGAAAAAACTGCTGATGCAGCTCAGCATGGTGGACTAGGTAATGTTAGATGTTGGAGTGGAGATGGAGCCCAGCAGGTTGCTAAACCATGGTAGAGTGTGGATTCCTATCTAATTGCATGGAGACCTTCAGCTCTTCAAGACTCTCAGAGTCCTTTCTTGTCTGGTACCTCTGTCCTCCAGCACAACTTTCCTTTTCTGCTATTCTATCCTACTTTTTCAGATTATATCCTGGGCTCTACTTTGCAAACTGAGTTTAATGACAACCCCAAGACCCAGCATTTTAATTTATAACATTCTCTAAATGAATAGACATCACTATTTCATTCACTCATTTTTTCAACTGTGAGCTCAGATATAGAATATAGTCATGCAATAAAATAAAATCTACATTTAAAAATTTTTGAATTTTGAATTTTTAGAATAGAAATTCATTTGGAAAGAACACTTTAAATATCTTTTCTCTGGATTTGCATAGTTAACGTGGTAAACTTGCTACACTGCTTATTCAGATTACTGGGCCCTCAAGAACTTGGGAGAACATTAAAATGATACACAACCTGCATGGTTATACCTTTTTTCTCCAATGTTCATGCTACAGTGTGCAAGAGACCAAGCTCACTTTCCTCAAGCAGTTAAACTCAGGGCTTAAAATCCATTCCAAATCACTGTGTCTGGGGATTACGTTATCTCAGACTTCTGGTCAGGATTTAACCATGCTGTTTAAGTGCAATGCAATCTGGTAATTAATAAGAACTGTTTTATCTACTATCTGAGTCTCAAAAGTATAATAGCGATACTTTGGGTGAGACAATAAGAGAATAACATTTTAGTTATGCTTTTAAGCATTAATTTAAGACCCTGCACATCTGCCCACAGAAAACTTTCTTAATTTGTTAGGTAGTGGAGCCTAACATGCTCTTCTATTCCAATTTGACTCAGGCCATGTTCATCATGGTGTGATGAACAGCTTCCATGAAAATCAATGGTCTTCTAAAGATAGGTACATGTAGGTGAAGAAAAATATTATGGTAACCACAAACAAAAAACTGTAACAGATACACACACACACGCACACACACACACAAGGAATTTAAACATAACAGTAAAGATAGTTATCAAATCACAAGGGAACAGAGCAAAAGAACAAATAAGAACTACAAAACAACCAGAAAACAACTAACAAAACGGCAACAAGTACATACATCAATAAATACATTAACTGTAAATGGACTAAATGTGTCAATCAAAACACATAGAGGCTTAATACCCATACACACACACACACACACACACACACACACACCTATATGTATGCTGCCTGCAAGACTCACTTCAGATCTAAAGACACACACAGACTAAAAGTGAGGGGGTGAAAAAAGGTCTTCCATGCAAATGAAAACAAAAAGAAAGCAGGGGTAGCAATACTTATATCAGACAAAATAGACTTTAAAACAGACTGTAACAAGAAACAAAGAAGGACATCACATAAAGATAAAGGAATGAATCCAACAAGAAGGTATAACAATTGTAAATATATATACACCCAACATAGGAGCACTTAAATATATACAACAAATATTAACAGATGTAAGAAAGAAATTGACAGTAACACAATAATAGTAGGGGACTTTAACATCCCTCTGACATCAGTGGATAGCTCATCCAGACAGAAAATTAATAAGGAAACACTGGCCTAAGTGACACATTAGATCAGACAGAATTAATCTATACCCAAATCAGAGAGAAATAGAAAATATGAACAGACCAATTACCACTAATGAAATTGAATCAGTAATTTAAGAACTCGCAAAGACAAAATTCCAGGACCAGATGGCTTCACAGGTGAATTCCGCCAAACATTTAAAGAAGAGTTAACACCTATCCTTCACTGGCTGAACAAGAGATGAGTGTATGTAAATATCTGAAGATATCTATAAGCATATCATAGTTTAGAAAAGATGAAATGTTTTGTATAATTATCATATAGGGAATACATTGAACTGGTTTAGCAGATGATAAAACTAGAGATATACTGGGGTAGTTTGGTAAAGAGTCTTACAAATCAGCCAGCCATATTACAGGCAATTGGAATCAACGTTTTCAAGCAGAGAAGACAAAATTAGATATGATCTCAGAAAAAATAATTCTGATTAGAGACATGAACTGGAAAGGAAAGAGAATGGAACAAAGATACAAATTAGAATTAGTCATATAAAGAACTACAGAAGAGACAAAGAAATTAGGTAAATGAAGTTCATACAACTCTGCTCTCCATTTTATTAAAGATGAGGGAGTGAGAGAGACAAAAAGGAAATACAGATCTTCCTCAACTTACAGTGGGGTTACATCCTGATAAATCCATCTTAAGTTGAAAATATAGTAAGTTGAAAATGCATTTAATAACACTTAACCTACTGAACACCATAGCTTGGCCTTACTTACCTTAAACAGGCTCAGAACATTTCCATTAGCTTACAGTTGGGCAAAATCATCTAACACAAAGCCTATTTTATAGTAAAATGTTGATTATCTTGTGTAATTTTTTGAATACTGTACTGAGAGTGAAAACCAGAATGGTTGTAAGAGTATCGGTTGCTGACCCTCATGATCTCATAGCTAACTGGGAACTGTGACTTGCTGCCCATACCAGCATCATGAGAGAGCATTGTACACATAGAATTCCACTAGCCTAGGAAAAGATCAAAACTCAAAATTTGACGTACAGTTTCTGCTGAATGTCTATTGCTTTTGCACCATTGTAAAGTTAATTCATAAGTCAAACCATCATAAGTTGAGGACCATCTGTACTTAGAAATTTCTCACATGAATGAATGCCTAAGTCTAAGATAAGAAAATTGAGAGGAGAAATAATGAACTAATTTTTAACATAAAGAATCATTAAAAAAAGAATTTAGGTTTGTCCATAGATCATCCATATAGAGAGATATATGAAGGAGTATTTGATTCATTCATTTATTCAATAAATATTTATTGTGCATATACTATGTTACCCTCACAACGCAGGTAACTGGGGACAAAAGACAAAAAAGACAGAGGTTCTTGCTTCAATGAACTCATGCTCTGATGTGGAGACAAGTATGAAAATAAACAATGATAATATGTCACAAATAAGTTCAAGATACATGAGGGTAATTGGGCAGCAGAAGCAATGGGGCCTGGGACCCCAACCCTCCAGCTGTGGAGGCTCCCCACAACCCTGGTCCCCACATCCCCAACTCTCAGTGGCAGTCTGTGAACCTTACAATACCAGACACAGCAGAGGCACACATGGGACCCTGAATATCCCTCTCCTTTCCCTCCCCGACAGCAGCAGAACTTGCAATGCCCAGACATGTGGGAAGAGCCCACCATCTTGGTAAGCCAGGTGGCAAGGGCAGCGGCACTGGCAGAAGGTAACAACAAAGCCAGAGGCACAGAAGCAATAAAGAAGGCATGAAGCCACACCTCTTACTGAGAAGGTGGACAGTGAAAAGTGCCCACTGCAAATATAAACAAAGGGAACTCAAGTGAAAAGACCCCCAAAACTTGTGCTATAACACCACCTACTGGAAAACAAAAGAAAGGGCTCTGATTTCTAGACTGTTGCTACTTCAACTGCACCCACAGATGAACAACTCAGCAAGAACCATGAAGAACCATAGTAACACTACCACAAGAGAAAATAACAGTTCTACAGAAACCAAACTTAAAGTCATGGAGTATTGTGACCTAATTTATAGAGAATTCTAGAATAGCTATCGTGAAGAAACTCAGTGAGCTACAAGAAAACTCAGAAAGGTGGTTTTATGAGCTCAGAAATAAAATTAATGAACAGAGGAATACTTTACCAAAGAGATAGGAATTCTAAAAAAGAAGCAAACAGAAATTCTGGAGCTGAGGAACTCAATAAATGAGATGAAAAATGCATTAGAAAACATGGGAAATGGAGTAGACCATAAGGAAGTTTGAATTAGTGAGCTCAAAGACAGACATCTAGAGATGATACAAGTAGAAGAAGAAAGAGAAATAAGATATTTTTTAAAATGAGGAACTTCCATAAGAGCTAATTGACTCTTATAGGAAGGGAAAAATTAGGATAATGGGTATCCCAGAAGGAGAAGAGAGAGAGAAGGAAGCAGAGAAGTTATTTAAAGAAATAATAGCTAAGAATTTCCCAAACCTGGGGAAGAAATTGAATACATAAGTCCCTGAAGCTAAAAGAATACCTTATTTCCAGTGCAAAAAGACCTTCTCCAACACACATCATATTAAAATTGTCAAAAGTAAATGACAAAGAAATAATTTTAAAGGCATCCTGGGAAAAAAGGGTAGTAACCTACAAAGGAGCCCCCTTAGGCAGATTTCTCACCTGAAACTCCACAGGCCAGGATGGAGTGAAAGGACATTCTGAAAATACTGAAAGATAAAAACTGTCACCCAAGAATACCCTATCCAGCAAAGTTATCATTCAGATATGAAGGAGACATAAAGACTTTCCAAGACAAACAAAAGGTGAGGGAGCTCATCAACACTAGACCTGCCTTACAGGAAATACTGAAAGGGGCTCTTCTACTATAAACAAAAAGGCAAAAATACACAAAACTTTGAGTGAGGTGATAAATAGAGTCAGAAAATTGTAACTCTTTATCAGGATAGGTTTTAAAACACTTTATTTGAGCATAATGGTTAAAGAGGGGGAAGCAGAAAAAATAACTATAGCTACTTCAGTTTGGTAACAAACTCACAGCATAGAAAGGTACAATTTGAGACAAAAAAAACACAAAAGGGGAAGAGGAACAGAACAAGCATAGGTAAATGAAGATAAGATGCTATCAGCAGAAAAAGGACTATTTTATTTGAGACTTTTTATACAAACCTCAGAGCAACCATAAAACACAAATCTAAAGCAGAAACACAAAATTAAAAAACTGAGAAAAATATCATAGAAAACCAAAAATGGCAGACAGAAACATGAAAAAGAAACAATGGAGATATACAACAACCAAAAAACAAGAGATAAAATGGCAGTACTAAGTCCTTATCTATCAATAACCAATCTAAATGGAAATGGATTGAAGTCATCTATCAAAAAAAAAGAGTGCTGGATGGATTAAAAGAGAAGACCCAACAATATGCTGCCTCCAAGAGACTCACCTCGGCTCTAAAGACAAACATAGGCTCAAAGTGAAGGGATGGAAGATGATACTCCAGGCAAATGGCAGCCAGAAAATTGGGTGTCACCATACTCATATCAGACAAAATAGACTTCAAGCCAAAAAAGGTGACAAGTGACAAAGATGGACAATATATAATGATAAAGGGGACAGTTTATCAACAAGACATAACAGTAATCAAAATATATGGACCCAAGATAGGAGCACCAAAATATAGAAAACAATTATTAACAGACCTAAAGGGAGAAATTGACAGCAACACAATAATAGTAAGGGACTTTAACACCCTACTTACATGAGTGGACAGATCATCCAGACACAAAGTCAACAAGTACAGAGGCCTTAAATGAAACATTAGATCAAATGGATTTGATAGATTTGTACAGAGCATTCTGTCCAAGTGCAGCAGAATGCACATTCTTCTCAAGTGCACATTGAAATTTCTCAAGGATAGATCATATGTTGGGACACAAAACAAATCTCAATAAACTTAAGAAGGTTGAAATCACATTGAGCATCTTTTCTGATCACAATGGTGTAAAACTAGAAATCAACTACAAGAAGAAAGCTTGAAAAATTGCAAATATGTGGAGACTGAACAAGGTACTACTGAACAACTACTGGGTCAATGAAGAAACCAAAGGAGAAATCAAAATTACTTGAAGTCCAATGAAAATGAAAATATGACATATCAAAACCTATGCGATGCAGCAAAAGTGGTACTAAGAGGGAAGCTTATAGCAATATAGACCTACCTCAAGAAATAAGAAAAAGTCTCAAATAAACAATCTAACCTAAAGAAACTAGGGAAAGAAGAAGTGAAGCCCAAAGTCAGTAAAAGAAAGGAATTAATAAAGATCAGAGCAAATTAAAGGGAGTTTAAAAAGACAATATAAAACATCAATGAAACTAAGAACTGGTTCTTTGAAAAGATCAACAAAATTGACAAACCTTTGGCTAGACTCACTAAGAAAAAAAGAATGTTCTGATAAATAAAATATGAAATAAAAGGGGATAAATAACAGATACTGTGGAAATACAAAGGCTTATATTATTATCAACAGCTATACACCAACAAATTGGACACTAAAAAAGAATGGACAAGTTCTTAGAATCATACACTCTCCCACGACCAAACCATGAAGAAATAGAAAATCTGAATGGAGTGATCTCTAGTACAGAGATTGAAACAGTTATCAAAACCTCCCTCCAAAACAAAAGTCCAGGACCAGATGGCATCACAGGTGAATTCTACCAAACATTCAAAGAAAATTTAATATATATCCTTCTTAAACTATACCCAAAAAGTTGAAGAGTAAAGAATGCTTCCTAACTCAATTTTATAAGGCCACCATCACCCTGATACCAAAATGAGACAAAAACAACATACAAAAAAATAAAATTACAGGCCAACATTTCTGATGAACATATATGAAAAATCATCACCAAAATATTAGCAAATCAAATACAATGATACATTAAAAGGATCATAAACCATGATCAAGAGGGATTTATTCTAGGGATGCAAGGATGATTCAACATTCACAAATCAGTCAACATGATACACCACATTAACAAAATGAAGAATAAAAACCATATGATCATCTCAATAGATGCAGAAAAAACATTTGACAACATTCAACACCTGTTTATGATACAAACTGTTAATAAAGTGGATACAGAAGGGGCATACTTCAAGATAATAAAGGTGACATACAACAAACCCATAGCTAACATCATACTCAGTGGTGAAAAATTGAAAGCTATCCCTCTAAGATCAGGAACAAGACAAGAATGGCCAGTCTGGCCACTCTTTTTTTTTTTTTTTTTTTTTTGGGAAGACTACTCTCCATACTTTTATTATTTATTTATTTATTTATTTATTTATTTATTTTGCGATACGTGGGCCTCTCACTGCTGTGGCCTCTCCCGTTGTGGAGCACAGGCTGCGGACGCGCAGGCTCAGAGGCCATGGCTCACGGGCCTAGCCGCTCCACGGCATGTGGGATCTTCCCGGACCGGGCACGAACTCGTGTCCCCTGCATTGGCAGGCGGACTCTCAAGCACTGCGCCACCAGGGAAGCCCCATGGCCACTCTTTTTAACTTAGCATTAGAAGTCCTAGACAGAGCAATTAGGCTAAATAAATAAATAAATAAGCATACAAATTGAAAAGGAAATAAAACTGTCACTATTTGTGGATGTCATAATTTTATATATAGAAAACCATAAAGACTTCATCAAAACATTCAGAAGTAATAAACAAATACAGTAAAGTTGCAAATTACAAAATCAACATACAAAAATCTCTTGAATTTCTATATGCTAACAATTAGTTAGCAGAAAGGGAAATTAAGAAAACAATCCCATTTACAATCACAACAGAAAGAATAAAATACCTAGAAATAAATTTAACTAAGGAGGTGAAAGACCTGTAACAATGAAAACTAAGACACTCTTGAAAGAAATTGAGAAGACACAAGTAAATGGAAAGATATTCCACGCTCACAAATTGAACGAATTAACATTGTTGGGACTTCTCTGGTGGCGCAGTGGTTAAGAATCCCCCTGCCAATGTAGGGGACATGGGTTCCCTGGTCCAGGAAGATCCCACATGCCGTGGAGCAACTAAGCCCGTGAACCACAACTACTGAGTCCGTGCGCCACAACTACCGAAGACCGCATGCCCTAGAGCCTGCACGTCGCAACTACTGAGCCCATGCTCTGCAACTATTGAAGCCAATGCACTCTAGGGCCCACGTGCCGCAACTCCTGAGACCACGTGCTGCAACTACTGAAGCCCATGTGCCTGGAGCCTGTGCTCTGCAACAAGAGAAGCCACCAAAATGAGAAGCCCATGTACCGCAATGAAGAGTAGCCCCTGCTCGCCACAACTAGAGAAAGCCCGCGTGCAGCAATGAAGACCCAGTGCAGACGAAAAAAAAAAAAAAGGAATTAACCTTGTTAAAATGTCAATATTACCTAAAGCAAGCTACAGATTCAATGTAATCCCCTTCAAAATCTAAGGACAGTTTTTACAGAAATAGGACAAAAAATTCTAAAATTTATATGGAAGCACAAAAGACCATAATAGCCAAAGCAATCCTGAAAACAAAGAAAAAAGGTGGAGGATCACAGTCCCTGATTTCAAATTATATTACAAAGCCAGCCATAATAATCAAAACAATACGGTATTAGGAGAAAATTATATAGATCAACGGAACAGAATAGAGAGCCCAGAAATAAACTCTCATATGTATGGACAATTAATTTATGACAAAGGAGCAAAGAACATACAATGAAGAAAGGACATCTCTTTAACATTGATGTTGGGGAAACTGGACATGCAAAATAAATAAATTAGATCACTATCTTATATCATACACAAAAATTAACTCAAAATGGATTAAAGACTTGAGTGTTTAAGACCTGAAACCATAAAACTCCTAGAAGAAAACATAAGCAGTATGCTCTATGACATCAGTTTTAGCAGTATCTTTCTATATATGTCTCCTCAGGCATACAAACATGGAAACAAAAGAAAAAATAAACAAATGAAAGTACATCAAACTAAAAACTTTTGCACATCAAAGGAAACCATAAACAAAATGAAAAGACAACCTACTGAATGGGAGGAGATATTTGCAATCAGTATATCAAAAATGGGTTAATATCCAAAAGAACTCATACAACTCAACAAAAGCAACAGAAAACAACAACCTAGTTTAAAAATGGGCAGAATAGATGTTTTTCTAAAGAAGATGTATAGATGGTCAGCAGACACGTGAAAAATGTTTGGCATCACTAATTATTAGGGAAATACAAATCAAAATCACAGTGAGCTATTACCTCACATCTAGTAGACTGGCTATTATCAAAAGGCAAGAAACAGCAAGTGTTCATGAGGATGTGTGGGAAAGGGACCCCTCCTGCACTGTTGGTGGGGATGTAAATGGGCACAACCACTATGAAAACAGTATGGAGGTTCCTCAAAATATTAAGAATAGAACTACCATATGATCCAGCTATTCCACTTCTGGGTATTTAACCAAAGCATATGAAAGCACTAATTTGAAAAGATATATGTATCCCTATGTTCATTGCAGCATTATTTACAATAGCCAAGATATAGAAACAATCTAAGTACCCATCAATAGATGAGTAGATAAAAAGATGTAGTGTGTGTATATGTGTGTATGTATATATATATATATATACATACACACATATACACACACACACACACCACAAAATGGAATACTACTCAGCCATAAAAATGATTAAATCTTGCAATTTGCAACATGGGTAGATCTTGAGGTTATTACACTAACTAAAATAAGTCAGACAGAGATAGACAAATACCATACAATTTCACTCATATGTAGAATATAAGAAACAAATAAACCAAAATAAATTAACAAACCAAACCAAACCAAAACACAGATACAGAGAACAGAGTAGTGGCTACCAGAGGGGAAGGGGCAGTGTAGCAGGGAGAATGGGTAAAGGGATCAACTGTATGGTGATGGATGGAAACTGAGTTTTTGGTAGTGAGCACACTTCTACAGAAGTAGAAATACAATGTTGTATACATGAAATATATAATGGTATAAATCAATATTACCTCAATAAAAGATAAAGGAAAAAACCAGAATGTACTGTAAACATAGTATTCTCTCAAGGCTTTTGAATCAACAGTGTTCAAATCCATGACTGAGATTAATGACCAAAAGAACCATTTCGTGATGAACCAGAATTTAAAATGTAATTTGAATAGTAAGATAAAAGAGTATTTTATACCTAAGAAGTCTGTATTAGAACAACTGTCCTGAAAATAAAATGCCAACATTAAGATGCCACTTATAGACTTACCCCATATGCTTTCCTCCAGCTCTGTCTGCTAGCTTTTCTCCATAAAATTTCTTTCCCCATTAGCAGTTTTTTTGTGAAATCTGCTCCTCTGCCATGATATCATATATCAATTTGTCCCTATTTTGCAAATGATCTATATTCTTGGCAGAAGAGCTGTCCTGAATAGCTACACATACCAAAGATATTCAGGACAGCCAACTTCTTTAGATTGGTGGGTTGATGAAGGTTGGCAATGACATTCACAGTACATATAAAGCTTTAAGCATTGCTATTGAAGGAGAGAAGACAGTATGCAGTAATTTCTCTTGAATTCAAATTGTACAGTTTTGATTTTTCAACAATTCACAGAATGAAATGACTAGAAAATGGCAGATTTTAAAATGATGCTCATGACTGTTTTTAAATCATGTTTAATGAGACTCAGGATAATTTTCCACAGAATCTTTAATAGCTCTCAACCACATTTCACTCTTCTTTACATATTTTCCTTCTTTTCAATAACTAGTTACATAGAAAATACATAATGGATATAAGGAAGGAGGGAAGGAAGGAAGGGAGAAAGGGAGGAAGGAAAGAAGGAAGGAAAGAAGGAAGGAAAGAAGGAAGGAAGGGAAAATAACAGATTTGATTTCTATACTTTTCCATTGATTTCTTCATAAAAGAATAAAATATAAATAAGTGAAATCTGTACTTTTTCTTAATTCCAAATCATAATATCTGCAACACATGAGACTTTTAAAAGGATTTCCTGAATCCAAAATCAATTTTAAATGGCATTTATAAAAGGAATTTTAACCAATACTCTACTTTTCAATTTTGTAACTTTAAATTGGTACCTGACCTCAATGGCCTCCTATCTACACTTATTTAACCACCCATCCATCCATCCATCCATTCATTCATTCAACAGTAATCTTCAGGTACAGTCCAGTTCCAACTGTTATTTGATTATAAGACTTTCTGGTAGGAAGAAGCACATTACCACATTTCGTACAAAAACAATGGGCTTTGTAGTCAGAATACTTAGCCTGGAATTCCAGCTCAATTATACACTCTCTTCAGGATCCTGAACTCTCACCTGGGCCTTGTATTCACCCCTCTAGGGAGCATTTGAAAAAAACATATAGAAGTGGTTTTGATCAAACTTGGACATTTAGTTCCAAGGAACCAGAGCTTCTAACTGGCTGCAATATCCTCAAAACGAAGATCTGTTCTGCCTAAAATGTCAATCATTGCCCTCAAGGGATTAAGAAATATGCTATCTTAATCAGTAACATGATAATAAAAATAATAGCTACTTTATTGTAGGGATTGTTGGGAGAAATAAAAGAGATAACGTATGTGAATGAATTTGAAAATCATAAAAAATTAGAATATTTTAGATAATGAATTTATTTCAATGATATAATTTATTATTCAATATTAAGCACACTTGATTACAAGAAAATAATACCCATTTGGCTAGCCCTGATAAGGGCGGGGTGGAGCAAGGTATGTGTATACGTGGTTGGGGAGGGGAGGGAGACAAGGGGCATTATAAATATTTAATTATGTATATGTAATATATAATTATATAATATATATGTATTATGACAGTAAGGAGCCTGGGCCTTAGAGTATCAAATAATAGGGCTTGTTTCATAGATAGTGGAACTGGATGACCATTTTGTTCCAGCCCACATAAATCTTCACTCTAGCGATGCACCATCAATATGCTACTGTTTCTTTCCATGCCCATGCTCTCTCTGTCCATCCTCCTCTTTCCTTCTACCAGGTGACTTCATCATCTCTTTCATGTTTGCTTTCGTGTGTTTGGCAGAACCCTGGCTTAGAGAGCTATATCACCACACACACACACACACACACACACACACACACACTCTCTCTCTCTCTCTCTCTCTCTCACACACACATACACACTAAACAAACCAAGGATGAAACTATTTTAGAACATATTGAAAGCTCCTAAGTAGAAAAAATACATCTATTTATCCCAGCATAATTCAAGCTGATTTAACCAGCAAGTACTTTTTCTGAGCAAGACCAATTAACACCTCACAAAATGAATGTAAGAAATTAACTTTTGGCAATGTTCTCATCTTGTGGCTTCTCCTTACTAAGGCTTTATCTTATGTATCATTTGAAAGGAAGCACTCAAAAAAGTTTGGTAAATATTGCACTAAGTAACACAGATACACAATTACTCCAAAGTTCACCTTCACCTGGATATTTTAAGTTTCTTTGTAATCACGTTTTATACAACGTTATATAATTTACATATATGTCTGATGTTCAGAAACTACCCATTTCCCAGTATACTTCAAATAGGTCAGCCGTATTCAAGTCCAAAAGAATCTTTTAGGGTCATTCAAAATAAGACAAATATTAAGCACACTTCAAAAAAAGAATGGGTTGAAACTACAGCTGACTATGATTAAATTAATCCCAGGTAACGGAATAATTACTATATTGAAAGTAGGTGTGAGACAATTAGTTTCAAAGAAGTTGTTTTGAAAGTCAAAGTACTTACTTGACCGAAAGTTTCTTGCCCATCTCCTTAATATAACCAATTTAAATTACAAGGCTGGATTCCAACCACTGAGGGAAGGGAAAAGGGAAGGATCGCGCTTCTACAGCCATTCGAGTCCAAAATCAGGCAGAGACAATGAGGAAGTAGCAAGTTTTGGCCTTGAACATTTGAACAAAAAAGTACTGGACAAGCCAATAACCGGAAAACATTTCAAGTTCCAGCAAGAAATCATCAACCTGGCTCTGACTTCCCCTCCATCTCACGCTGGCCTGTGAATTTTTTTTTTTTTAATAAATTTATTTATTTTTGGCTGCACTGGGTCTTCGCTGCTGTGCGCACACAGGCTTTCTCTAGTTGCAGAGATTACTTTTTGTTGCGGGGGCATCTCACTGTGGTGGCTTCTCTTGTTGCAAAGCACAGGCTCTAGGCGCACAGGCTCAGTAGTTGTGCCACATGGGCTTAGTTACTCCACAGCATGTGGGACCTTCCTGGACCAGGGCTCGAACCGGCGTCTCCTGCATTGGCAGGTGGATTCTTAACCACTACGCCACCAGGGAAGTCCCTTGGCCAGTGGAGTTCTGTTCCCTACATCCTGAGTGTTCAATTCTGATAAAGTGATTTTAAATATCCTCCAAGTCACATCCAAGGACTCTCCTAATCTGAGTGGTCCCAAATATTTCTCTCCACTTGTACCAGGGTCACGTCTAGCTCCACCCGAGGAGGTCTCCCGTGTTGGTTGACAGCATGTTGATTTCTTTAATCTGACGGTAAACATCTCCAGATCCGGGACTAACTTAGCTGGTTCTCGTTTTAAGTTTAAAATTTTATTCTCTGCATCACTCCTAAATCATTTTGAAAAGCTCACGTAGCTTTCCCATTTCTCAGACTCCCCAGTGTTCACTGTGCCCAGTGGGCGCTGAGTAAACATTTGGTGAATGGACTCAACTCGCAATAGGACAGTGAGAGAGATCTACAACTTCAGGCACTATGCACAGTACCTTCTGTAGCTGGAAGGACTTTATTAGAAATGAGTTCATCGTAACTGCCTGTCCATGGAATGATGATTTAGCTGAGAAGCTCAATTCAAATGAAAATGCTTTGTGGGAGAGGAAAAAACATAATTGATTGGGTGCACACTTGAAATCAATCATTTGCATAACATTCTATTCTCCTGCTTTACACTTTAATAGCCTCTAAAGTAAAAAAATGATTGTTTTCCAAACTCTATAGGCTCAGACTGCAGAGCCTTTAGAGAATGATGTTTTAAGGCCTCAGAAACCAGAATATGCCTTCCCTGAAGGAGAAAAGCAAAGTGGAAAACTAGTACTTTATACCAAAGGTAAGATGATCCTCAGGAAGCTCTGAGACTGAAAACTTGGGGATTGAGAGCCTCACTATGAGAGCTAGGAGAATATATATTTCAAAAAGCAGAGGCAATACCCTTCTGCAACGATAAATTCTTAAGAGAGTTTAACTTTGATTTTAAATGGAGCAAAACCAGAAGGTACTGTTTTCCATGGGACTGGGAACAGACAAAGTTACAGGTTTCAGCCTAAGCTTCAAACAATGATTTTTAGAGGAAGAACAGGCCCTGAAAACCAACCCACAGGGGACAGAATCGATTACCCCCTGGAAACACCCCAAATGCTGGCAGCACCATGGTGGGAGCTGTAAACTGATGATGTAGGGCCAGAAGCTTGAAGAAGCTTGTCTCTTGGTGGGGGAAGTCCCTCCTTTCATAGTGTAAGTCACCAGAGGAGAGAGAAAGACAGAGAGAGACCTGGAGAAATTTGAAGGTTAAGCCTAGCCTCAGTGTCTCCAAAGGGCAGAAATCACATATCCAGACCACATGCACCCACACAAACACACACATTTCATAAAACTGTTAGAGGGGAATGAGATGAAGTCCTTGGAGATCACCTGAGCAGTGGGCAATTCCAAGAAGCAAGTATGGTGCATAGAGTGAGGGGGAGGATTCTTCACCACCTGAAAAGCAGGGAAAAGAAGGAAACCAGGAGGCAACATTAACTCCAAAAACTGTCTTGAAATAAAGACACTTTTTAACATTCTGGTCAAAAAGACTTAGCCTTTGTTTGCTCAGGCCAGTGGGGATTGGAGAATACTTACTAAAATCAGGAAAGGCCAGCCAGTGGCAAGGAGAAAATTAATGAAGACACCGCGTGACTGGACTCACCATCCTCAATATTTGCCCAGAGCACCTTGCAGTCACCTCCTGCCTGGCCACCCCGTTCATCTCACTCCACCATTTTGCAAATTCTACCCTGTTTCAGTACAGGAGTTTTACCTTCCACCCAGAGTTTTTGCTTAAAGCCCAGAGTTTTAAGATACAGAAGCATGCACAAAAGGCAGGGGTTTTCTTCCCCTTTCAAGATGAGGAAATAAAACAAATAGTATGAACAAAAGGAACCCAAAGGAATTTAGGAGTTTTAAAAAGAAAATCACAAACATTTTTATTCATCTATTTCCTGCTCTAGAGTTTAATTTCTGGGCCCATTCTTAGTACTGAGAGTACGAACTCTCCAAGCTTCTGTGTCTTCATCCATAAAAATTTATATTTATAGGAAAATATTTTCTAAAAGTTTTTTAAACTGCAGGATTGCTGTTAAGACAACTCAGTGAAATAAGTAAAAGCAACTAGTTGACTTCACATTAAACATTAGGGTTTTTTTTCTTTTCTTTATCCCCAGATAGGGTTGCCAGATAAAAACACAAGATGCTCAGTTAAATTTGAATTTCAGGTAAACAACAAATAATTTCCTAGTATAAGTAAATCTCAAATGTTGCATGTTTTTTTATTGCTAAATCTGGCAACCTTACCCTTGAGAAAACAGAAACAAAGAACATGACCAGCATGGGAGGATAGAAACAAAACCAGCCCAATACTTGAGAATTTCTAACCCCAGCTGCTCCACACACTGTATAGCTTGCAAAAAGTTTTTAGCCTCAGTGTATCTTTGCAACCTGTGTGCTGAAATGACGATCATTAAAACTCTCCTTCAAAACCAAAGTGACATATACTTATAACAACCATTGAATATTAATAAACCCTCTCAACTCCTGGAGTAATGAAAATAAATATTTGGATATGTAACATTAAAGCAAATCTCACAAAATCCTTTGTTGCAATAGGTTACCAATGCAATAGATCACCACACTGGGAGACTAAAATGTGAGTTAGGACACAGCAAAGCAAAGGCATGGAAGAAAAATAAGTAGAGCTTTGATGAATTTTTAGAATGAGAAAATTTTGGAGAAGTTTATTTAACTTTGACATATACATAAGTTTGTGTTTTACCATTTAGTAATTTTGGAGTTGACATAATGATAGAGGTACCACCATCTTTTCAGCCTCTGTAAAGGTTTTAATACAGTCCTGAATACTAAGGGGCTGGTTGAAGGCTGGGACATTTTAAAGGACCTGCCTGGGGGAGAAACAAGTGGTAATGAATGGGTCCAGGAGAGCATAAAAGAAGAGATGGTCTAGAGACCAGCCAGAAAATGTCCTCATGGAACAGAGTTAGAAGAGGATTCACACCATGTCTTGAAGTCATTGGCTGAGGAAAGCATCAGCTTCAAAGGAAAGTGCATGACACATGTCCAAATATAAAGAATCAACTTGCTAACTAAAGGGGAGAAAGGAGCCTTTGCCTTGGTACCATATGGTTAAAATCATGGTAGAGCAAAAAATGTTCTTTGATAAGACAATAGCCCATGACCCTCAGCTTATAGTGATTCTGAAGGGAAATGTAATTTCCACTAATAACATGTTTCCATCCATAAAAATTCAAGCAAACATCTACAAAGATGAATAAAGATCCGTCCTCACTGGGCATTCTTCAGGTAGAAAAGAATAAACATGTGATGGCCTTAGAGTGAGATGAAGGGGACAAGAGCACCATGAATGAAGGATTTCCTGAGACGTGATAGAGAGACTAGCACAGAAAAGGACACGTGAGCAGAGACTTCACAGAAGGAAAGTGGGAGGCTCCCATGCAGGCAGTAGCATTCTAGAAGGGAGTGGAAAGCCAAAAGCATGAAAGCCTGAAATAGAAGGTGAGTTTCAGAAGTCGAGAAGCTCCAGAGAAGGGGAAGAGGCAGAGAGGGAAGGGTAACTAAGACACAGTCATAAGGGGCTTTCGGGCTTCCCTGGTGGCGCAGTGGTTGAGAGTCCGCCTGCCGATGCAGGGGACACGGGTTCGTGCCCCGGTCTGGGAGGATCCCACATGCCGTGGAGCGGCTGGGCCCGTGAGCTATGGCCGCTGAGCCTGCGCGTGCAGAGCCTGTGCTCCGCAACGGGAGAGGCCACAACAGTGAGAGGCCCGCGTACCGCAAAAAAATAAAATAAAAGATAAAAAAAAATAAGGGGCTTTGTACAGATTTTATCCTGTTGGAAATAAGGAGCCATTAACAACGTCAAGATGAAGAGTAACTGTTGAAAAATATGTAACTGGCTAATACAGTACTTAAGAAAAAGAAAACGTGTCAAACCAGATTCTGAGACTATCCTTGCCCTCTCTGTCAAAACAGAATGAAGAGATAAAATGGGAAGTGGATACGTCCCTACTCAGCAATCATCCTTTCCAAAGAAGACCAGAAGTTCTTTGAATGCGGAAAATAATGAGATTTTCTCTTTTCTATATAAAAGCAATACATGTTCATTGTGAAAAATCAAATTGCACAAATGTATATACAGGAAGTTAAAGTCCTGTTCATGTCTCCTAATGAATTTTAGTTGAGTTTTTTGTTTGTTGATTACTTGGGTTTTGTTATTTATAAACACTATAGGAAGAAACAGTCTCATGTGCATGCACGCTCTTATAAGTATTACCTTCTTATGTATAAGAAGTTGAGTTGGTGGATCAAAGTGGATACGTGCTACAAACTGATGTCTAATGCAAAATCGCTTTCCAAAAAGGATGCAGTAAGTTAGTTATCACCAACATACTAGGAGAGTGTCTGGTCCTCCATGTCTCTTCCAACACTGAGTAGTATCAGCTTTTTTTAATTCACAAAGACAAGTTCTCATTCTCTCATAAATGAGGCTAATCACTCAGACCAGAACCTTATTCAATAAACATCTATTGAATGACTGATACTTTTAAGTACCAAGAATTTTCAGTGTATATAGAGATGAATAAGTTATCCTCTCACCCTGGAAAACTCCCAGACTAGAAAGAGCAAATGTGGACAAGCAAATATCTTCAACGCATGGAGAAATATAGTAAGTAGCCTGATAACGTAAATGAAATTCTTCTGGCCATGGTACTCAGGGAAGACTTCGTGGACAAAGCAGCCTTTAATCTTTTTCCTAAAAGCTGGCCAAGATTTTTTTTTTAACAAAGTGAGTGCTCAGAATCTCCAGCTCTCACCTACTCTCCTTGCATATTTATTGGGTTTAAAAGGAGAGTTTTTTTCCAAAAAGAGTGATGTTTTCTACTTGAAGTATAACCCAAGCCAAAGAATTCTTTTTCAAGAAAGTTTGGTGAAGCTGCTAAGTATTATTACATCGATCCACACTGTTATCATCATCGTATTGGTCTATTCTGCAAAATCCACTTTTTCTAGTAAATTGCTTCATCTTCTGACCCTTCCCCAACTTAGTTCTTGATGTTGGGTTTGCCAAAGAAAACTTAATCTTGAACAAAGTATTAATTCTGGAAGAAATTATGTCTCTTCTAATGTACTTGGGCAATTATTTCCCATTAGCTTAACAAATGATTGTCTCAGCTAAGAAAATAGAGTAGCTTGAGAAATCACAGCCCAGAGCTATGCTGGCTTTATTTAATTTGCCGTGCAGAAGAATTAAACCACTGGCTTTAAATCAAACTTTCAAAAGGGAGTTAAGCTTCACAATCTACTTAACAATAGCTTCATAAGATAACGTAAGTACTTTTAAGCAAAGCAGGTGAATATAGTTCCATCAGCTAGCTCCCCTAAATTATAGAGAGGTATGTTTTTCTATGGTTCATCTGCGTGTGGCTTTCACGTCAATCCTCCAGCAAATAAACACACAAGTGCCCAGTGATTTGACAAAAACTAGCATCGTTTTCCACTCCTATTCATCTCATCTCCCAACTTTGCAATCTCCACTGTCTTAGTAGCATTTTCTTTCTCTAGTTACTGATTAAAATGCAGATATTTTTTCTCTCAAGTGACCACAATGCAAGGAGTAATGCCATAATAAGAAATCCAAAGGAATCCAGGAATGAATAAGGAAATCACCCACCAATCGAAGCAGCTCTGGACCACTGCCGGTCTTTCCACACTCCCAAATCTCACTCCTCAAATCAGACCAGGACCTTTGCTTTACTTCCTGCAGGAAGCTAATTTCCAAGAAAAAGAAAGAGGAAGAGAGTTACATGCCCAATGTCTGTTCCCAAACTCATCCATCAAATAATGAGGGGTGAAGAGAAGCCAGGAGGGGTATAGTAATTGATATCCCTTAATTTGGAAAGAAACATCCAGGAATAGAGGGAAAAAATGTTCCACACTGCCCAATACTTTTCTGAGTATTTATTTATATAGTCATTTTCCTCACCTTCACTGCCAAGCACACATATAACCATGTCTTGCCTTTGGACCTAGTGATCTCATCCACCCAAATCTAGACTTGACCAAGTTCATTTGCTGCAAATACATCAATAAACTACTGCAAACACTTAATAAAAATCAGATACTTTATTAAGTACTAATTCACTCATTAAATGTTCACCTAACACCTAGTAGTAGCAATAATAATATCAATAATAATACGTATCATTTATTTAGTATGTACTCCGTACTGACAATTGCTTTCCATGAATTATCTCATTTAATACTATCAATTACTATTTACAGTCAAGGAAACTTCTCTGATTCGAAAGCTCTTGGTCTTGTATTAGTTGGAACTACTTGGTTGCAAGAAGGAGAAAATGACTTTGAATGATTGAAGTAGAAAAGAAATTGTCACAAGGACATAGATCAGCTCACAGAATTGGAGTGAATACTACAGACTAGAAATAACAGGCATTTAGGTGGCTAGAACTGGTGGAATAATGGTGAGTGATAAATGGGTTTGGGGTGATCTTCTGGGGTGATGAAAAATCTTTGACACCAGACAGAGGTGGTGGTTTTACAACATTATGAGTGTACTAAGTGCCACTGACTTGTACGATTTAAAGTGGTTAATTCTATATTATGTAAATTTCACCTCAATACATTTTTTTTTAAAAAAAGAACGGATGGACATCTGTCTCTGTAGGATGCTGCCTCTGTGACCGATCACTGCCAACAAATTTCAGTTTTTTTTTTAATCTCTGAAATACAGGGAAAGAGTGTATGATTGACCTAATTTGGGTCATACACACACACCTTGGGCACCAATCCTGCTGGGTTATATCCAATTGGGGCAAGAGTTGTTCCCATATGGAAATATTAGGGTGCTGTTTAGAAAAGGAACAGCAGACACTGAGTGACAAAACAAAGGCAAAAAAATGGTTGGATTCCAACAACTCTTAGTCACTATGATATATTTCCTCCTTATTTCCCAGGAATTGTGCCAGGACCCAGAAATCATGAGTAAATAAAATGCAATCATTATATATATATTCTCAGTGATAGCAATGGATCTTGAAGCAAAATGAACCTACATAAAGGGCAAAGAAATCAAGTAATGTTGAAGTTGGGTAACAGCCTTGAAATTAAATGTAAGAGAAGGTTTCCTTGTTGCTAGTGAATGAACTATTTTAATCAAAATGATTAAATATTTGGGAAATTGTTTTTTCCTATAAAATTCAGAAATAAAATTCTAGAACTTCCCTAAGTGGAAGGACACGGAATGGCAGAAATGGTGGCATCTCAGTCAGGAAACTGAATTTGAAAGTAGTCTGATGGGGGATTAGGAACCAACATGGTGGAGTAGAAGGATATGCTCTCACTCCCTCTTGCGAGGACACCAGAATCACAACTAGCTGCTGGACAATCATCGACAGGACACTGGAACTCACCAAAAAAGATACCCCACATCCAAAGACAAAGGAGAAGCCACAATGAGACGGTAGGAGGAGCGCAATCACAGTAAAATCAAATCCCATAACTGCTGGGTGGGTGACTCACAGACTGGAGAACACTTATACCACAGAAGTCCACCCACTAGAGTGAAGGTTCTGAGCTCCACATCAGGTTCCCAACCTGGGGGTCCAGCAACAGGAGGAGGAATTCCTAGAGAATCAGACTTTGAAGCCTAGTGGGATTTGATTTCAGGACTTCGACAGGACTGGGGGAAACAGACTCCATTCTTGGAGGGCACACACAAAGTAGTGTGTGCATCGGGACACAGGGGAAGGAGCAGTGACCCCAGGAGAGACTGAACCAGACTTACCTGTTAGTGTTTGAGGGTCCCCTGCAGAGGCGGGCAGTGGGTGTGGCTCACAATGGGGACAAGGACACTGGCAGCAGCAGTTCGTGGAAGTACTCCTTGGTGTGAGCCCTCCCAGAGTCTGCCATTAGCCCCACCAAAGAGCCCAGGTAGGCTCCAGTTTTGGGTCGCCTCAGGCCAAACAACCAACAGGGAGGAAACCCAGCCCCACCCATCAGCAGTCAAGCGGATTAAACAACAAATGCTGAGAGGGTGTGGAGAAAAGGGAACCCTCTTGCACTGTTGGTGGGAATGTAAATTGATACAGCCACTATGGAGAACAGTATGGAGGTTCCTTAAAAAACTAAGAATAGAATTACCATATGATCCAGCACCCCCACTACTGGGCATATACCCAGAGAAAACCATAATTCAAAAAGACATATACACCCCAATATTCATTGCAGCACTATTTACAATAGCCAGGTCATTGAAGCAACTTAAATGCCCATCAACAGACGAATGGATAAAGAAGTTGTGGTACATATATACAATGGAATATTACTCAGCCATAAAAAGGAACGAAATTGGGTCATTTGTTGAGACGTGGATGGGTCTAGAGACTGTCATACAGAGTGAAGTAAATCAGAAAGAGAAAAACAAATATCATATGTTAACGCATATATGTGGAACCTAGAAAAATGGTAGAGATGAACCAGTTTGCAGGGCAGAAGTCGAGACACAGATGTAGAGAACAAACGTATGGGCACCAAGCGGGGAAAGCCATGGGGGGTTGGGAGGTGGTGGTGTGATGAATTGGGCGATTGGGATTGACATGTATACACTGATGTGTATAAAATTGATGACTAATAAGAACCTGCTGTATAAAAAATATTAAATTAAATATTAAAAAAAAAAGTCGCCTGATGGAGGAGGCCACATACTTAAAAACGACAAGTGAAGTGGTACAGTCCAAGCATGAAGCTGACCTGAGAGAAGGGTCAAAGGAGGGTATAACAACAGTATAATATCAAAGGGTTTCATCATCAGCTACCAAGGAAATGGAGACACAGTTGGATTCAGTCTAAGTACTAACTCAGAGCTAGGATTCATATACATAGAATTGGCCCTAAGGGCTAATGAGAAACACACCTCCGTATGTCTGGACAGGGATGCATGGGTTTCAGACTGTGGTTGGTCTTAGGCACACAGGTAGAATGAAGGAGATAATGACTCTTTTAGACATTCTGGGCAGAAATCTTCCATATCCAGAGACTAAAGAAACAGGAAAGACCACCAAGGTCCCAATTTTACAGAGTGCATATGAAACACAGCTGATGGATAGAGGGGACCACCCAGGGCCCATACCTCACTATTTGGAACTGAGAATTCTACTACACTCACCCTGGTAGCAGGGCCAACCTAAATGTTCCGTGGACTCCCTGTTCCTCAGTTACCCCGACTGTAAGGTGAGGAGGGCTGGGGAGTCTGAGAGGGTCCAATAAACAGAAGCCCTCTTTTGCACCCAGGTGCTGAGGAAATTGAGAAACAAAATTAAGTAGTAACAGGTGGGAGATCTTAAGGTTACCTTTATTATCTATAAAGGTTAACATGCGGAACCCAGTCTCTTGTGAGAATCAAATGGTCCAGGATTAGATAGACTTCCCTATTCCATCACAGGCAACATCAGAGGGCAAGTCGAGCAGGCCTCCTCTGCAGCAGAAGGGCTTACTCCTCGGGAACCATAGACTGAATGCCCGTTCTGAGCACCTCAATCCCATAGTAAGAGGGCATGGCTGAGTGAGCTACATGTCATGGGGGAATTTTTACCTTGCTGCAAAGGTAGCCTCCAAGTACATTATCAGGCAAGCTATCCCAGAAGAAACAGAATCGGAAGTCTTATGGATTATATTAAGATGGTAAATTACATAACGTATTGCACCAATTTTAAAACATACAGCAAGAAACAGAGGAAAGAGACCAGGTAAGATATGGTGCAGTCAGAAGGACCACACAGCTGAATCCTGGATTATGTACTGTTCATTTGTCCTATTTCTCTGTGCTGTATCTGCCTTCCCTAGCAGTGTGGTGACAAAGACCAGGGTTGAGATGGAACAAAGGCACCCAACAGGTGGATGGTGCCTTGAGCCAACACACACTTGCTCTAATGGAGAAATGCAGAGGCAAGTATACCTGCCCACAGTTCTAGCCATCAATGACCTGCTGAGTAGCCATGCTTTATTTCTGAATTTCTGCATCAGCATGTACTTGGGGCCAGGCTTGGTGTCACGAATGGGTGGCTAATTTGGGGATGATATTGTTGTCAATCTGGCTGTGGCATGATGTGTGCTTTATTAATATTTAATGTTTACTCCATTGCTCCATTCCTTTCCTTCTGTACGTAGCACTCTCATTTGTTTCATCCTTCTTTGTGTTCAACCCACATGTGTTCCATTTATTTTATCTGGTTTAAACATGCCATATAGGTTGGTAGCTTCACTATATGTACTTAACACAGCCTATGAGTTTCATCTATTCCCTTTGTTTTTCTTGTTTTCCGTATGAAAGAATGCAAAATTCTGAAATGTTACAGTAAACACATAATGAATTGCATAAACTGCAATTATTCTTCCAAATTTACTAATCAAATAAATGATCCTGGAATGAGTAAAGAGAATCCAGGGGTTATATTAATTGAGTTCCTCTGACATAAAGAGAAACATTGAGATGTTAGGAGAAGTGTTTCCCTGTAAAGATGGAGTTGGACTAGATGATCTCTAGATTCTCTTCGATGATTATACTGTATGTTCATATCATCCAGTTTGTACAGTGGAATAAAAATATGTCTCATAAATCTATTTAAGTGAAGCATTAGGAAATTATATAACTACTATTTATTCAGGTTTGTTCAATTTTCAAAAGAAGAAAAAAGATTAAGCAAAGGAATTCCGGAAGCCAAGGAATTCTGGAAGCCTAGGAATTCTGGAAGCCATAGACGCCGTTTCTATTTATCAACGTAAGGGGAAGGTGCCTTCTCCATAACTAAAACATTTCTGGAATCACATAATTATCCGTCAAATACCAGAAGGCACTCTAATGTCTCAGAAATACTTTAATTCTATAGTAAAAAAAATTAAATTGCCCTTTCAATGGTCCATGCACTAATTTTAAATAATTTCACTTGCTGGGGTTATGTTGTTGCCGTTTGTGATATTATTTTTAAAGTTTGATCAAATACTACAATAAGCATGTAATCATTAAACACCAAAGTGGGCTTCCTTGGTGGCGCGGTGGTTGAGAGTCCGCCTGCCGGTGCAGGGGACACGGGTTCGTGCCCCGGTCTGGGAGGATCCCGCATGCCGCGGAGTGGCTGGGCCCGTGGGCCATGGCCGCTGAGCCTGCGCGTCTGGAGCCTGTGCTCCGCAACGGGAGAGGCCACAACAGTGAGAGGCCCGCTTACCACAAAAAAAAAAAAAAAAAAAAACCAAAGTATTTAACGCTTTGTACTTTTTAAGTGTTTGTACTTCTAAATCTTTGCTTATTATTTAATTATACATGGATATAATTAAACAACAATTATTTAAATAGCTACAACTACACCACCACCAAACATACTCCTTGAAATTGTCACATGGAGTCCTAGACTTTATCTACTGATATAAACTTCTTATTTCCTTCTCATCTTGCCAAAAGATGGAAGAAAATGATAGCTTTTGAGAAAGGCACAAATTGAACTAGAAATTCTGGGCAGAACCATGGAACTTTATGTCTGTTTTTTTAAATCAGATTTCAGATAATTTTGCTCAGCACTTTCTGACATGTCAGCAAGATGCCTAAACTCCCCAAGGGACTCTGTAATGTCCCTTTCTTCCAACTTATGCCTTCCTTTTTCTTCCAACTTTTGCCTTCCTTTTTCTTCCTTCCCCAAATGTACTTGCCTCATATCTCACTCTATATAAGTGACTGTATAATGAGATATACTAATTTGGTTCTGAGGTTGAATGTAATTCAAGCCAAGGTGTTGAAACTGATGACAATTTAATGTTTCTTATCCCTCACTCCTGAAATGTTATTTTGACATTTCTCCTCAGGGAATGCGTGAAAAGAATGAATAATATCAAGAATAAAACATGCTAGAAAAGACAACACTGATTTTTTGTTTGTAAAATGGCTTTTGACACTACTTAAGTCAGAAATTGGAAGTAGACCCCTTGTTCTGCCTCTGAATAAGGACATTGGCTCAAGAGCACACACCTGCTCATCTGACAAGGGCTCTAATGTCCATCAGCTGTGCATTTGGTCTACTTGCTAGAAGCCAATTTTACTCAGGCTAAGTTTTGTGGCTTCTTAATGGGTTTTTGTTAATCTCACCCTCTTTATTTTCCTCAGATGGCTTTCCCAACCTGGGTCAGCCAGAAAGAGCCAAGACCAGACAATGGAGCAGAGACCCATGAAAATACCTATAAAACAACCTAGAACAGTCTAGTCTCTGTTTATATTTCTTTTTATAATGGGAATAATGATGCTTTTCATACTTCAATGCTGTTGTTATAGGGAGAAAAATAACAAAATTTTTTACTCCAAAATACCAAAGAACACATGCAAGAAATTATTCATTTTATTTTAAATTAAACTTGCTATTAACACTGCTAACAAGCAAAATATAGGGATAAAACCCTGAGTTTAAACTAAGCTTTAAAAAAAACTAAATTACTCTCAGTTTGAAGCCATCCTAGTGGAAAATAATTAGTCCCTTTTCTGGATTTATGCTTATTTGAGATTGTGCAATTATTTTGGCTTTGCTTTTACACACTCAGGCACTTGACAAAAATTTGTTTTTTTGTCTGAAAATCTGTTTGGGTTTTCCTTTAGGGAAGCTTTGTTTTAAAACACAAAATCCCTGACTTTGTCATATGGCTACTCAATAGGTTTATTCAGTTATATCTAACTTTCTGAAACCAAGTCTGTGTTTGTATATTCCATCTACAGCCCCAATAGTATGTACATTTACACTTAGCATCATACCCTAAACAGATGCCTAGGATTATAACCTGGATAGTTTCTGAGGATAACATTCAATCATTGTTCACTACCACTATTCAAAAATCACCAGGATGTTATCCAATAGGAATACTATAGGTCAAATATGAAGACCACTTTATTTATCCATGTATATACTTATTTTTAATGACATAAACACAGTAATCCTATAAGGGTAAATAGTGAATTTTTATCCTGGAATATCTGTCACTAAAATGTGGCTAAGATACCAGAAAAAAAAGTTCTACTTAAGACTTTGCATTGCTACAATACACCATTTTACAACTTTAAGTACTTCACACGGCTGCCGGTACTGCCTAGGGTAGAACAGAAAACCATTCCATTTTACTTCCAGCACAGAATGAGAGAGGAACAAATATGCAATATTCAATATGCTAAAGAGAGACAATGGACACAATATCAGAACAGAAATGTAACTTTCATTCTTATAAACCAGAAGTTCCAGAGCTAGTATAAGTGCTAAAAACTCTGAAATAGGAAATGAATAAATTCTATATGATTAACAACTGTTATAAACTCTGTTTCTCAAAATAATTGCTTACTTGTCTAATCGGCCATCTACCAACTGACAGCCTTCAAACTTTATCATGGCCTTGTGCCCCCATCTGTTCTCTCTCCTAACAAAATTCTTTTGGACTTTTCTTTCTACAAATTCTACTCAGACCATTTACCCTTATTCCTTAAGAGCTTCATTAGGTCAGACTTGCTACAGCACTTAATGTGAGATTGGTTTAGGGTGATTGCGATCTAGTCTTGCTGAAGAAAGCTGAAAACTCTTTGCTTAACAATTTCTGTCTTGTATGAGAACAGGGGTTTATTTTGGGGCAGGTTTGGCAAAATAAAGGACTATTGGACCTAGACAGGATGGCCAAGAAGGTCTCAGGAGCAGGCAAAATGAGGAAGTCCAACAGACAAGAAATCGGCATCTGAGACAGTCAGTGCTAGGTGGCAAACGGAGTCTTGGAAAAAGGCAGAAGGCAGCATGGAGAGACGGAAAGGCAATGGCAGGAAGACACAGAGACCCATCCCCAGAACTTAAGGTCCAGCATCTCCTGAGCAGGGTTCAGATTCCAATTCAAGAAGAAATAGGGGCTTCCCTGGTGGCACAGTGGTTGAGAGTCCACCTGCCGATGCAGGGGACACAGGTTCATGCCCCCGTCCGGGAGGATCCCACATGCCGCGGAGCGGCTGGGCCCGTGAGCCATGGCCACTGAGCCTGCGCGTCCGGAGCCTGTGCTCCACAACGGGAGAGGCCACAGCAGTGAGAGGCCCGCGTACCGGGGGAAAAAAAAAAAAGAAGAAATGGGGTACTGAGAATGAACTCAAGGAAAGGACCATCCTGTGAGGGTTAAGACAGGACACTGTCAATGGAAAAAGGTGGTTTTGTCACAAGATCAAGCTCTGTCACAGGATGTCACAGAAAATTGCATTTTCTGTTATCCAACTCAGAAAATGCGATTAGAAAAAAACCATTAACAGAGCCTTCACATTAACAATGTCTCTCAGAGTTCCTTGAGTACATTTATTAAATTGAATTTCCATTGCCAGGTTTTTTCCAGAGGCCGGGGCAAGGATCTATGACTCAAACCATGGATACAGAGAACTATATCCATTCTTACACTGGGGTGGCAAACGTATAGCACTGGGCTCTCTCTCACCCCTCCCAGCTATGGCACATTGCTACACCATCACTTCACAGTGGTCTTACCCTAGGAGCTCGGGAGGAGTAACAGACATTTCACAAAACAGTACTCTAGGAATTCACCGCCAATAGGTTGGCGTTGGCTCCAGATGAAACCTATATTCCCACACAGGGCTCCTTACCTGCAAAGCGTTGCCAGAAAATGCAGACCAGGAGTCCAAGGGGCTTTCCTCAAAGACTTCATCATTGTTACCTCTTACCGATGAGTGAAGGCATACTGGTTATCAGCCTGGTTCTAAATATTAGTGGAGCTTGCTTATTAATTTTTATTGCCTAATTCTAGGCTCATACCTTTAAAAAAATGTCTTTAGCATCTTATCTTCTCTGTCAGCATTATGAGTCAAAGCTCACGGTCACTTCCTTTATTCAATTGGGTAGGCATTATAAGTTGAGTGTGTCCCCCACCCCCCAAAAAATATGTTGAAGTCCTAACCCCCTGTACCTCAAAACGTGGCCGTCTTTGAAAATAAGGTTTTTACAGAGTCAATCAAATTAAAATGAAGTCACTAGGGTAACCCCTAATCCAATATGATCCGTGTCTTCATAAAAAGGGGAAATTTGGACATAGACATACACACACAAGGAAGCATACCATATGAAGATGCAGACAAAGATCAGGTGATACACCTACAAGCCTAGGAACATGGAAAATGACCGGCAAACAACAAGAAGCCAGGAGAGGAACACGAACAGATTTTTCCTCACAGCCCTGAGAAGGAACCAACCCTGAAAACACCTTGACCTTAAACTTCTAGACTCCAGAATTGTGAGATAATAGATTTCTGTTATTTTAAGTCACCCAGTTTGTAGTACTTCATTATGACGGCTCTAGAAAACGAACACAGGAGGAGACCAAGGTTTGTGAGTACTCCAGGCAGGAACTAACATTAAATCTTATTTTCTCCAAAGCACAAAAGGACATTTCCTTTCCAGCAATGTCACCAAACGATAAGGCATTCAGAGATGGTCACTTACCTGGCATGGTGACAAAGATAATTTCAAAATTCTTAACGTGTTTCTGTAGAACTGCTCTAGGAAACGTCCGAGTCCTGATCAACCTTAAGCCCAACAGAGCTTACACAGATTCTCCTTAACTAAGCTCCGTGGCGTCACGCTAAGCATCACTGGCATCACCTGGAGGGCTTGTTAAACTCTATCCCTGGGCCCCGCCCTCGAGTTTCTGACTCAGTAGGTCTGGGACTGGAATGTTTTACAAGTTCCAGATGATGAGAAGTTTCCTGGTCCTGGGCCCACACTTAGGGAACCCTAAGCTCTCTAAATTGCTGCGACCACTGTTAGAAAGACAATCTTCTTTTCCAGATGAAATGTTCTCCCTGGGATGTTTTTATCACATAATGAAGGCAGAGGAGGAAATTTAGGGGGAGCAACTTTTAACTTCTGTTTCCACATAGGATAAATAGCCGTCCCTAATTCACTATTAAAAGAGAGAGACAAACCTTAGTGCCAATACAACTGAGCAGTCATCTGGGCTACTGCTGGCCTCTTTCATGTCTTTGTGTGAACGTAAGATAGGAACACCCTCTTTCATGAGCAGTTTGGTCAAGGGCAGCCAGGACAGCCATTATCAGAGGGTGTAAGTTTGTAGCGTCCTGAGTGAGGTGTTGGGAAGACAAGGGGAGTATCCAGCATCCAGAATGAAGCCGATGAGCCAGGGTCAGTCTGAACGGACAGGTGGGGGTTAATAACCAGAGTCCTAGACCAAGCAGGCTCACCAGCTGGAGGCAGTCACACCCTAGCCTGGTGGTTAAGGGTTCTGAAGTCAGACAAACCTGAACTTGAATCCAGTGCGTGACCTCCGTTAACTAAGCCCTCAAGACTCAGTTTCCTCATCTTTAAAATGTAGACAATGTTATCTATATTAAAAGGATATTATGTGAACGGATAAAGAAGATGTGGCACATATATACAATGAAATATTACTTAGCCATAAAAAGAAATGAAATTGGGTCATTTGTAGAGACGTGGATGGACCTAGAGACTGTCCTACGGAGTGAAGTAAGTCAGAAAGAGAAAAACAAATATCGTATATTAACGCATATATGTGGAATCTAGAAAAATGGTACAGATGAACCAGTTTGCAGGGCAGAAATAGAGACACAGATGTAGAGAACAAATGTATGGACACCAAGGGGGGAAATTGGCGGGGGGTGGGTGGTGGGATGAATTGGGAGATTGGCATTGACATGTATACACTAATATGTATAAAATGGATGACTAATAAGAACCTGCTGTATAAAATAATAAATAAAATTAAATTTAAAAAAAGATATTATGAGTTAAATTCTATAATGTGTGTTATGGATCAGACTTGTCTGCATCCCCTCCCTGGCCTGGCTCCTGTCACCTCCTTCTCTCCTGCGCTACCTCACCCACTTCAGACACAGCCCAGAACCACAACTAGGATAATATCTAGCAGTATGGTAAAACCCCAAATGACTGATAATTAGCATCAGAGAAGTCCAGCAGAAGGTGCCACTTCTAAGAGGATATACTGTCCCACAAGAATGGTCCCGACCCTGTCTACCAGCTCAGTGGACACTATGGAAAGTTCACACCTTAGCCAAGACAGAAACTCATGCTGGCCTGTAGCTGCCATTAGAATTTCAAACTATTAATTGCAGATGAGTAGGTAAACTCTAACATACCTAGGGTAAGAAAAAAGGAATAGCTAGCAAGATGAAACAATTAAAAGGAAGTATTAAGGATAATTCAAAAGACCTGGGTTTTTTTTCATATTCTTGCTTTTAAATAAGCATTTTCTCTTGCATCCTTCATCCTGACTTAAATTGGCTGCAGATAAGGTAGGTAGGGACTTAAAATCAGGCAGGTAGTGAGGAGTTAAGAGCATGAAAAGGAAGGTGATGCTTCAAATGATTGTTCTTAGCTCTTTCTCCAATTAACTTGAAAAGCACAGGATAACCCATTTAGAGTAAATGAAGAGAATGGCTAGGGGAAAAATAACTTTGCTAAAGATATGGATCAGAAGTGTGGGAACTAAAATGTAAACCAGGTCTGTGTGACTCCTGTGGATGCTCCATTGCACCCATCCAAGAACACTGACTGGGTGAAGAGCCGGGATTCACCCAAGGGCCACCGAGAGCCATGACGATGCAAATCATGCAGAAGAGAAACTGACAGATGGGCCAGAGGCGAGGATGAAGATCGTCAGGCCTCCAGAGCAAAGTGACAACTCTAAGAGAACAAAAGACATTTATGAAAGTGTTATGATCCTAGAATGAAAGTGTACCACGGGATGCTGAGTATTTCACTATTCCCACAGGGCCTTATAATTTTAACACAAGCAACTTCACCCAGAGGGGATGTTTCCCAAGCGTTCCTGAAAGCCCTCCATTCTCATTTCTCTAAGTGGTAAGTCTTTTGAAAACAGAGTTCGTGTCCCCCTTTGTGTACTGTGGCCACCTTGTGGACAAACTGGCCCATTCTGTCCCCTTTATGAGGACGTTATTCCCTTGGCTGTAAGTGACCCATGGGCGATAGCCTGCTGTCCGCCTGGATGCACAGTTAAGCTGGTGTGGATGACACACAGTGTGAAGGACATCAACATGGTTTTGCTATTACTGCATAAATTTGGTGATGGTAGTATTTTGAGAGGCAAGATGGGTTTTAAGCATTGGATTTAAATCACATATACATACAACGTCCCAGTCTAATTCTGGAAATATTGCCAATCTAAAACAGGTCATTCTGGATAAAGGGTCTTTTATTCTAGATTTTGAATAATCATTTCTTGAAGTGATATCATTGGTAGCATTACTCTCTAGTGCCAGCATAGTATCCTATTAACAGCCTCTTTACACTGGGCTTGTGATGAGCCTTTCTCTCTACTGGTTCCCTAACATGCATCACCCAGCTTTTCTCTACTTTTCACTTTGGTATCATGAAAAGAATTCAACATTTGTACATAGGAGTGCAAGGTTTGATTTCCAGTTGTGTCATTTACTAACTCAGGCAAATTGCTTAACTTCTTTGCAAGATAGTATTAAAAATAACTATGACTATCTTTATTACTAAGTATTAGTGAGGATCTGAGATAATGTATACAAAATAGTAAAGCTCCATATTAATAACTTATGAGCTCTATTTCAATGTCTTTCCTAAGTACCAAAATCTCAATAAAACATTACTGAACGACATCAGTCCATATTTATCTCACACACGTCTCGTCTTATCTGATGAAATCTATTAATCATACTGGTTATTTTGTGTTAAAGCCACCTACTTTCTCATTGCCCCTCTGATCCTCTCTTATATGCATGTATATTAGAGGCTACCCGAGAAAAGGGTATCTAGACTCCCTTTATAACGACAGCAATTCTATATAAAGAGTAGACATTCAAATACTCATGGAACAGCAACAAAATATGAAATTCTACATTTGAATTTAATGGTAATAAAACAGAGATGCAGTAAATTCAAATAGAAAAAAGTGAAATAGATAAGGAACAAATATAAGACCATTTTCATGGCTGGTTTTGATGTTCCATCTGCTCTTTGTTGAAGTAACAAAGCAGTGCCAGAAAGACTTGAACAGATATGTACAAAACTGCTGGCACTTTCTTTCATAATAACTTTGAAATCATTCAAACAGGACACATAAATGTCATCAGTGGTGCAATGATATGATTTTTATCATAAGTATTGACTGGGAGAAAGTAAATGAAATATATTTTTAATTAAACAATTTTGCTATTAAAATGGGGGAATTTTACAGGAAGAGGATATTTTTTGAAACTGTTCCAGGATCCTCTAAGAGCTTCATCTGGAATTGAACTGATTCTTTCTGGGGCTTTCAACAGCTATGACTGTAAAAAAGTATTTCTACCTGTAGCCCTGAGCCTCAATGCAGGTGAAATAATGGTTCCTGCGTTTAAGGGCTGCCTTGTTCCCTCTTAAAACCACTCATGCCATAGCTCAGGGGAAATGGGACTTCCTGGAGTGTCTGGTGTCAGGAGCATCTTCTCTCCTGGCTACACCCTCCCCTCAGACTCCTAGAAAATTAGCCATTACCTTCATTTGTTACTTTACAGTGATCAACCTTCTGAGGACAGCTTTAATGAGCTCCCAACCTGAAACATTCAACATGGTCATGCTCCACTAGCATTTATAACAGCCAGACTGCAAGAGGTACAGCACTATTGGGAGAAATAATATAGCCCAAAGAGGAAGATTAATATTGTGTACTGAGAAAAATAAGTACTGTACCAAGAAAAATGAGTGAAACCATGGTAAAATAATGTTTCAATAAATTTGGCACTACATTTTCTATCCAGACCAAAAAAATGTTATATGAGTTTAAAAAATCAATTAAAGAACTCTGAATAAAATTGAAGTGCCATATCCAATCACTACTTAATTTTTCATTAGTTTCTTTTGCCTTATATTACTTTTAAAAATAATTAGTTTAGCATATTGAGTGAGAATCCTAGATTTCAATGTTTAAGAAACGCATTGGTGGGCTTCCCTGGTGGCACAGTGGTTAAGAATCCGCCTGTCAATGTAGGGGACATGGGTTCAAGCCCTGGTCTGGGAGCAACTAAGCCCGTGCGCCACAACTACTGAGCCTGTGCTCTAGAGCCCGTGATCCGCAACTACTGAGCCCGCGTGCCACAACTACTGAAGCCCGCGTGCCTAGAGCCCATGCTCTGCAACAAGAGAAGGCACCACAATGGGAAGCTCACACACTGCAACAAAGAGTAGCCCCCACTCACTGCAGCTAGAGAAAGCCTGCGTGCAGCAACGAAGACCCAATGCAGCCAAAAAAAAAAGGCATTGGCACCTCCTAGAGTAATGAAAATAAAAACAAAAATAAACAAATTGGACCTAATTCAACTTAAAATCTTCTGCACAGCATAGGAAACCATCAGCAAAACAAAAAGACAACCCACAGAAAGGGAGAAAATATTTGCAAATGATGTGACCGACAAGGGTTTAATCTCCAAAATATACAAACAGCTCATGTAGCTCTAGGTCAAAAAACAACAAACAAACAACCCAATAAGAAAATGCAAATACACTGATGAGACTTGGCAGACTGTTAATCATACATATCCTAGTATGCATTGATTTAACCAAGATGTTTTCCTTCTAACACCAACCTATAAGTCGGTGTTGAAGGGGGTGGTGATGCCCAGGTGATAGACCAAAAAGAAATATTTGAGATCCTTTGGTACTTAGGTAACAAGCAGTTTGATGTGGAAAAATGAATCTTGAGGTTGGAAAGGCTAGAGGGCAGCATGAGGTCACTGCACTTCTGGAAGGTCAGGGCGGGCACAGAGATGGTAGAAACAAACATGGAGTCAAAATTCCATACCAAGAAGGAAATATGTATTCCAGAAGCATCAAACATTAGTGTAGGTTCAGTCATTTTTACAAATATTTATTTCTTATATTTGTTAATAAATCCTTTGTTTTTTCATCATATATGCCTCATTGGAAATCTAACAATGTTAGATTAGAAAGTCGGTATAAGCTAAAACTTTGCAGAGGTGCAATAAAAGGAACCCAATTAGAAAGCCAGAGTTGCAGGGACTGTATTTTCCAAATCAAAAGTAGACAAATAAAATCTGATAGGTTTGTAACTAAGAGAACAATCGAGGAATCCAGCTCCTGGCTAAAATCCTGTTTTTTATTTGTTTTTTTTTTTTTGGCGTTACGCGGGCTTCTCACTGCTGTGGCCTCTCCCGTTGCGGAGCACAGGCTCCGGATGCGCACGCTCAGCGGCCATGGCGCACGGACCCAGCAGCTCCGCGGCATGTGGGATCTTCCCAGACCGGGGCACGAACCCGCGTCCCCTGCGTCGGCAGGCGGACTCTCAACCACTGCGCCACCAGGGAAGCCCCTAAAAACCTGTTTGATCTTTCAGGCCCGACCGCAAGCACTTACTAAGGCTTTACAGGCACATCTTCCCACTCCTCCCCTGCTACTAGGCTGATCCACCTGACTCTCCACTGTACTTGGGGGAAATGGAACAGGGGGACTTCTCTGGTTTAGCTTCTTGCTTATACTATTTGCAGTGAGTGATTAAAGCCTTGGCTGTTAATATCACTTTGGTTTCTTTTCTTAATCGCTACTCCAGCACCTGGGAGCTCAGCTTTCTCCAGCTCAGCTGAGCTCCTGACAGCAAGAGAGAAAATTTGAATTCATAACTGCCCATGAAAATCCAATCGCTCTTATTGCCCTGTCTAAGCTTTACAACACAATAACAATGCATGACTGGCTTGAGAGTGCTAAAATTCCCCCAAAGTTACTTTTTTCTCAGTAAGTCAGATATTTCATGAGTATCAACCTACACTCACAATCAGAAGCACATTTCTACACTTCTGTTATTAAACGGAACTTCTTTCATTGATTTTCTTCTCTGACCCAATGATAAATACCTTCTCATAGGTTTTAGCTGGGAGTATATTTCAGCCCTAAGTCAGGGCCTGTATGGAATGAAGGTTTTATATACTATGGGCCTGATACAAAGCTAAAAAGAGCTAAGACCCTTAAACTCATAGGATTGAACTTCGGCCTGGTTTGGCGGTTAAGAGTAAGGTGATTAGGAATACAGCGGGGGCATGCTGTAGTGTTGGATTATTTTTTTAACTTCATGCAGTCCCCACTGAACTCTCTTCTACCACCACCCCAAGCCTGCCTCCCTCCTGTGCCCCCCCCAAAACTTGCCCTGTTGAGCTCTAGGAATTCTGATTCTGCCAGCTTCCTTCTCCCCTGAATCTACTTCCTATACCAATATCATATTGACGGATGGAATATAGGGGGAGTAATGGTGTGTGACTTTCAAGGTAAGGTCATGAATGACATTGCAGCTTCCACCTTATTCTCTTCTGTCTGGGCCTTTAACTGCTATATCGTGCGGATGCTCAAGCATCCCTGTGGAGGGTCCATGAGGCAGGGAACTGAGGCCTCCTAAAACAAGCCAGAAAGCAACTGAGGGCTCCTGTCCAGAGACCTGGGGGTGAGCTGTCTTGGCAATCCCCCAGGCCTAGCCAAAGCTTCAGATGACTGCCTGTTGCCTGAAACTTAGTGAAAATTTTCAAGACAGAATCACCCAGCTAAGCCACACCCAAATTCCTGAAGCCCATGAACTGTGTGAGATAATAAATATTTATTATTCTTTTAAGTTGCTAAACTTTGGGGAAAATCTGTTAAGCAGCAACATACTTCTATATACCCATGTATAAAATAATATGTTTCTCTTAGTCTGAATCCTAAACTCTGATGATTAATTAATATCATTCCTTTCAATAAACCATTTAACTCAGCCCCAGCGATATCTTTATGAGCCACTTCATTAGGGGGTATTCGCTTATTGCAGAAGCCTACTGTGATTTGAACAAAATCAGAGGTAATTTTATAATCCCACGCCTTTAGTTCTTCTAAAGTTTTGTTTTTACATCAGTTGTATTTTTATAGCTTTCCTGAAAAATTATAACTAATAATTTGCTACTTTCATGAGAAATGTTCATTGCATCCAGAATTTCACACCTTTAAATATTGACCTCTATTTGTATTTTTCATGATATAATTAGTGCATTGTCATTGCATCCTTGTACATTTTTTCTAAAGTTGACATTTTTCAAATAAGCAGCTATTAGCAAAATGAATTTTTTTCTCACATTGTTTTTAACAATTTATTCTTACTTTTTGGGAACAAAGAGGTAAATGAATTGACTTTTATGCTTTAAATAAATTCTTTGTGCCATAAGATCTTTTTGATATCTCTAATGTCAATTCCACCTTCCTGTAACACTGTGATTTTCTTTCAAATTCTAATATGTAACCCAAGCCTGCTTTTTGCCAAAAGCTAAAACCTGTCAACAGCAACAATAATAATAACTAACATTTTTTGGGCCTGCCTAAGTGCCAGGCACTGTGCTGTGCGCTTCTGATCTTCTATTTCATTTACTCTTCACAACAATCCTGTGAGATAGGTACTGTATTAGCATTCCCATTTAGAAGCACAAGAAAGAGTGTTTTAAGAAGGGAAGGGTCAGGAGCTCTCTTCCCCAGGGAACCAGGAATTAAACCCAGATGATCTCACCCCAGAGCATGGGCTCCTAAACACTCCAATACCAGGGCTGGTCTTGACTTCAGTGTGGGGGTCAGTGTGTTATGGACTGAACTGTCTCCCCCCTGAAATTTGTGTATTGACGCACTAACCTGTCATGTTACTGTGTTTGGAGACAGCGTCTTTAGGGAGGTCATTAAGGTTAAAAAAGGTCATAAGAGTGGGGCCCTAATCCAATAGGACTGGTGTCCTTATAAGAAGAGGAGGACACTCCAGAGCTTTCTCCCACTCCGTATGCAGGGAGACGAGAGGCCATGTGAGGACCCCACAAGAAGGCAGCAGTCTACAAGCCAGGAATAAAGCCCTCACCAGCAACAACCTCCAGACTGTGAGAAACTAAATGTCTTGTTGTTTAAGCTACCCAGCCTGTGGGATTTTGTTACCGGAGCCCAAGCAGACTAATACACAGGGTTTGCTCTCTCACCACATCCTTCAGACACTCTTAGATGAACCTTGACTAGTAAACCACAGTCTATTAATGCTGTTACATATCTTACATAAAATTAATTATAATCAATTGCCTATGCAATGTTCTTTCAGACTTCCTTATTCTCCAGTGCATTAAAATTCACTACTCTCTTATACTAATATTAGGTTTAACACTGTAATTACCTAGCACGTATTAGTGCTATTAATCATGTCATCCATATCATAAAAACGAAAATGTCAAACACAGTCTTCCTTCTTAGCTATAGAAAGTGAACAGTTAAATATGACATCAAGCTTTACAGCATGGGAATTTTAATGTCCCTAATGCTTATTTAATTTTGAAATTAATTGGTTATGCCTCAGAGAAAACATCTAAATATCCAGGTCGCTGTTTTTTAGAGTTCTGCCTATTTGTGTGATTGGGGCTTGCTCCTGCTGGATCTGGGCACTGCAGAGTTCTCATCACTGTCTTCCTCACAAGGTCTTGGCCAGAATCCTCTATCCTAAACTGTTCAATATCCTTCTGGTCTCAAAATACCTATTCTGTCTTGCCTCTGTCAAGGTTTTTCTCATAGTCGGGATAGCACAATCAGTTAACAAATGGTAATGGTCCTGGGTTTTAGAGTCAGCCAACCTGAATTTTAGTGATTTCTGCAACATTTAGTAGAGCCAGTGAAGGTTGGTCAAGTTGCTTAAATTCATGCACCTCAGTTCCTCATTTGTGTAATGTGCTAATAACTCCTCAGTTTTTACAAGGAATAAATGAAATGAAGAGCACTTAGCTAGGTGCCTGAAACATAGCCAATATTGAACCAACCATAGTTACTGTTATTAGTTGCTGATTAGTCTGTTTTATTCTTTGTGAATGGATGCTGCTGGATCTAATTTTATGATTGTAAGTTACATATTTTAAGAGAGAAACTCTGGCTGAAATGATGGAAACTAAAGAAATGATCGAGATTGAGAATTTGAGGAGCTGGATGAGCCTGAAAATAGGATAAATGTGTGGAAGCAAGTAGGCTTTTTTTTCCTGCTCAAATTACACTAGAAAACAAGAATTTAGATGTATCTAACATTTAGATGTATCTCTTCAAGATGGTAATTTCATTTCCTTTGCATATATAACTAGAAGTGGAATTGTTGGATCATACAGTAGTTCTATTTCATAATCTCTTGAGGAATCTCCATATTGTTTTCCATAGTGGCTGCACCAATTTACCCTCCCACCAACAATGCACAAGTGTTCCCTTTTCTCCACATCCTTGCCAGTATGTGCTACCTCTCATCTTTTTGATAATTCTATCAGGTGTGAGGTGATATCCCTGTGGCTTTGATTTACATTTCCCTGATGATTAGTGATGTTGAGCACAATTTTATGTACTTGTTGGCCATTTGTATATCTTTATAAAAATGTCTATTCAGTTCCTTTGCCCATTTTTAATTGGATTATTTGCTTTTCCTATTCAGTTATATGCATTCATTATATATTTAGGTTATTAACCTTATACCAGATATATCATCTGTAAATATTTTCTCCTTGTCCTTAGGTTGCTTCTTCATTTTGTTGGTTATTTCTTTTGCTGTGCAGAAGCCTTTTATTTTGATATAGTCCCACTTACTGATTTTTGCTTTTGTTGCTTGTGCTTTTGGTGTCATATCCGAAAAATCATTGCCAAGATCAATGTCAAAGAGCTTTTTCTGTTTTCTTTTAGGAGATTTATGGCTTCAGGTCTTACATTTAAGTCCTTAATCCATTTTGAGTTAATTTTTGTGAGTGATGTCTTTAAATATTCTTCATTATTTTTTACTGGTCTTATCATGGTAACCACTGAAGAAAATGGAGATGTTTAATTTGGAGAAGACTATGTATATAATTGGACCAAAATTGGACCAAATTAAATGTAAGGGAGAAGAATTAGTCAGTAAAAATTATAGAAAAACAGATTTAATTAAATATAAGAGACTTCAAGTAGAAGAAAATTGTATAAATAAACTCATTATCAAATAAAAACTACAAATTAGATAACTGCAATCTTTGAGAGGTCATCTAGTTACCAAGGTTTGAGGAATAGAGTGAATCCCTTCTATGTAGAGGTGCATTATACCAAAAGATTTGAAAGTCTTTCAAGAGATGTTTAGGGGGGACTGCACGGGGGGTAGAACATCAGATATTCTCTTCCTGCTCTGATTCTCTAATTCTTAATCAAAAGCACACTGAAGGGCGCAGTTACTGAATCCATAAAATACAGAAGGCATGATTGCTGCCCACAGAAGTCCAACGTAGGATAAACAGCAGATAAAGAAAACCATTTACTAACAGTACGACTAAGAGACCATAGAATCTAAAATACTACCTCTCAGAAACATTTCTCAAAATCTGTGATCTCCATGCAAAAAAAATTCTAAATAAAAGGATTTGGAATAATTTATGCTTGTAAACCTAGAAAATGTTATTTGTAAATTAGTGAATCCAGTTCAGACTCTGTAGTTCATCACAAAGAAAAATTATGTTTTAACCCAAGTAGATCTTGAGAATTTATTTGAAATTGTTTTTCTTTTATAAACAAGGCAAATTTTAAGTATGATCTTGGAAATTGAAAATGCTAAAATTAATCAACAGTGGTTACCAATTCCTATATTAACCACCTGTTAATAAGAGTTACAAATCATTGCATTTGTGTGCTAAGCTTGTGCCAAACATACATTATATTTAATTCATTAAGAAACTTGTATAGTAATTATTAGTTTCCTATTTGTAGGTGAGGAACCAAAGGTTTAGGAAGACTATTTGACTTGCTAGCAGCCACACAGATAATAACCAGTGTTAATTAATTGGTATTGTTATTTACATAAAAATGTATACAGACATATGTTAGTAACTGATATCAATGTAATAAGGGCTTGAAATTTTATTTTAATAAAAAATGATTAATGTGTCATAGAAGCAAAAACAATAACCTGTTTCATCTGCTACTTTTCTTTTTGCAACATTAACTTGTACTCTGTTGAATCAACAAAATATGTTAAAGTCCACTTTTATGTTAGTTTCACCAGTTAGAGCAACTTTAAATCCTGCTGGAAACAATATCTGCCCATTTGAATACACATGGCAATGTGGATGCACCACATATGGTAGAAAATAGAGTTATTTCAAATGCGGTGTTATGTAAAGGATATAAGGAAATTAAAATTGATTGGTTCTAAAATGAAATTTTATTGTTTTATTTACTCTGTGGGATGAAAATCAAGGTCTGTCAAGTGTATTTTAAGCTCTTATTTTAGGAAAATATGAAATTACGTAAGTGAGATTTTACCAGCAAGATTTTTTGGCTTTGCTATTTCTAAAAATCTATTCTCCCTATGTTAGAGAAAATCTTTAAAACGTGTCCTATCGTGTCACTTCCCCCTCAGGATCAAATGCAAAACCCTGACAAATGGTCCTGTATCACCTCCCACACTGTCCCCACGAATGCCACTCAGTCCATCCCCATTCACTCTCCTCCATACACACACTGGCCATCTTGCTGTTTCTCCAATACACCAGGCATATGCACACCTGAGGACCTTTCCACTTGCAATTTCTTTTCCTTGGAAATCTCTCCCCCAAGATACCCACATGGCTTGCTCTCTCAATTCCCACAAGAATCTGTCACTTTTAAGAGGAAGGCCTCCCTGGCCACCCTGTGCATAGCAGCAGCCTTCCGCCATGGTATTCTCTGCTCTACTTACCTGGATTTACTTACTGCCACCTAGCACATCACTATTGCTTTGTTTATTATCTGTCTCCTCAACTACAAAGTAAAATTATGGGAGCAGGGACTTTTGCCATATCCCAAGTCCTCATTAAAAAAAAGAGGAAATTTGGGCACAGACATTGCTACGGTCTGAATGTTTGTGTCCCCCTAAAATTTATATGTTGAAATCTTAACCTTCAAGGTGATGGTATTAGCAGGTGGAGGTCACTGGGAGGTCATTGCTCTCATGAATGGGATTACTGCCTTTATAAGAGACCTCACAGAGCTACCCTGCCCCTCTCACCATGTGAGGACACAATGAGAAGTCAGCAATCTGCAACCTAGGAGAGGTCTTCACCCAAACCCGACCAGGCTGACACCCTGATCTTAGACTTCCAGACTCCAGAACTGTGAGAAATAAATTTCTGTTTTTTATAGGCTGCCCGTAAACAACCTACAAACCTTAGAACAGTGGTTCCTAAACTTGTCTGTGCTTTGAAACCACCTGGAGGGTTTAAAAAATTACTGAGGCTAGTACTCTGTCTCCAGGCATTGTGATTTAGTTGGTCTAGGCTGTGGCCTGGACTCTGGGATCTTAAAAATATCCTCAGGTAATTCTAATGTGCAGACAAGTCGAGACCACTGACTTCGTGGCATTTTGTTACAGCAGTATAAATAGACTAAGGCAGACAAGCACACTGGGAGAACGCCATGTGGAGATGAAGTCGGGTGATACTTCTACGTGCCAAACAATTCTAATATTGCCAGCAACCACCAGTCACTGGGGGGAGGCATGGAATAGATTCTTCCTCACAGCCCTCGGAAGGAACCAATCCTGCCAACATCTTGGTCTTAGATTTCTAGCCTTCAGAATTGTGAATCAATAAATTTCTATTGTTTGAGCCACTAAATTTGTGCTACTTTCTTACAATAATCCTAACAAACTAATACACACTGTGGGCTCAGTTCTCTAACTAGTCTAAGAAGAATTACTGATCTTCAAGTTTTCAGCTTTTCTTTGTCATAAGGACAAGAGGGACAACCCCCAAGCTCTTTACACGTCAGACTGGAAACCAAGAGTCCCCAGTGCCTTGGATTTTTTAACCTTAAAATGATTTTTTTAAACACTTAAGGTTTATAAAAACCAATAATAAAAGAATGTTAAGTTCTATATCATCGAAAATTAAAGAGGAAAGTTTCTCAAATGTGAGACCTGAAAAATAAAGGAGAGAATTGAGAAACAGAAGAACACAAAAAAGAATGGGAAAGATAAATACAGCAAAGACAAAAGACAAACCCAGATATGTAAAAAAGCCAGATACACAAAATGGAAAAGGAAAATACACATCCCCACACCCCCCAAAACACACAGTCCTATTTAAAGACATAATAAAGACATATACCTACTAGGTATAAAATAAGTTACAAGGATATAATGTATAGCACAGGGAATATAGTCAATATTTTATAATAACTTTGTATGGAGTATATTCTATAAAAATATCAAATTACTATATTGTATACCTGAATCTAATTTAATATTGTAAGTCAACTATACTTCAATTAAAAAAAGACAAATATAAATCATATAGAGTAACAGAACTCCATTTTTGTAGCATTTACATTTTTTCATTGTTTGTAAATTCATAAAAAATTTTATATTATAGTGCATTTTTGCAACTAAAATGAATAATTGGGTCATTACTCCTAAGTCAGTGGTCTCAACTTGTCTACACATTAAAATTACCTGAGGATATTTATAAAATTCCGAAGTCCAGGCCACAACCTGGACCAACTAAATCACAATGCCTGGGGAGAGAGCACTGGCATCAGTAGTTTTTTAAACCCTCCAGGTGATTCCAAAGCACAGACAAGTTTAGGAACCACTGTTCTAAGAAAATACGCCATTGCATTGGTGAAACGTAATGGAGGACCAGATGTTCCTTGGCCAAACGTTAAACTTCCTACGTCAGTAAATATGATCATCCTTCAGCTCCTACATTTCAGAAAATGTCTCCATATGACTGAGTTTTAATTAATTAATTAATGCAAGCCCAGACAGGGCAGGAGGCCTAAGAAGAAGCAGGGTCTGAAATTACTTTTTTTTAAAGAGACGTCAACGGTTTATTGGATAGGGGATCTTACAGGTCCGCAGCAAAACGTCCTGGAGCAACACCCCACCTTGTACAGCTGATGGCAGGCAGGTAGGCAGGACAAAGCAGCAATCTTCACTCCTCATGGGAGAAGGAGGCTACCATTTACCGGGGAATTGACGTCAGGTTGGCTCATCAGTTACCAGGGAAAACAGGTGCTAAGAAAGAGAGTTTGGAGGAGGTGTTACAGAGAAAGTTATTCCAGAAGCCAAAACAAGGTCTATGTCCACAAAGTAACTGGAGGAAAAAACCAAAATCTTTTTTTTTTTTACATCTTTATTGGAGTATAATTGCTTTACAATGGTGTGTTAGTTTCTGCTTTACAACAAAGTGAATCAGCCATACATATATATATATCCCCATATCTCTTCCCTCTTGCGTCTCCCTCCCTCCCACCCTCCCTATCCCACCCCTCTGGTGGTCACAAAGCACCGAGCTGATCTCCCTGTGTTATGCAGCTGCTTCCCATTAGCGATCTATTTTACATTTGGTAGTGTATATATGTCCACGCCACTCTCTCACTTTGTCCCAGCTTCCCCTTCCCCCTCTGGGACCACAAGTTCATTCTCTGCATCTGTGTCTTTATTCCTGTCCTGCCACTAGGTTCATCAGTACCGTTTTTTTTAGAAACCATATATGTGTATTAAAACCATAATTCAAAAAGATACATTTACCACAATGTTCATTGCAGCACTATTTGCAGTAACCAGGACATGGAAGCAACCTAAGTGTCCATCAACAGATGAATAGATAAAGAAGATGTGGCACATATATACAATGGAATATTACTCGGCCATAAAAAAGAACAAAACTGAGTTACCTGTAGTGAGGTGGATGGACCTAGAGTCTGTCATACAGAGTGAAGTAAGTCAGAGAGAGAAAAGCACCATGTTCCTTACTGGGACCTCCTGTTGTAGGACAACTCAGGCATGCAGGTCTGGCCAAGGCAGGTGGTTTCGGTCAACAGTTCCCTAACACCTATAAGGTGAAAGCTTAGAACCCATCTTCAACCCAATATGATCTCCTGGGGAGGAAAAGATCTCATTAGAGCTAAATTATCAAAGGGCAAAGGAGAAGGTTGTAGTGGCAAGCTGATTTATTCTCTCCCTGTTGAAAATGTGCCTTCCACTTTCTCAACATGTGATACAATTACAGTACTGTAATGTCAGAGAAAATAATAATGGTGAGGATATTGTAAAATTCTATTTTTTTAGTCTATGTAAGCCTTGAAAACTTATATTTTAGAGACAGACTTGACAGAGTATATTGCACAGTGATACAATTACTGACAAAGAGCTCTGGGCTTTGGTCAAAGTCACATTACTGATTTTATTTTTTCTTTACTCCTAAGCAGTTGGAAGTTTTTAAGCTGGAGAAGAGCATGTCTTCATTTATAATTTAGCACAGAATGCTGATGGCTGTGTGGAAGAGGCTGTGTGGGTTGGAAGAGCTGATTCTAATAAACTCATTAGGAGGCTGTTGCACTGACACAGTCAAGATGTAATTTGCATCTAGACTTCAGCAGGAAATTCTAGAATGGAGAGAAGACATGGGGGGACATTTGGGAAATAGAATCTAGAAGCAAAAGAATGTATTTTAAAAATCTAATATTAAACAATTCCTTTCTCTCTTAAATTAATTCTACGGTAGGACGTTGGAGTCTGCATTACAGTGGTGGCCGTCTTATTCCAAATCTTCTCAAACATCACCTACTCCCCCGCCCCCGAATAAAAAATCAACAAAGAGCACAAATATAACCACATCTGACAAACATCTTTAACATTATTTGGAGGCAGAAAATACCACAACCTTTAAATTTCTTATAAATCGAGAAATAAACATCAGCTTTGATCATAAGCAGGCATAAGAAAGAAAACTCTCATAAGAAGCACAGATAAATTATGTACAAAAGGGAAAGTTTAAGAATAAATGCCCAAGTATTTAATGCAGTTCTAGATCTTTAGTTTAAATAGTAGTTTAAATCATTGGCTACAGGGAAGGAGCTTGAAAATAAGTAGGCCTGGAAGTTGCAGCCTTGAAAAACATTGTTTTGGGGGGAGAATCATAAAAATAAAGAGAAGATATGGCTGCAAAAGTAAAGAAGGAAATATGGGAATCATTAAGGATCTTGCAGAAATAAATGAGTAACATGACATGCCAACTCTTTCCCCTCCTATAACCACTGCCACTACCATCATTTATTCAAGAAACTGAATTTCATTTAACTGAGTGAAGAGAGTTCTCTTGAACTTGGGACTGTGTCCTACAAAGGCCTAGACATAGGGAAAAATAAATCAATTTGATTCAAAAGAAGAAGAAAACCAAAAGTGTGAATCATAATATTTCAACTGATGAAAAATTTCCCCAAAAAGCAATCATGAAACAGAGGAAAAATATAATGCAACATTGAATTAAATATCCTCATATAGAAATTTGGGGATAGGAAAGATATCTTAAATCACTAATTCAAAAACTAAAATCATAAAAAAAACCAAGAACAGGGAGGAAGGTAATGAGAGCTGTTTGAACAAAGGAAAAACATTCTATCAGAAATAACGACTAAACACAAAGTACTTACAAAGTGCTCAGTGTAGAATCCATTCAAGTAACAATAAGGGACCCTGAAGAAAAGAAGGAAAACATGGAGAGAATTAACATAACACAAAGAACAGGTGAAAAGTATCAGAGAGCAAGTGGCTGTAATGGAAGAAGGCAAGTAAGATCCAATAATTCGTGTAAATAGAATCCCTGAATTAAAAACACAAAACAATGAGATAGAATTAACATTTAAAACTATTTGTTAATCCAGGAACACTTTCTGGAGATAAAAGACCTGAATCTTTTTAGATTGGCCTCATCAGTTACCTGGAAAAATTGATTCAGAACAATCAACCAGAAGGTATACCCTAGGGATACCATTAGACTTTAAAAATAAAGAAAAATAATCCTTAGCATTTTCAAACTAAAAGACCAATTAATTTAAAGGGCAGGAGAATTACCCTGACTGTATCTTCTCAAAACTAACATTCAAAGCAATGCAAGAATGGAGCAGAATTTTCAAGAAACTTAAGGAAAGAAAGTGCTAATTGAGGATTTTATATCAAATAAATTCTATGTCTTCTTTCTGCGGGGGGAATTAAATTGTATTCTTTGTTCCTGAATCCTACCAAATTCTCAAGATGGTATTCAACATCTGTATGTTCTCTTTTGTTTCTATTTGTCCCAATCTACATATGTCCACTGTGTGTGGTAGGCATATGTAGTGAAGGGTATCATGAAACAGAAAAATACATTCCGGATTTATATGCTATTACTATGAGCACACAATTTAATCTACATATTGAATAATTAGATATTTTGATAAGATTATATATCTGTAAAATTAGAACTACTCATAAAATGTTTTCAATTTTGAAAGTTTTAACCCTTTGTAAATTGAAATACTACACTAACTCAAAGATAAAATATTCAAAGAGCTTTTGAAAAGACATCCTTGATTCTTATGTGAAAAGAAGTAATCAAGGCAAATTTAAACATGAAATCTTTATCTACAGAAAATGTCCATTCTTATTCCTTCAATAACAGACATAAATTTCATTCTTAGTAAGTTCTGAAGATCCCTTTAGTTACTATTCTGTTAACAAAGAGAAAAAGAACAAACCTCAGTTTATGATGCACCTTTGATACCTGCTTTCTAAGTTATGACAGTCAGGAGAATACTAATATAATGCAGTTTCTCATGGAGCCTATTTTTATATTCTGAGCATTCTTCCAATTATTATTTTAACCAAACTGTTTAACAGAGTTCATCAGACTAGTGTGACTGGGGTAAATCTTGAAGTATTGGTGATTCTTATCAGTCCCCAGTTTAGGGAGAAAATTTTCCTTAATAAACAGTTATATAAAATTTACATCTCTAAGTAAATTACAAATGTTAACTGATTTAAAGCTTACAAAGAATTCTATATTAGACACTATTATTTTACCCCCATTTTACACATGAAGCACAAGGTAACACGGCTAGTACATGGTGGAAATGGGATTTGAACACAGTCATTCTGGCTCTAAAATCTGTGCTTCTGAAATGAAATAAATCAAAAGGTAGACTCACAGTTTGTGTTTTCATGAATAATTCTTTAGAAGACTGCTACGGACTGAATGTTTTTGTCTCCCCAAAATTCAAATGTTGAAATCTAATTCCCAGTGTGATGGAAGTCGGAAGTGGGTCCTTTGGGAGGTGATTAGGTCATAAATGGGATGAAGTAAAAGCGATCCCAGAGAGCTCCCTTGCTCCTTCTGCCGTGAGGATACAGCAAAGGCTGTACTGGGAAACAGGTTCTTACCAGACACTGAATCTACTGGCACCTTGATCTTGGACTTCCCAGCCTCCAGAACTGTGAGAAATGAATTTCTGTTGTAAACTACTTATTCTATGGTATTTTGTTATGGTAGCCCAAATGGATTAAGACAAATGCCTTATAAAAGCCCCATAATTTTTTTCTTATACATAATGCGTAATAGACAAGATAAGTAAAATATAAAATTCCAATACTCAGATGACTTGAAAATTCACAGGTGACAAAACACAAATCACTGGTTGTTCTGTGATGTATAAAATTAGCAACAGGAGGCAGGTAGAAGTGACCGCCTGGAGTCATATTTGAAATTTTAAGCAAGAATGAATACCAGAGGTAGGAGATAGGAATTATTGTTCCGTTAAAGAGTAGTCTCTTTCTGTTAATAAAGAGACATGTGATGTTAAAATAATAAAATTTATCAAGACTAACACTAAGACAAACCAGATGAAGAGGAATTCTGGATTTGTTAAAAATTTCTAACCTCTCGCTCTGTGCATCCATTCTCCTCCTGAGTTCTTTGATCATCTTTACGATCATTACTTTCTCAGGTAGATTGCCTATCTCCACTTCACTTAGTTCTTCTTCTGGGGCTTTACCTTGTTCCTTTGTCTGAAACATATTCTTGTGCCGCCTTATTTTGTCTAAGTCGCGCTTTGTATTTTTATGTCTGTGGTAGGTTAGTTACATTTCTGGAACTTGGAAAAGTAGCACTCCATAGGAGGCTCCTATGCATCCCAGCAGTGCACTCCCCTCTCGACATCCAGACTCTATGCTCTAGGGGTCCCCCCTAAGAGGGCTGCATGGCTCCTTCTGTTGTGGTGGGCTGGGCTGACTATGTGGGTGGTCTGGTAAGCTTGGTTGGCCCCTAGTCTGGTGGGTTGCCAGGCCCTGCCTTGTGCGATGCTGCCGGCTGCTGTTTAGCGGGACTTGGTCATGAGGTGGCTGGTTGCAGAATCCCCGGGGCCCAGGGGCTGGAGCTTGCTCACTGGTCGGCGGAGTCAGTGTCCTGAAGACTGTGTTGCCCACCCACTGGCAGAAGCCAGATCCTGGGATTAGTGCTGCACTACAGGCAGGCGGGGCGGGGTCCTGGAGTCTGTTCAGCGCCCAGGGATCCCGGAGCTTGTTTCAGATTGCTGGTGGGTGGGCTGATTCTTCATACCTTTGGGTATAAGGTCCGGCATGTCCTGACAGTGGCATTGGCCTGCTAGTGGGCAGGGCCCGGGCCCAGCTAGTCCCAGGGCAGGATCTGGTGTCTGCCCCCTGGTATGTGAGGCTCCTCTGCAGGCTTGCGCAGTCTTCCTGGAGGGAGGGGCCGGTGCCCTTCCACTGGTGGGCGGAGCTGGGTCTTGGCTGGGCCATGTCTAGGGGCGTGTCCGAGGTGGCTGCCGCGCTCTCTATGCTATAGACAGCCTGTCTGCTGATGGGTGGGGCTATGTCCCGTCCAGTTAGCTGTTTGGCTTGAGGCGCCGCAGCGCTGGAGCCTATAGGCTGTTGGGCGGGGCCAGGTCTTGACGCTCAGGAGGCAATAGGTCAAAAGGCCAGGAGAGTTCACGGGGCTATTCCCCAATATGTCCGCCACCAGTGCCTACGTTCCTCACCAGCTGCAGTTGCTACCCACGGCCCCGCCGCCCCCACCTCCCGCCGTCCCCTTCCTGCCACCCCAGGAGACTCTCTGAGACCAGCAGGTAGGTCTGGCCTGGCTCCTACCAAATCACTGCGTTTGCCTTTGGCCCGGCGGGTGTGAGATTCTGTGTGCGTCTTTAAGAGTAAAGCCTCTATTTCCCCCAGTCCTGTGGGGCTCCTGCAATTAAGCCCCGCTGGCCTTCAAAGCTAAATGCTCTTGGGACGTGTCTTCCAGGTGCCGGAACCCCAGGCTGGGGTGCCTAATGTGGGGCTTGGAACTCTCACTCCTGTGGGAGAATCTCTGCAATGTAATTCTCCGGTTTGTGGGTCGCCTACCGCAGGGGCATGGGATTTAATTTTATGGCAAGTGCGCCCCGCCTACCCGTCTCGTAGTCCTTTTTTTATGTCTTCAGCTGTAGAAGATCTTTTCTGTTTTTTTTCCTTCAACGGTCGTTCTGCAGATGGTGGTGATTTTGGTGTGCTCATGAGAGGAGGTGAGCTCAGGTGCTTGTAATCTGCCATCTTGGCCGCTTTCCTACTAATTCAAGGAATTCAGTATCTGGATGAGGTGCTCAGAGTTAGTCTGAGATGGATTCCACTGGAGCATGAATCTAGGTAGGGTTTTTACTATTATATTCTTTCTCTTTGAAGCTACACCAGATTTCTAATGCCAGGGCTTGCATCTTTTCAATAGGATTTACAGAATTTGACAGCTTCGGACTGATTATCATTTGCTTTATATCTCTAACTGCAATTTTATAGAATGAAAGTTGTTACTTTCCTTTTGCGTTGAACTCTGACTCTTTGACCTCAGACAACATAGTGTGCGTTTCTATCATAAAACCTCACTTAACTCAAAGGAACTGTTTATTTACAAGGATTGGCAAGCAGTAAATCAAATACTTTGAAAACAATAAATGTTGAGTGTTATTATTATTATTTTTGCCTCAGTAGACATTTATCTTTTCCAGTAAATTGATAGGATCTGCAAATGTTTGGAGAAAATTTAGTCTCTTAAACCTGTAAAGCTGAAATAAAGTGTGTATAAAATCTTCTTATGGAAACTTCTATACTCTACATTTTTTCTGAAGCACTTAAAATACTTTATAAATGTTTCCATGTGCATTCTCACGGAAATTAGTTTCACATGAAATAAAAGGGAATCAGGTTGATTGTCATGAGCACTGAATGTGGAGTCAGAAGGATTGGTTTTTGTTTTTTTGTTTTTTTTTGCGGTACGTATGCCTCTCACTGTTGCGGCCTCTCCCGTTGCGGAGCACAGGCTCCGGACGCGCAGGCTCAGCGGCCATGGCTCACGGGCCCAGCCGCTCCGCGGCATGTGGGATCTTCCCGGACCGGGGCACGAACCCGTGTCCCCTGCATCGGCAGGCGGACTCTCAACCACTGCACCACCAGGGAAGCCCAGAAGGATTGGTTTTATGTCTCAGTTTCACAACCTAATTATTCTGAGACTTTAGGAAATTAACAGAAACACTTAGTTTCATTATCTGTAAAATAAAAGTAATAATAGTAATAATAATAGTAATAATTTGATTTCAATAGTGGCTAATGCCTTTCCTTTTTAAAAAATTTTTTTTTATTGCACTATAGTTGATTTACAATGTTGTGTTAGTTCCAGGTGTACAGGTGCCTACTTTACCACAGTATTTAATGGATCAAATTAAATAGCTCGTATGAAAGTGTGTCAGTTGTAAACCTGCAATCAATTATATACTATTGAAACTTCCAAGAAAAAAAACAAAACTTTGCTTCTGAATTCTTTAATTGCTTATGGTGTGCTTATTGAAAAAAGATATAATATTCACTATTGTGATATTGTCATTTACAATAAGAAATATGTATTTGGTCTTTGCCCCCATTTCTGGCACAGAGCTACTCAAACCCTTAGAATTTCCTAAGTGAAGAGAGCAACATAGTTTGTCATGTTAATGAGGTCACTTTTGGACCCTACCTAAGGATGGGGCTGGTTGCCATGAGAACCAGCCTCATAATTAGAGGAGTGGAACTTTCAGTCCCACCCCACAACTTCCCGGAAGGGTAGAGGCTAAGGTTGCAGCCAGTGTCCAGTGATTTAATCAATTCTGCTTTCATAAAAACCCCAGAAGATGGAGTTTGGTTAGCTTCTGGGTTGGTGATCACATAGAGGTCCTGGGAAAGTGGTGCACCTGAACAGGGCATAGAAGCTGCATGCCCCATTCAGCATAATTTGCTCTATGCATCTTTTCCATCTGGCTCTTCTTAAGTTATATCCCATTATGATAAACCAGTAATGTAGTAAGCAAATTTAGTAGGTTTCTCTGAGTCCTGTGAGCTGCTCTAGGAAATTAGTCAAACCTAAGGAGAGAGTTCATGGGAACCCCTGGTTTATATCCAGTCGGTCAGAAGTACGAGTAACCTGGACTTGGCGACTGGTGTCTGAAGAACAAGGAGAATGTAGTGGGAACCTCCAATCAGTAGCCAGTCAGAAGCACCGGCAATAATCTGGGCTTGCAATTGGCATCTGTGTGGGACGTGCAGTCTTACAGGATTGAACCCTTAAGTTGTGAGATCTGACATTATCTCTGGGAAGATAGTGTCAGAATTGAGTTGAATTGAGTTGAATTGTAGGATACCTAGTTGGAGGATACCTACAGAGCATTGCTTGCTGGTGCTGGTGGAAACCCTCCACCCACACACACACACAATTTGAATCCAGGAACCCAAAATAACTCTATTTTATTTTTTTATTTTATTATTATTATTTTATTATTTTTTTTTGCGGTACGCGGGCCTCTCACTGCTGTGGCCTCTCCCGTTGCGGAGCACAGGGTCCGGACGCACAGGCTCAGCGGCCATGGCTCACGGGCCCAGCCTCTCCGCGGCATGTGGGATCCTCCCGGACCGGGGCACGAACCCGTGTCCCCTGCATCGGCAGGCAGACTCTCAACCACTGGGCCACACCAGGGAAGCCCTAAAATAACTGTATTTTAAACAAATAATAAAAATCAAAAGTATTGGGCTTCCCTGGTGTGGCCCAGTGGTTGAGAGTCTGCCTGCCGATGCAGGGGACACGGGTTCGTGCCCCGGTCCGGGAGGATCCCACATGCCGCGGAGAGGCTGGGCCCGTGAGCCATGGCCGCTGAGCCTGTGCGTCCGGACCCTGTGCTCCGCAACGGGAGAGGCCACAGCAGTGAGAGGCCCGCGTACTGCAAAAGAGGAAAAAAAAAAGCAAAAGTATTAAGTATTAATATTGTTATTAAAAAAACTTTTAAAAAGGCTATGTCTTTGATTTCAGTAGTGGCTAATGCCTTTCCTAAAAAATTTTCATTGGAGTATAGTTGATTTACAATGTTGTGTTAGTTCCAGGTGTACTGCAAATTGAATCAGTTACACATATACGTACATCCACTCTTTTTAAAGATTCTGTTCCCATATAGGCCATCACAGAGCACTGAGTGCAGTTCCCTGTGCTGTACAGCAGGTTCTTATTAGTTATCTAGTTTATAGATAGCAAGTAGTGTGTATATGTAAAGCCCTTACTTTTTGAACTGGTAGAAAGAAGAGGAAGAAAAGCCCACTGCTATCCATTAGCAGTAAATACCTCTTTGTTCCTCAGTTTCCTCATCTGTAAAAAGAGGGATATATTACATAATGATACATTATAAGATCTGATAAATCATTAAGGAGCAATTCACTTCTCAATAATCACAAACAAATACAGTTATAGCCCCCCTTTTTTGTACTCTGCAAATCCCTTTCTGCAGAGTACTTTCTTTCTACTCATAAAATAAAGATTCAGTTACCTGCAAACTCAATTCCACAGAAGGGGAAAACAATGGAAAGAGCTAATAGGGATGGGAATAAAAGCAAATGTGTCCTAAGTAGGATTCATAAAAATTTCTAACACTCTTTACTTCTACAGCAATGTCTTGCAATGTGCTTCCGTGATATTGTTTCACATTTGGAAGATTCTCAGTTACAGAGTTGGATTAAAATAGGACTTTCTGAGTTACTACTAAGTTATTTGGAAAATGTAGTCTATAAGAATGTCTTATCTCTCAGACATTTAGGGTAATTTCTCTTTTACTAAGTTACTGAAGTTAAATTCTAAGTGTCTGTGCTATTGGGTTGGGAAGAGAGAGCTGTTTTGCAGGATGAGCTCATTGGGTTGGGGTAACAGCAAAGGATTTGACCTCTGTTAGTGTGTCTGAGTGGCTTGCATGCCAGGGAGAAGGGTAGGAAATGAACCATCAATAATTGTGTACATGTTTGCATTTTTACTGGCTGATTGCATACTGGCTGTGGGAAAAAAGATTTTTCTAAGAGCTCTAGAATAAAGTAAAATTTTACTGCTTTAAAATTTACCTTTAAGCATATTTTATAAAAACCCAATCACAATAGTTTATTCAGACTCCATCCTCCAAGGTATTTCATAAGACAAGATAACGCAGAGCTGTAATTACTTTCTAGAGCAACAGATACATTCCCAACAGCAATTTCTATTGATTTAAAATTCTGATTTATAACCCTTAAAACTCCTTGGTGCTGCTACTTTATTTTAGTTTTAATCTAAGACCTCTCAAATACTTTATAAAGTTTTAGCTACATTTAAAATTCTCCATAAGACACAACTTGCGAGATAAAGAGAGTTTCTAGTATTTCCTTCTTTCCTTCCTCCCTCCCTTCCTTACAATCCATCAAGTGTTTAGTTAAATTCTGAGTTATAAAGCGTAAGCCAAATTGATGTCCATTCCTTCCTTTTTGGAGGGTCATTTCCTTCCTCTCTCCCTTCCTCCTTCCTGTCCTCTCTACCTTCTTTCTTTCTTTCCTTCCTTCTTTTCTACTTTCCTCTCCTAAAATTCTCCCTCTGCCTTCTTCATTTAACTCCCTCCTACTTTCTCCCTCTTTTCATTCTTCATTCTTTTGACTCTTTCCTGAGTACTTTTAGCATTAGTGGGGGAGGAGTAGAGATTGGCATAAAAAGATTAAGTGTGCTGATGAAATTGGAAAAGCTCTGCTGTCTATGAGACCACTCTAGAATTATTTGTGATTTATTTTTCTCTTTGTGAATTCCTAGGTTAATATTTTTATTTTAATAACAGTTATTGAGATATTCTCTAAATTAAGAAATTGATGAGTGAATTTTCCCACAGACAAAAGGTATGATGGGAGTCTTCAGGTCATATCTGGTCTGGCTTTCCTTGTACTCTGTGACATGGAGATTATCACAGGGAGATTATTTCCTGGGATTTTCACATTTTCCTCCCTCCCTCCCTTCCTTCTTTCCCCCTTTTTTTTGATAGACTGTAGTCTAATGGATCCTCCCTCAAAGGTAATATGTAAATGAGAGACCCCACATTTTAAAAAATTTTCGTTTCAGTGTTTTGTTCACTCAAGTTCACTTTTAAAATGCTATGGTAAATATTCTTACTAAAAAGGTAACAGAAAAATGACACAAAGCAGATTTTTACAAAAACAAACAACAGTATTCCTTGCAACATATTTTGATAGTTTTAAGAAAGATCACAGTTGACTGATTAATAGAGTAAATATCCTGCTATAGGTGTAAAACTTGCCATTTTCAAGGACAACTTGATTAATGGTTTTATTTGCAGATGCAGCTTTCCAGAGCCTGAAAATATCAGCTATAATATTACATGCATTACATCACCTAAGATTTTTCACCTTAAAATTTCCATGAATAAATGAATCTACCTACCTACATTAATAAAGCTTCATAAATTTGTGATTATTAGCAAAAATAAAGTTGTCATTTTGAATTTAGGCATCATCATAAAAGTCGGGGGCACAATAAATATCATTCTTTTTTGTAATGCTATTCAGCTTTTTAAGTAAACTTAGTCAAAAGTTTCTATAGCTGTTAACTCTAAAGTTATTATCACTTCGATTTCTATGTGGTATGACTGATTAGTTTTTTAAAAAGACATTTCTTTAGAGCAGTTTTAGGTTCACAGAATATTGAGAGGAAGGCACAGAGAGACCTTCAAGATGGCGGAGGAGTAAGACATGGAGATCACCTTCCTCCCCACAAATACATCAAAAATACATCTACATGTGGAACAACTACAGAACACCTACTGAACGCTGGCAGAAGACCCCAGACTTCCCAAAAGACAAGAAAATCCCCATGTACCTGGGTAGGGCAGAAGAAAAAAGAAAAAACAGAGACAAAAGAATAGGGACGGGACCTGCACCAGTGGGAGGGAGCCGTGAAGGAGGAAAGGTTTCCACACACTAGGAAGCCCCTTTGCGGGTGGAGACTGTGGGTGGTGGAGGCGGGGAGCTTCGGAACCATGGAGGAGAGCACAGCCACAGGGGTGCGGAGGGCAAATTGGAGATATTCCCGCACAGAGGATCGTGCTGACCAGCACTTACCAGCCTGAGAGGCTTGTCTGCTCACTTGCCGGGATGGGCGGGGGCTGGGAGCTGAGGCTCGGGCTTCGGAGGTCGGATCCCAAGGAGAGGACTGGGGTTGGCTGCGTGATCACAGCCTGAAGGGGCTAGTGCGCCACAGCTAACCGGGAGGGAGTCTGGGAAAAAGTCTGGAACCGCTGAAGAAGCAAGATACCTTCGTTTCAGGGTGCGCAAGGAAAGGGGATTCCTTCCCAGTGTGCCCACAGAAGGCAGAGCACTGCCTAAGCAAGCTCCAGAGACGGGCATGAGCCATGGCTATCAGCTCGGACTGCCACTGCCACCAAGAATCCTGTGTTCAAGCATAGGTCACCATCCACACCCCCCTGGGAGCCTGTGCAGCACACCACTGCCAGGGTACCAAGATCCAGGGACAACTTCCCAGGGAGAACACACGGTGTGCCTCAGGCTGTTGCAATGACATGCCAGCCTCTGGAGCCACAGGCTCACCCCGCATTCCAATTATGATTACTGTACCCCTCCCCCGCCCTGACTGAGCAAGAGAGCCCTAATCAGATGCTGCTTTAAACCTCTCGTGTCTGGGCGGGGAACAGACACCCTCAGGCGACCTACACGCAGAGGTGGGGCCAAAACCAAAGCTGAACCCCGGGAGCTCTGTGAACAAAGAAGAGAAAGGGAAATCTCTCCCAGCAGCCTCAGAAGCAGCAGATTAAACCCCCACAATCAACTTAATAAACGTTGCATCTAAAGAATACCTGAATAGACAACGAATGTTCCCAAAATTGAGGCAGTGGCCTTTGGGAGCAACTGTAGACTTGGGGTTTGCTTTCTGCGACTAATTTGTTTATGGTTTTATGTTTATCGTAGTATAGTATTTAGTGCTTATTATCATTGGTAGATTTGTTTATTGGTTTGGTTGCTCTCTTTTATATATATATATATATTTTTTTCTTTCCTTTTTCTATTTTGTGAGTGTGTATGTGTATGCTTCCTTGTGTGATTTTGGCTGTATAGGTTTGCTTTTATCATTTGTCCTAGGGTTCTGTTTGTTCTTTTTTTTTCTCTCTCTCTCTTCCTTTTCTTCTGAGCCATGTGGCTGGCAGGGTCTTGGTGCTTTGGCTGGGTGTCGGGCCTGAGCCTCCAAGGTGGGAGGTCTGAGTCCAGGATATTGGACTACCAGAAACCTCCTGGGCCCAGGTAATATCATCAGCGAGAGCCCTCCCAGAGATCTTTGTCTCAGCACTAAGACCCAGCTCCACCCAATGGCAGCAACCTCCAGTGCTGGACGCCCCATGCCAAACAGCTAGCAAGACAGGAAAACAAACGCACCCATTAGCAGAGAGGCTCCCTAAAGTCATATTAAGTTCGCAGACACTCCAAAACATACCACCGGACACGGCGCTGCCCAACAGTAGGACAAGGTACAGCCCCACCCCCCAGAACACAGGCACCAGTCCCCTCCACCAGGAGGCCTACACAAGCCACTGAACCAACCTCACCCACTGGGGGGCAGACACCAAAATCAATGGGAACTATGAACCTGCATCCTGCAAAAAGGAGACCAAAAGCACAGTATGTTAAACAAGATGAGAAAACAGAAAAATATGCAGCAGATGAAGGAGCAAGGTAAAAACCCACCAGACCAAATGAAAGAAGAGCAAATAGGCAGTCTACCTGAAAAAAAATTCAGAGTAATGATAATAAAGATGATCCAAAATCTCAGAAATAGAATGGTGAAACTACAAGAAACATTTAACAAGGACCTAGAAGAACTAAAGAGCAAACAAACAATGATGAACAACACAATAAATGAAATTAAAAATACTCTAGAAGGAATCAGTAGCAGAATAACTGAGGCAGAAGAACAGATAAGTGACCTGGAAGACAAAATACTAGAAATAACTACCACAGAGCAGAATAAACAAAAAAGAATGAAAAGAATTGAGGGCAGTCTCAGAGACCTCTGGGACAACATTAAACATGTCAACCTTCAAATTATAGGGGTCCCAGAAGAAAAAGAGAAAAAGAAAGGGTCTGAAAAATATTTGAAGAGATTATAGTTGAAAACTTCCCTAACATGGAAAATAGTCAGTCAAGTACAGGAAGTGCACAGAGTACCATATGGGATAAATCCAAGGAGAAACACGCTGACACATATTAATCAAACTGTCAATAAATGAATTCAAAGAAAAAATATTAAAAACAGCAAGGGAAAAGCAAAAATAACATACAAGGGAATCCCCATAAGGTTAACAACTGATCTTTCAGCAGAAACTCTGTAAGCCAGAAGGGAGTTGCAGGACATATTTAAAGTGATGAAAGGGGAAAACCTACAACCAAGATTACTGTACCCAGCAGTGATCTCATTCAGATTCGATGGAGAAATCAAAAGCTTTACAGACAAGCAAAAGCTAAGAGAATTCAGCACCACAAAACCAGCTTTGCAACAAAGGCTAAAGTAACTTCTCTAGACAGGAAACACAAGAGAAGGGAAAGACCTACAATAACAAACCCAAAACAATTAAGAAAATGGTAATAGGAACATATATATCGATAATTACCTTAAATGTAAATGGAGTAAATGCTCCAACCAAAAGACATAGACTGGCTGAATGGATACAAAAACGAGACCCATATATATGCTGTCTACAAGAGACCCACTTCAGACCTAGGGACACATACAGACTGAAAGTGAGGGGATGGAAAAAGATATTCCATTCAAATGGGAACAAAAGAAAACTGGAGTAGCAATTCTTATATCAGACAAAATGGATTTTAAAATAAAGACTATTACAAGAGACAAAGAAGGACACTACATAATGATCAAGTGATCAATCCAAGAAGAAGATATAACCATTGTAAATATTTATGAACCCAACATAGGAGCACCTCAATATATAAGGCACATGCTAACAGCCATAAAAGGGGAAATCTACAATAACACAGTCATAGTAGGGGACGTTAGCACCCCACTTTCACCAATGGACAGATCATCCAAAATGAAAATAAATAAGGAAAAACAAGCTTTATGTGATTAAACAAGAGGGACTTAATTGATATTTATAGGACATTCCATCCAAAAACAACAGAATACACATTTTTCTCAAGTGCTCATGGAACATTCTCCAGGATAGATCATATCTTGGGTCACAAATCAAGCCTTGGTAAATTTAAGAAATTTGAAATCGTATCAAGTATCTTTTCCGACCACAACGCTGTGAGACTTGATATCAGTTACAGGAAAAAAACTGTTAAACACAAACACATGGAGGCTAATCAATACACTACTAAATAACCAAGAGATCACTGAAGAAATCAAAAAATACCTAGAAAGAAATGACAATGAAAACACAATGACCCAAAACGTATGGGACGCAGCAAAAGCAGTTCTAAGAAGTTTATAGCAATACAATCCTACCTCAAGAAACAAGAAACATCTCAAATAAAGAACCTAACCTTACACCTAAACCAATTAGAGAAAGAAGAACAAAAAAACTCAAATTTAGCAGAAGGAAAGAAATCATAAAGATCAGATCAGAAATAAATGAAAAAGAAATGAAGGAAACAGTAATAAAGATCAATAAAACTGAAAGCTGGTTCTTTGAGAAGATAAACAAAATTGATAAATCATTAGCCAGACTCATCAAGAAAAAAAAGGGAGAAGACTGAAATCAACAGAGTTAGAAATGAAAATGGAGAAGTAACAAGTGACACTGCAGAAATACAAAGGATCATGAGAAATTACTACAAGAAACTGTATGCCAATAAAATGGACAACATGGAAGAAATGAACAAATTCTTAGAAAAGCAGAACCTTCCAAGACGGAACCAGGAAGAAATAGAAAATATGAACAGACCAATCAGAAGCACTGAAATTGAAACTGTGATTAAAATCTTCCAACAAACAAAAGCTCGGGACCAGATGGCTTCACAGGCGAATTCTATAAAATATTTAGAGAAGAGCTAACACCTATCCTTCTCAAATTTTTCCAGAATATAGCAGAGGGAGGAAAACTCCCAAACTCATTCTACAAGACCACCATCACCCTGATACCAAAACCAGACAAAGATGTCGCAAAGAAAGAAAACTAGAGGCCAATATCAGTGATGAACATAGATGCAAAAATCCTCAACAAAATACTAGCAAACAGAATCCAACAGCACATTAAAAGGATCATACACCATGATCAAGTGGGGTTTATCCCAGGAATGCAAGCAATCTTCAATATACGCAAATCAATCAATGTGATACACCATATTAGCAAGTTGAAGGAGAAAAACCATATGATCATCTCCATAGATGCCGAAAAATCTTTCAACAAAATTCAACACCCATTTATGATAATAACTCTGCAGAAAGTAGGCACAGAGGGAACCTATCTCAACATAATAAGGACCATATATGACGAAACCACAGCCAACATTGTTTTCAATGGTGAAAAACTGAAACCATTCTCTCTAAGATCAGGAACAAGACATGGTTGCCCACTCTCACGGCTGTTATTCAACATAGTTTTGGAAGTTTTAGCCACAGCAATCAGAGAAGAAAAAGAAATAAAAGGAATCCAAATGGGAAAAGAAGGAGTAACACTGTCACTGTTTGCAGATGACATGATACTACACATAGAGGATCCTAATGATGGTACTAGAAAACTAGTAGAGCTAATCAATGAGTTTGGTAAAGTTGCTGGATACAAAATTAATGCACAGAAATCTCTTGCATTCCTATACATTAGTGATGAAAAGTCCGAAAGAGAAATTAAGGAAACACTCCCATTTACCACTGCAACAAAAAGAATAAAATACCTAGGAATAAACCTACCTAATGAGACAAAACATCTGTATGCAGAAAACTATAAGACACTGATGAAAGAAATTAGATATGATACAAACAGGTGGAGAGATGTACCATGTTCTTGGATTGGAAGAATCAACATTGTGAAAATGACTGTACTACCCAAAGCAATCTACAGATTCAATGCAATCCCTATCAAGTTACCAATTGCATTTTTTACAGAACTAGAACAAAAAATTTCACAATTTGTACAGAAACACAAAAGACCCCGAATAACCAAAGCAATCTTGAGAAAGAAAAACAGAGCTGGAAGAATCAGGCTCCCTGACTTCAGATTATACTACAAGGCTACAGTAATCAAGACAGTATAGTACTGGCACAAAAACAGAAGATAGATCAATGGAACAGGATAGAAAGCCCAGAGATAAACCCACACACATATGGTCACCTCATCTTTGATAAAGGAGGGAAGAATATACAATGGAGAAAAGACATCCTCTTCAATAAGTGGTGCTGGGAAAACTGAACAGCTACATGTAAAAGAATGAAATTAGAACACTTCCTAACACCATACACAAAAATGAACTCAAAATGGATTAAAGACCTAAATTTAAGGCCAGACACTATAAAACTCTTAGAGGAAAACTTAGGCAGAACAGTCTATGACATAAATCACAGCAAGATCCTTTTTGACCCACCTCCTAGAGAAACAGAAACAAAAACAAAAATACACAAATGGGACCTAATGAAAATTAAAAGCTTTTGCACAGCAAAGGAAACCATAAACAAGATGAAAAGACAACCCTCAGAATGGGAGAAAATATTCACAAATGAAGCAACTGCAAAGGATTAACCTCTGAAATATATAAGCAGCTCATGCAGTTCAATATCAAAAAAACACAAACAACCCAATCCAAAAATGGGCAGAAGACCTAAAATAGATATTTCTCCAAAGAAGATATACAGATTGCCAACAAACACATGAAAGGATGCTCAACATCACTAATCATGAGAGAAATGCAAATCAAAACTACAATGAGGTATCACCTCACACAGGTCAGAATGGCCACCATCAAAAAATCTAGAAACAATAAGTGCTGGAGAAGGTGTGGAGAAAAGGGAACCCTCTTGCCCCGTTGGTGGGAATGTAAATTGATACAGCCACTATGGAGAACAGTATGGACGTTCCTTAAAAAACTAAAAATAGAGCTACCATATGACCCAGCAATCCCACTACTGGGCATATATCCTGAGAAAACCATAATTCAAAAAGAATCATGTACCACAATGTTCATTGCAGCACTCTTTACAATAGCCAGGACATGGAAGATTGGTGGATTGTGTGTTGAGTATGTTCAGTTTTATAGAAAACAACTAAACTGTTTTCCAAAGTAGCTGTACCATTTTGTATTCCCACCAGCAATGCATGAGAGTTCCTATTGTTCCACAACCTTCTCACCATTTGGTGTTGTCAGTGCTCTAGATTTTGGTCATTCTCAGAGATACACAGTGATATTGTTTTAATTTTCAGTTCCCCGATGACATACGATGTGGAGCATTTTTTCATATGCTTATTTGCCATCTGCCATCTGTGTATCTTCTTTGGTGAGGTGTCTTGTTAAGGGTTTTGACTCACTTTTTCATGAGGTTGTTTGATTTCTTATTTTTGAGTTTTAAGAATTTGGCTAATTAGTTTTATCACCATTATCAGGATGTATTTATAATTCATGCTGAAGACCGAACTCCAGCTACATTTACACAGTATGATGAATGTCAACATTATTATTAATGATAATATTCTTGTTACTCAGATGCTGGAATAAATAGATGGAGAATTCCATGTGTTTCTTAGCATAAGTAAGCTTCTATCAGAATATGACTTTAAAAACTGGAAGCTAGTAACAGAGTTCCAGTTCTTGAAGTCAACTTAAAGAGCACAAGACTAAGTTCGGATGTTTTCATTCTCTTGCAGTAACTATTTCTTATAAAGTAAATGTGACAGGTCAATTTTGCAGGAAAAGAGCTCATTGTCAGTACATTTTATTCTGACCCTTTAATTTAGATCATTAGTCATAGACAATTCAATATCATGTTTTCTGAAGACTATAAATGAAAAGAAACCTGAGATAGTATCATGCTTCTGGGGACTTCCCTGGTGGCACAGTGGTTAAGAATCCACGTGCCAAGGCAGGGAACACCGCTTCGATCCCAGGTCCGGGACGGTCTCACATGCCGCGGAGCTGCTAAGCCCATGCGCCACAACTACTTAGCCTGTGCGCCTAGAGCCCATGCTCCACAACAAGAGAAGCCACCACAATGAGATGCCCCCGCACCATAATGAAGAGTAACCCCTGCTCGCTGCAACTAGAGAAAGCCCAAGCGCAGCAGCAAAGACCCAATGCAGCCAAAAATAAATAAATACATTTATTTAAAAAAATCATGTTTCTGATGATTCTACTACATTAGGAAAGTAGATGTGTTTAAATAAAGTGCAGATTTTTCAACGCCACCATGTAGAAAATCCAAAGAGTATTTTCCTCCATTTATAAATTTTATCTATACAGGTAGAGTGTTAACATGGTTGATGAAAGAGGCAAAATTCATCAGTCAGAAATGTGCATTTTCCTGCAACAGAGGAACTGGATATAAACGAACTATAGCAAAGCAGGAAGGGGGGGAAACCCTAAAATAGTGCCATGTTAGACTGCTTTAAACACTAACAAAGACTGAAGTGGACTTGCTTTGTTTCACAGCCATATCTGCATGTAAGAACTTTTTGTTTTTTTCCTTCTCTTGCCTCCTGTCATCCTGCAGGTAGTAGAAAATGCAATAGCAAATGGAGAAGGAGAGAGTAAAAATTGATTGTAAAAATGCCAGGTGAAAGAAAAAGGATAACCCGGCCACATCCTCCTTATTTACATTTACTGCTACAGCAGACCTAAATCAGAGGAGAGACAGACACCGTCACTTAAATGAATTTTGAATATTTTGATTATTGCACTATACTGAAGATAAAAATTACTGAACTCTTTTGTGAGTAGAAGCAAATGTATCACTTTTCTTATTTAAAAGTAATGAATTCATGGACCTTGCCCTGAATTTCGTGTAGATAGCAGGAAAAATCTACCTTCATGAAATTAATTTTAAGGGACAATGAGAGATGAAAACAAAGTTGCATTATCATTTATTTCATGATCATGCTTGTTCAATCAAAGTATTGTACATATCATAGTTATCCATTACAGAATATGAATATACCCTCCTTTGGTGTCAACTAAAAATATCTGAGTTTACATGAAATGGAAAATAATTATATAAATCCTTACATGTTTCAGGCAACAAATAGATTTTACTTACTGATTTTTTTTTTCAAGAAAAATTACAAGGTAAAAAGCCTACTGGTTTCTTTTAAAATGGCACAAAGTTTCATTAATATTAATATATTGCCCTTTTATTTACTGATAATTCTATTCTACAGATAGGTTGCAAAATCATTTATTAAGAGTTTTTAGGACAGCATCTTTTTTTTAAACATCTTTATTGGAGTATAATTGCTTTACAATGGTGTGTTAGTTTCTGCTTTATAACAAAGTGAATCAGTTATACTTATACATACATCTCTTCCCTCTTGCATGTCCCTCCCTCCCAACCTCCCTATCCCACCCCTCTGGGTGGTCACAAAGCACCAAGCTGATCTCTCTGTGCCATGCAGCTGTTTCCCAACAGCTATCCTCTTCACATTTGGTAGTGTATATATGTCCATGCCACTCTCTCACTTCATCCTAGCTTACCCTTCCCCCTCCCCATGTCCTGAAGTTCATTCTCTATAGGACAACATCTTGAGAAAATGAAGCAGATGTAGACATAGTAGCTCATTTGTAAAGATCCATCACTGATATGTACTTGTTTGTGATGACTTTTTCTTTCAATTTCCTTTTCTGACTGTACATCTGAAGTATGTTCTACTTGGAAGTGATGTTTGTAGCACGGACTTTATGAGACTATTAAAATTTTAAATGCGGCTGAAAGACCCATCTATTATTTTCAACCCTGAATAGCTCATGAATCAGGCTGCTATTGACATTAGCAGCTAGTTATATGCAACCTGTCAGATCACATCATCCTCATGTGTCACACCTGAGAGCAAAGCATTCTTTGATAATAAATAATGGCATAATTAAGAAATGAAGAATCACTTAAAAATTCTTTTTTTAATTTTTAGTTTTTATTGAAGTATAGTTGATTTATAATGTGTTAATTTATGCTGTACAACAAAGTGATTAATTTATACATATATATATACATTCTTTTTTATATTCTTTTCCATTGTGGTTTATCCACAGGATATTGAATATAGTTCCCTGTGCTACACAGTAGGACCTTGTTGTTTATCCATTCTATATATAGTAGTTTGCATCTGCCAATCCCAAACTTTCACTCCATCCCTCTCCCAACACCCTCCCCCTTGGCAACCACAAGTCTGTTCTCTATGTCTGTAAGTCTGTTCCTGTTTTGTAGATAAGTTCACTTGTGTCATATTTTAGATTCTACATATAAGTGATATCATATGGTATTTGTCTTTCTCTTTCTGACTTACTTGACTTAGTACGATAATCTCTAGGTCCATCCATGTTGCTGCAAATGCCATTATTTCATTCTTTTTTTTGGCTGAGTAGTAATCCATTGTATATATGTACCACATCGTCTTTATCCATTCATCTCTTTTTTTTTTTTTAGATGTTGGGGATAGGAGTTTATTAATTAATTAATTTATTTTTGCTGTGTTGGGTCTTTGTTTCTGTGCGAGGGCTTTCTCTAGTTGTGGCAAGCGGGGGCCACTCTTCATTGCAGTGCGCGGGCCTCTCACTATTGTGGCCTCTCTTGTTGCGGAGCACAGGCTCCAGACGCGCAGGCTCAGTAGTTGTGGCTCACGGGCCTAGTTGCTCCGCGGCATGTGGGATCCTCCCAGCCCAGGGCTCGAACCCGTGTCCCCTGCATTAGCAGGTAAATTCTCAACCACTGCGCCACCAGGGAAGCCCCTATCCATTCATCTCTTGATGGACATTTAAGTTGTTTCCTTGTCTTGGCTGTTGTGAATAGTGCTGCTATGAACATAGCAATACATGTATCTTTTGGAATTATAGTTTTGTTTGGATATATGCCCAAGAGTGGGATTGCTGGATCATATGGCAACTCTATTTTTAGCTAGAAAAAAAACATTTTAGTATAATTCTATTGCTTGGATAATTCTGGATTGACTCCCAGTTTACACTTTCATGCCAGTTTAAATTGTTAGTGATAAATCAAAAAATTTCAAAACTTTATTTTGCATTATTTTCTCTAATTGTAAAATCAAGATGAATTATTGAACCATTTTCTTTATATTCATAGCTATATTTACCTGGTTAAGATGAAGTGTGTTCTACACATTTTCACTTCTTCTTTCTCCCATCTCTGTACCACCAAATTCTTGACCTTCATAAATTCAATGCATGGTTACAGATTTGTTTGTTTTACATTCTGTAAAAAGTTAATACAAATGTTTTCTCCCTTCAGTTTTTTTTTGAGCTTTTGACCTTCCCATTCAGTTTTGTGAGCCATTTTGCAGCAATTATTTAGAGCCTCCACTCCCCCATTTGTTTGATTCACTCTTAGTCACTTAAGTAAAACTCCCCCAACAATTATTTCATGAGGATGCATGGACTAAACATCATTTAAATCCTTGCATTTTAGAACTTTTTACGTGGGCTTCACATGTTGCAGAATACTTGGCTGTGTGTGTGTGTGTGCAGGAAAGCACAAAGGTAAAAACTTACAAAGTACTCCCTCAAATTTCACCACCCAGGTAGAAATGTTGTTCATGTTTTATCACTTGTATATCAACATAGATATCTTTCTCTGGAGATTTATGGAGAGAAGTGGTCACAGGGATAGATGAGTGGATAGAAATGCTTTCATAAATAATGGTATTATGTTAAAGACACTATTCTTAAATAAAATGTTACATTTATTTTTACCCGAATTTAACACAATGAAAAAGGCCTATGTAAAGCTAAAGAAATGATTAAATTTAATAAGTATTTCTTTTTTTAATAAGTATTTCTTAATCATTATTTCTTAAAAGATTATTATTCTTAATTTTATTATTTCTTGAAAGATCTTTTTAAGATTAAGGAAAAATGTATGAGGAACTTGAGAGGTAGCGACAATATTTTTCACATATGTTTCATTTTTAGAGAGTTTTAACTTCCTGCTCTGATAAACAGGTCATTAACATTTACATACTTTACCATTTCCTCTTCCCTCACCTCTCTTTTTAGTAGTTCTGTCAGTATTTTACATTGTACACATATATGAGCTTTACTGCTCCTGAACCATAATTCCTAGAGTTTTTTAATGTATACTATTTAAATGGACTCTTTACTGACTATCAGTGCTTTTGCCACAGCTGCTGTCACGCTGAATTCTTTACTGATTTGACCCAGTAGTTGTCACATCCTCACCTCCCTTCCTCAAGGAGGATATATGGATAGTATTTATTCTTAGTTTTTTTTCATGCTGTTAAATTTCTTAAATCATGTCTTGCCTGGATATAACACTGGATCACTATTTCTTCCCTTCCTCTCCCCCTCCACCTCTAACTTTGTGGAGATTTTCCCATTGTCTTCAACAGTTAGTGTTTAGAAAAGTGGTCTCCCCAAGAAGGGAGAAGATTTTTTTCCTCTTATAGGTTTGATATTTTTGCCTAAACGAGTAAGGCATGTTTTGTTCCTCTTTAAAGTTTGGCAGTGCAAGTAGGACACATGTTAGCATCGAACATTTTGTACTAAATTTTATAGGTCACAATGTCCTCTTTTAATCTGCAAAGATTAGGAGAAGGAAAAAAATCTCTTTTATTTATTTCAGATAAATTTTCTTGTATCATGTCCTCAAATATATACACATTCTTTTTCATTTGTTGAATGGTCTGTCTTAAGGAAACCAAGTTTCCAAATGTTTTTTCATTCCTTTCTTTTTTGGGGGTCAGTCTTGCATGTCTTTCAGTTTTCTACTAGTTGTTTGGTTTTTTAAGTCTCTTGGTTTTTTCTTATTGTTTTGGTGTGTTTTCATAATTGCTATGCCACTTGTTTTCATTTTATTTGTGTTTTAGGAGCTCTAGTGATGCTCTTTTCTGATATTTTTAAAAATTTTGGATTCCAGAATTCACACTTCCTAGTATGGAGTGTGTCCCATTTCTGTGATAGATGTGCTCCTTACACAGCATATATTACCGAAGCTGTTGTTTCCTTCAGGGAAAGTCACCCCATTGTTTACTTTCTGACATTCTCACTTTCCTCCCTCATCACCATTTACACTTTTCCCCAGGCTGAAGGAAAAAAAAAAGATATAGAAAGTATACAGTTTTCTTTTCTCCAGATTTGAGGATAGGATTGGGTATTTTCAGGATTGCCATCACTTCAGAATACCTTATGGAGTCTGGAGCAGGAATAAGTACCGGAAAGTTCCTGTACGTGCCTGTTAAATTGTTCAATAAATAGTAACTCTACGATAGTGACTCTACAAGTTCATTGATGAAACACAAATATATAAAGAATGATAATTAGGTCTTAAAATTTACCTATTGCGTGAAAAATTGTAAGCCAACTATTACACATATTTTATGTCAGTTTTTGGTTGTTCTTCAATCTAATCAACACCTATCTGTAAGTTGAATTTGAACTAATTCTCTAAGAGCTCAACTTAATGTTTTAAATAGACTTAAAATATTGATTAGTAACTCAAGACCCAACTCCCTGTATTGAAGAAGAAAACGCAAACTCAAAAATAGTACCATCATGTTGGAAGTAAAGAGCAAAGAAAGAAATCAGTGTTGATTAATGATCATTTTTGTTATATAACATATACTAAAACACAGGATAATTCAAGGCAATTTCCCTTGAAGGTGTGCAAGCAGAAAAATCAATTTTCTTAGATCTGTTTAAAAAAATGAGCTTTCAAATCTAAATTGAAGTAGATAAGATTTTTTTTAACTTGCAAATTGCTGTAGATTTTTTAGAGTGGTAGGAAAATATACAGTAGTTTCACCTGCTTTTTATTTGTATTTATTTATTATTTTTAAAATATTTTGGCTGCATTAGGTCTTCGTTGCTGCGCATGGGCTTTCTCTAGTTGTGGCGAGCGGGGGCTACTCTTTGTTGCGGTGCATGCGCTTCTCACTGCAGTGGCTTCTCTTGTTGTGGAGCACGGGCTCTAAGCACGCGGGCTTCAGTAGTTGTGGCTCGTGGGCTCTAGAGCGCAGGCTCAGTAGTCGTGGCGCACAGGCTTAGTTGCTCCGTGGCATGTGGGACCTTCCCGGACTAAGGATCGAACCTGTGTCCCCTGCATTGGCAGGCGGATTCTTAACCACTGTGTCACCAGGGAAGTCCCTCGCCTGCTTTTTAAATGATGAGTGAAACCTATTAAATGAATGCAACTTTGGTTATTTACAAATCTCCATTTTATTACAAATCTATTTTATTTACACTTATGTATAATTTATTTCATTGTCAATTTATTTTATTTAAAAATCTTTAAAGTTGTACCTTGTGACAATTCAAATAAGAGGATGCAGATTGGAAAAAGGATGGTGAATTGAAAAGAAGGGAGAGAGAGAAGGCAAAATGGGAGAGAGGCAGAGAAAAATAAAGAACTGGAGAAAAAGAGCAGAGACAAGAAGGAAAGGAAAGGACCTTTCCCTGTAAGGAAAGATTAAAGAAAAAAAGCCATCAAATGTCAATCAAGCCTCCTTTCCTCAATTTAGGTTGTTTCAACTGACTGATAGATACTTCTTAGGACCAATTTGCAGACCTTTTGAGGTTACAGCCATTTTTCTCTGCTGAACTCCCTTTGAACTTGCTCCTTTGTAATCTTGCACCTTCAAGGTGATAATACACAAGGCCTCCTCAGTGTCAAACTTCCAACCTTTCTAAATGCTGGACTTCAGGTCTAATCACATTATCTATCGGATGGTTTCACCAGCATTATTCTGGGAACAAAGTCCTTCTCTGTATTTGTTACCCTTTTGGTCTCCTTTGGAATAAAGTAAAAAAAATTCTGTTAACTGTAAATCAATAACCAGTGCCTCTTTTCTCAGAAAGTGCTTTTGTGTTTTTTATATCTTCAAGGGCTATTAGTTCTGCTTTCCAACCCTGCCACCCTCGGGATTCTTAAAAGTTGCTTAGTACACAATACCCAGATACCCAATTAACATTTATTATTTTTGAGATGCTCAGAATGTCTCTAACTTGGATGCCTTTTAGAGATTCTGCTTGAAGAGACAATCCCATTTTCCAGTATACATTTAGAATATCTCAGAAATACTGTAACAATTTTACAGCATTCATATGTGTGCACAGTTCATAATGAGGTGTAATCTCCATCAAAGTGCTAATAACCTTTTTGGCAAAGTATGATATAAATTCACAAATCAGCATCCTGATAGCATGCCAGTATAAGAAATAAAGATAAATAAATGCTACAAGAATAACATTATGGGAAATATATTTTTTGATATTTTTTGAAGTGGAACGCTTATCTTGCTTTTTCCAAACTGGGACAAAGGTGCTAATATTGTCACTTTATTTGCCTTGGGATAATTGAGTGGTGCTTAGATCATATCCCTGTTCAGTTCACCTGTATGGCCTCTGAAAAACCAGATGAACTGTGGTGGATGGTGATGAACTACAATAAACTTAGCTAAGTAGTAATTCCAATTTCTGCTGTGCTGCATGTTGTACTGGAGATTTAATGAAGATTTCTTACTGTCTTGAGCATTTAGTGGCATAATAAAAGGGAGAGAGAAAGTCAACATTGATTTCTGATGATTCACTTAACTTTTGGGTTTGTTGGTTGAGTACCTTTGCTAGACACTTGAAATCCAGGGTGAATATGGCATGGTTCATGGCACTAATAAGCTCATAGGAAAGTGGGGTACGGGGATGGTGGAGACAGAAATGGATACGTCATTGTATCAAATTTTCATGCTCTGTGTTTTCCAGAACAGAACATAAAATGTCAAAAGCATATTTATTATATTCGTATACATCTGTGCTGTCACAGATCTCTTAATAAATGGTCCATTCAGTTATCAAATGTTCAGGAAACAAGCTCGTTTTTGCCCAGGTCCTGGGTATTCAAAATCATATAAGGCATGGTTCCTGCACTCAAAGTATTCTAAAGGAAAAAAGAAAGTAGAACTTTATCTTAGTCTGTTTGGGCTGCTATAAAAACATATCATAGACCGGGTAACTTATAAATAACAAATTTATTTCTCATAGTTCTTGAGGCTAGAAGTCCAAGGTAAAGACACTGATAGATTCAGTGTCTGGAGGAAGCCTGCTTCCTCGTTCATGGACAGATGTCTCTGTGTCCTCACATGGCAGAAGCGGGAAGGGAGCTCTCTTGGGCCTCTTTTACAAAGGCATTCATCCCAGGTATGAGGACTGCGCCTTCATGACCTAGTCATCTCCCAGAGATATCTCCTCCAAATACCATCACACTGGGCTTTCAACATATGAACTCTGGGGGGATCCAAACATTCAGTCCATAGCAAACACAGGCTACAGAACAAATTGTCCAAAACATTATATAACCTCAGGCATTTTTTTTCCCATCTGTAAGCTGAAATATCTTAATAGCTTTCTATGGGAATTAAGTTTATGAATCTAAAGCACTTTGCTATATTTGTCACATAGCGAAGAAGGTAAGAAATGGTAGCTGTTATTACTTTAAGCAGTATGTACAGAATGCCAGGGGACCACTGAAGAGGGACACTTGTAAATTAGTTAGAGGGAGACTGCAGAAACCTGCAAGGAAGAGGAAATAGTTGAGTGTAGAAGGTTGAGGTACCAATTAGGAAAATGAAGAAAAATAAAAAGGGAAGGACATTCTTGATAGGCAGAAGCAGCATGTAGGCATGGGTTTTGGAGTTAGAATGACTAGGATGAAACCCAACTCTCACACTTCCCAGCTGTGTGACCCTTGAGGGTCATAAGCCCTCTCTAAGTTGCAGTTTTTTATCTGTTAAATAAGGATAGTAATACTGCTTAATTCACAGGATGGTTGGAAAAGTAAATAAGATAGGGTAATATGATGAAACTGCATTACACGACTGTTGCTTTCATTTGTTGATGTTGATTCTTAGCCTAAGAGTTGCAGGACTCCATGGAAGGATTTTAAGCAAGGAGGGATGTGACTTTATCTCAACTGCAGAAGGGTCACTGGATGAGCAATAGAGACACTGGGCTGTGGTGGAGGGATTGCAGAGTTTGAATATGGGGAGAGCCGATGAGATGACTTTTGTAGGGTGAGAGATGTGGGACCAAACTCTTGACTCTAGGTATGGAGAAGGGGGAAGATAAAGGCATTTTAAGGAGGTTGAGGGCACAGATTTAATAATTAATTTAATATGGAGAGTGTCTGGGTGAGAAGGAGGAGTGGAAACTGTGGAAACTGAATTAAGTTTTGAAATCATTCATTGGTGTGGGGGGATACATCAGAAAGTTCAGGGAGGAGCGAAAGGCAGAGTCACATTTTGAGCTGCGGAGGGGAGGCCATGAGACATCCAAGCAGGCATGTGCAGCAGATAGGTGGGAACACAGCTCCGGAGTCAGCAGAAGTTTCTAGAATAGAGGAGGAAAATATGAATATGGGTGGAAAGGATAGTTAAAGTCTTGGAAGAGAATGAGTTCACTGAGGGAGAATAGAGACGAGAAGAGCTGAAATGGAGCCACATGTGAAACCAACACTCAAAAGTGTAAGCAGAGAAGATCCTTTTTTGTTCTTTTAACATCTTTATTGGAGTATAATTGCTTTACAATGTTGTGTTAGTTTTTGCTGTACAACAAAGTGAATCAGCCATATGTATACATATATCCCCATATCCCCTCCCCCTTGAGCCTCCCTCCCACCCTCCCTATCCCACCCCTCTAGGTGGTCACAAAGCACCAAGCTGATCTCCCTGTGCTATGCAGCTGCTTCCCACTAGCTATCTATTTTATATTTGGTAGTGTATATATGTCAATGCAATGCTACTCTCTCACTTTGTCCCAGCTTCCCCTTCCCGCCCTGTGTCCTCAAGTCCATTCTCTACGTCTGTGTCTTTATTCCTGCCCTACCCCTAGGTTCTTCAGTACCATTTCTTTTTAGATTCCATATATACGCATTAGCATACGGTATTTGTTTTTCTCTTTCTGACTTACTAGGGAAGATCCTTTGAATGAAACAGATGAAATGGCTTCAGGAGTAGGAGGAAATCAGAAGTCAGTAATCCCACAGAAGCTTGGTGACCATTTCAAAATGCAAAAAGGAAATCTGTCAAACACTCAGAAAAGTGTAGTAAGATTAAGTATCAGTTAGGATGTTTGGGCTGCAAGAAGCAGAAAATTACAAGTCAAAACAAATATACAAAATCAAATTTTATCTTATCTAACAAAAAATAGAGTTAGAATTGCCCTTGGATTGGTTTACTCAGAGGTTCATCAGTATCATGAATATATATATATATATATAAATAAATTCATGATATGCTATTCTCATGATGAAGGTTTACCAACCTAGACCAGCTCATCTTATGATCTTAAATGAAGACCACAGTTCTAGACAGCACATGCAAACATCAACTTCCAGAGGTGGAAGGAAGAGTGTTTCTTCCCCCATGTCTCTTACATCAGCAAAAGAAACCTTTCTAGAAAGTGCCCAACAAACTTTCACATTTTGTTGTAGGAAGAATACAACAAAGATGTCCATGTCTTAATCCCTGGACCCTGTGAATAGGTTGGGTTTTTTGCAAAGGGCAACTAAAGTTGCAGATAGAATTAAGGTTGCTAATCAGCTGATCTTGAGGTGGAGATATTATCCTGCATTATCTGGGTGGACCCAGTTTAATTACAAGGTATCTTATTAGTGGAAGAGGGAGAAAGAATAGGGAGAACCAGAGAGATGGCAGTGTGAGAGACTTGGTCCAATGCTGCAGGCTTTGAAGATGGAGGAATGGGGCATGAGCCAAGGAATGCAGGCAGCCTCTTGATGCTGGAAAAGGCAAGGAAGTGGATTCTCCCCTAGAGCCTCTGGAAGGAATAGAGCCCAGCTAATATCTTGATTTTAGCTCAGTGAGACCCATTTTCTGACCTCCCCAACTGTAAGATAATGTTATACTGTCTTATGCCACTAAATTTGTGATAATGTGTTAAAGTAACTATAGAAAATTAGTACACATCTCAGTGGCCAGAACTGCATCACATACCCATGCCTAAAGTACTCACTGTCAAGGGGATTTGGATTTCCTGAAGAGCATGAGGCAGTTATGAAGCATATGGTCTCCTGATTCTTAAAAAAAAATCTTGGAAGTGGGAAGAAACGCTGTTGAAATGGTAATAAACTTTGTCAGATTCAGGTAAAGATGGAAAAGTAGCTATTAGATTTGACAATCTGGAGGCCAATAACAATCTAGAGAGAGGAAATTCAGTGGGCAGTAAGAAATTGGTGGCGGGAAAAAATATTTTAAAGTAACTTGAGGAAATGAAAGACAATATGAGAATCTATCTGCCTATCTACCTATCATCTATCTATCCCTCCTTCTATTTATCTATTCATCTCTCTACCTAACTACTTACCTCTCTGTCTCTGTCTATCTACATGGAAGTCAAACGTTTTTGTTTGTTTTATTTTAAAATGGGTCATAATTGAACTGTTTTATTTTTATTTTATTTTATTTTTTTGTAGAAAGGGATGGAGCCAGATGGGAACAAGAGCAAGGGAGGTAGAAGATGAAAGAGAGGGGATGATTGAGGATAAAATTCCCTTAAGAGATTCCATTAAACCCAATATGTTCACATTTTTACTAAAAGAATATGCTCCTGTAGGAGATTTGTAAAAAGGCAAGCTTTCATTTCAGAGAATAAATAACCATCTTCTAACTCATTTATTTTATAAATTCAGACTTTCTATAGTAGTTTTTCATGAGACATAGATATTTATATTCCATGATTTATTTATTTATAATTCCATTTGTACATAGCATCATTTCAGTGAAAGCTATAGTTGAGAAGTTTTAAATTATAGTGTCCGCTAGAATTTGTGTTGATTTACTAAATACGACTCATGACTTCATGAAGGAACTCTCCTGAGATTTTTTGCCAGGGGACTTCTTATATCGAAATCTCCTTTGATAAGCTATACTGGTACTTCAGAAATTCAACCTCTTGGATGCACTTTATGAGATACCTTATATTGATGACCATCCCTCTGAGGTGGCAATAGGAGAACAATTGGACTGGGCAACGCTTGCGGCACCTGCGAGTCTATGAACTCTATTCTTTTTTTTTTTTGTGGTACGTGGGCCTCTCACTGTTGTGGCCTCTCCCATTGCGGAGCACAGGCTCCGGACACGCAGGCTCAGTGGCCATGGCTCACGGGCCCAGCCGCTCCGTGGCATGTGGGATCTTCCCGGACCGGGGCACGAACCCGTGTCCCCTGCATTGGCAGGCGGACTCTCAACCACTGCGCCACCAGGGAAGCCCTGAACTCTATTCTTTAGCAGCATTATAAACCAGTTTCTTGGACTTAACTTTCCTTTCAGATTTCGTGAGGCAGATTTACCCTGGAGTGTTGTTTTGTGTTCATTTATTAATGAACAAAGGATGGGAAACAGATGCCCACATGAATAAGCTGAAAATACTTGCTGTGACTGACAAAAACTACCTGCTATTTAAGAGATTAGGAGAAAGCAAATAATCAGTGGAAGCAGAAAGTTTGTTATTGATGGCACAGCAATCCTACCACATTTCTCTTACCAACAGTTCTTTTCCCTAATCCTCCAAAGCCCCTTTTCAAAACAGTCTTCCCTACTGTCAAATCTCCTTGCCTAGTAGTCAGGCTCTCTCAGCAGCTGACTTGCTTTCCTACTT